>NC_069503.1:858304693-858638443 GCF_027579735.1 Bombina bombina
TTGGGGACAGTTTGGCATCTGAGGAAACCCTGATACACCCTCACTACCCTCCGGTCCTGCTAAGGCAGCAGGCATTCTTTCTTCTTTTTTTCTTTCAGGAATATTTCTTTTAACAAGAGTACTATTTGCATGTTCTGTTTTATTTTTGTTTTTAACAGTGGCCACTGATTTTTTGATTGACTTTTTGTGCACAACACACATTTATTTTTTTGGAGTGTCTGGATTTAACAACACAATTTGGATAATAACACTGTCTATTGGAAGACTTTGGAACTAGTGACAATTATAATTTTATCAATCACTCTTTTGGAAGACTTTGGATTCAGTGTCAATTACATTTCTTCACACATTTTTTCACATTTTTCACACGAAATTTGTTCACTCAGTTAGAGTATATGCTGTTATTTACATTTGTTTTGGCTTAAGGTAACATCTATTAAGGATTTTTTTCACTGGAATTATTGTTTGTATTTGAATTTAGTATTTACATTAGTTTACATTTTCACCATTGGAGTGTAGCACTTAGTCCATTTTTATTCCAATTTTTTATTCTAATTTTTATTTTAATTTCACATAGGAATTTACACCATTTGCACTATTTTTAGTTTTGGACTTACAAATAGACATCTTTGGACACATATCAGCACGCAAGATAACATTACACTAGGCACTATTTTTAATTAAAGAGAGGCCATTCACACTCGCATATAGGGCTACTGGGATGCCAGTACATATTAGTCTAAATAGTTACCTGAAAGAGGATTGCGATTGTGAATTTGATATTGTTTTTATGTGCATTTTAACTGTTTGTCTGTAACATGGATCCATGTATGTAAGAAAATAAAGTGTAATTTTATTCTGTATCTTTAAGTCAACTGGTTTTGGCGCTTTGGTCTCTAACTCAATTGGACTAAAGGTGTCAAGTTGGTAGATCCACCTAGTCTCTCCCTGCTGTTACCCCCTACCTCTATCACCTCCTCTGTAAAGGGGAGGTACATGATCAATAATAATGTACCGTAAGTCTGCTAATGTATGTTTGCCCTGTAAAAAATGTCTAGCCAAAGGTTGGTCGGATTTACCATCCTTTATGGCAGTATGAATAGCCAACCTGTGGTTAGCCATTCTTATACATAGATCATCCTGGGTCTTTCCTATATAAAACTTTCCACAGGGACAGTGGAGCATGTAAATGATGTACTTTGTGCTACATGATACCCTGTGTCTAATTGTATACTTCTTGTTAGACCATGGAAGTAAGAAAACCTTGCTTTGGGTTAGACCACTACAGATGGTGCATCCACTGCACCAGAAGCACCCCATTTTAGTAGTGTTCAACCAGGTAGCATTGGTGTAGCTTGGTCTGTAATCTGGTTGCATCAACATGTCCCTTAAGGAATTGCCTCTTTTATACCCAACCATAGGTGAATCTATGTTCTTAAAGGGTAGTGTTGCATCAGTGGAGATGTTGTCTTACTGCTTTAGAAAAACCCATTTTTTTCAGGAGTAAATACTGTGGGAAATATCAATCTCTTTTTGCCCTTGATTGCTGCTCCTCATCTTAAATTTCAAGTTATCATTAACACTATTTATGTCACTGAACCATTGATCCAGGTCTTCTTTCTCACCAGTCCAGATAAAAAAGAGATTGTCAATGTATCTTTGGTACATTCGTATACTTCCATCATTAAACAGGTCAGTCCCCTTAGTCTCAAACTATCCCATAAATAGATTTGTCCAACAATATTTTTAACTGTGTGTGTGTGTGACAGATTTATATGTACATTACCCTGTGAATACTGCTCCACTTCGAGCCCCACTAATGCGGTTAACACAGGGTAAATAGAAAATTCACAACAGTTCTCCCAAGAAAAATAATATTTAGAACTTAGAGGCTTACCACATTTGCAGCGGTCCCTTCGGAGTAGATTTAAGTTAAATACTCTTCTCTGTAGAATCCTCCTTGTGTATAAGGTGACCACTTGTTTTTGTAGTACAGCATATAACACCAAACTTACTGCGGTGCAAAGAGCCTCGTTCTGATGCCGGCAACGTCTCAGCCAGCAATGGCTGCTCCAATGAGACCACTGGGATCCTCCACCCCCCAGAATAATCAAAGAGAAACAATTGTAACAAAAGTCACGGTCTCAGCAGATATAAGCAAGGAGAGTTTACTTCAAGGTTTAAAAAGTTCCATTTAATAAATCCAGTTTAAAAAAAAAAGGCACAGCAAAACAGTTGATACAGCTGACGCGTTTCCTGCCTCAAGGGCAATTCATCAGAGCTGAGAAACAAGCGTCACTAACAGCTGTTAAATCCCAGAAGGTGGCGGTCAATACAACCAATCAAAATACATTTCATGCAGTCATACAAGTTTAACTTATTCACAACCTTCACCAAAATACATACAATGATATATAGAAACAAATATTTACATTGTTACTTAACAACTATATTGAACACTCATTAAAAATGTGAAAATAGAATTTGGGAACAGTATGCAACTAGTTCATGTTGTAATCGAAGATATAATAATAGAAAACCATTCCAAAAAGAATTGTGACAATCATATAAATAAATATAAAAGATAAATGCCATATAATTAATTAGAATGCCAACTATCCAAAACCTTTAACCATTATAATATCTTATAATAAGAAACTCATCTCTAGTGGAATTGTTATTGCTAGAGAATCTAGTATTACATATACATCTATAATAAAGCCATCCTGTGTTATACTTAAAGAGAAATTGATCACAATGATATTACACATCTTAATTTTTATCAATATAGAGTTTTACATCACTTATCTTGTTAATCCCAGTCGGGGATACAGTCTTTAAAGTATAAATCAAAAAAATCTCTTTCCTACTTAATGCCTGATATCTATCACCTCCCCTAACCCCTAGAGAAATTGGTTATATTCCCTGAAATCTGAAGTAACCTAAATTGCTATCATGTTGCGCAAAATGTTTAGCCACTGGCTGGTACTGTTTTTGGTACCTCTGCTTCTATAGATAACAAATGCTCTCTTATTCTGTCTTTCAAGAATCTGGAGGTGAGTCCTACATATTGAAATTTACAACACATGCAGGTGATAAGATAAACAACATATGTAGAGTTGCAATTTATCCAATCCCTAATTTTATAGGATTTACCTGTATTGGTCGAGATAAAACTGTCACCTATTTAAACATAATCACAATATTTGCATGGCCTACCACCACATTTGTAGAAACCTACTTTCTTTGGCAGCCAATTATTCTTATTTATGCTACTATAATCAGACTTGGAGCCAAAGTTCTTCGTCACCTTTTCTCCAATAGTCTCTGATCTGCAAGAAACAAAGTTACAAATGGTAGAGATAGTTTGTAAATCTTTATCCTTCTCTAATATAGGCAACCTCTTTTTATGATATTACAAATATCATTATATTGCTTACTATATTTTGTGACAAAATTGATACCCCCTCTTTCCACATTCTTTCTGTTATTTTCCTTCAACAAGTTATCTCTATTATAAACAGATACCTGCTCACATAGGGGCCTAGTTATCAAGCCGTCAACCTCAAATACGCTGGAATTCCGCAGCGTATTTGTGGCGAGGCTGATTCGCCTTAGTTATCAAAGGCTCGAGACCGGCAAAAGTAGAATTTTGTGACGTAAGCTTCGATCCGCCGGACTCAGTCCGACACAGATCGATTCTTACGTCACTCCAGATGTTCCGCACACAAGTGCGGCACAATCTCACTACTTTTGCTAGTTATCAAAAAACTAGAAGGTACGCTCGGCACTTTTACGGCCCAGCGTACCTGGTTTTCAAAGCGTCAGCCTGGAGGCGGCGGATCCCATAGGAATCAATGGGAGTCTGACCATAGCGAAAGTACAAGTTCGCTGCTGACAGACATCCCATTGATTCCTATGGGAGATGTCTGCACCTAACACCCTAACATGTACCCCGAGTCTAAACACCCCTAATCTGTCCCCCCTACACCGCCGCAAGTAAATAAAGTTATTACCCCCTAAACCGCCGCTCCCAGAGCCCACCGCCACCTACATTATACCTATTAACCCCTATCCTGCCCCCCTATACCGCCGCCCTCTATAATAACGTTATTAACCCCTAAACCTAAGTCTAACACTAACCCTAACGCCCCCCTAACTTAAATATTATTTAAATAAAACTAAATTAATCCTATTTAAAACTAAATGCTTACCTGTAAAATAAACCCTAATATAGATACAATATAAATAATAATTATATTGTAGTTATCTTAGGATTTATTTTTATTTTACAGGCAACTTTCAATTTATTTTAACTATGTACAATAGCTATTAAATAGTTATTAACTATTTAATAGCTTACCTAGCTAAAATAAAGAGAAATTTACCTGTAAAATAAAAACTAACCTAAGTTACAATTACACCTAACACTACACTATACTTTAATAAATTATTCCTATTTAAAACTAAATACTTACCTGTAAAATAAACCCTAATATAGCTACAATATAAATAATAATTATATTGTAGCTATCTTAGGATTTATATTTATTTTACAGGTAACTTTGTATTTATTTTAGCTAGTTAGAATAGTTATTAAATAGTTATTAACTATTTAATAACTACCTAGCTAAAAGAAATGCAAAATTACCTGTAAAATAAATGCTAACCTAAGTTACAATTAAACCTAATACTACACTATCATTAAATTAATTAAATAAACTACCTACAAATAACTACAATTAAATACAATTACATAAACTAACTAAAGTACAAAAAATAAAAAAAGCTTTTTACAAATATTACAACAATTTTAAGCTACTTACACCTAATCTAAGTCCCCTAATAAAATAACAAACACCCCAAAATAAAAAAATGCCCTACCCTATTCTAAATTAAATAAAGTTCAACGCTCTTTTACCTTACCAGCCCTTAAAAGGGCCATTTGTGGGGGCATGACCCCAAAAGTTCAGCTCTTTTGCCTGTAAATGAAAAATACAAACCCCCCCAACATTAAAACCCACCACCCACATACCCCTAATCTAACCCAAACCCCCCTTACAAAAACCTAACACTAATCCCCTGAAGATCATCCTACCTTGAGTCGTCTTCACTCAGCCGAGCAGCGATGGAACCCAAGTGGACATCCGGACCGGCAGAAGTGATCATCCAAGGGGCGCTGAAGAAATCTTCCATCCGATGAAGTCATCATCCAGGCGGCGCTGAAGAAGTCTTCGATCCGGGCGATGTCATCTTCCAAGCCGGGTCTTGAATCTTCCTTCCGCCTCCGCGGAACATCCTTCTTCACTGACGGACTACAACGAATGAAGGCTCCTTTAAGGGACGTCATCTAAGATGGCGTCCCCTCAATTCCGATTGGCTGATAGGATTCTATCAGCCAATCGGAATTAAGGTAGGAAAAATCTGATTGGCTGATGGAATCAGCCAATCAGATTCAAGTTCAATCCGATTGGCTGATCCAATCAGCCAATCAGATTGAGCTCGCATTCTATTGGCTGATCGGAACAGCCAATAGAATGCGAGCTCAATCTGATTGGCTGATTGGATCAGCCAATCGGATTGAACTTGAATCTGATTGGCTGATTCCATCAGCCAATCAGATTTTTCCTACCTTAATTCCGATGGAATTGAGGGGACGCCATCTTGGATGACGTCCCTTAAAGGAGCCTTCATTCGTCGTAGTCCGTCGGTGAAGAAGGATGTTCCGCGGCGGCGGAAGGAAGATTCAAGACCCGGCTTGGAAGATGACATCGCCCGGATCGAAGACTTCTTCAGCGCCGCCTGGATGATGACTTCATCGGATGGAAGATTTCTTCAGCGCCCCTTGGATGATCACTTCTGCCGGTCCGGATGTCCACTTGGGTTCCATCGCTGCTCGGCTGAGTGAAGACAACTCAAGGTAGGATGATCTTCAGGGGATTAGTGTTAGGTTTTTGTAAGGGGGGTTTGGGTTAGATTAGGGGTATGTGGGTGGTGGGTTTTAATGTTGGGGGGGGTTTGTATTTTTCATTTACAGGCAAAAGAGCTGAACTTTTGGGGGCATGCCCCCACAAATGGCCCTTTTAAGGGCTGGTAAGGTAAAAGAGCGTTGAACTTTATTTAATTTAGAATAGGGTAGGGCATTTTTTTATTTTGGGGGGTTTGTTATTTTATTAGGGGGCTTAGATTAGGTGTAAGTAGCTTAAAATTGTTGTAATATTTGTAAAATGTTTGTAACTTATTTTTTTATTTTCTGTAACTTAGCTTTTTTATTTTTTGTACTTTAGTTAGTTTATGTAATTGTATTTAATTGTAGTTATTTGTAGGTAGTTTATTTAATTAATTTAATGATAGTGTAGTATTAGGTTTAATTGTAACTTAGGTTAGCATTTATTTTACAGGTAATTTTGAATTTCTTTTAGCTAGGTAGTTATTAAATAGTTAATAACTATTTAATAACTATTCTAACTAGCTAAAATAAATACAAAGTTACCTGTAAAATAAATATAAATCCTAAGATAGCTACAATATAATTATTATTTATATTGTAGCTATATTAGGGTTTATTTTACAGGTAAGTATTTAGTTTTAAATAGGATTAATTTATTAAAGTATAGTGTAGTGTTAGGTGTAATTGTAACTTAGGTTAGGATTTATTTTACAGGTAAATTTCTCTTTATTTTAGCTAGGTAAGCTATTAAATAGTTAATAACTATTTAATAGCTATTGTACCTAGTTAAAATAAATTGAAAGTTGCCTGTAAAATAAAAATAAATCCTAAGATAGCTACAATATAATTATTATTTATATTGTAGCTATATTAGGGTTTATTTTAAAGGTAAGTATTTAGTTTTAAATAGGATTAATTTAGTTCATAATATAAATATTATTTAGATTTATTTAATTAATATTTAAGTTAGGGGGGCGTTAGGGTTAGTGTTAGACTTAGGTTTAGGGGTTAATAAATTTATTACAGTGGCGGCGTCGTAGTGGGGGGCAGGATAGGGGTTAATAAATTTATTATAGGTGGCGACGGTGTAGGGGGGGCAGGATAGTGGTTAATAAATTTATTATAGGTTGCGGCGGGTTCAGGGAGCGGCGGTTTAGGGGTTAAACTATTTATTTAGTTGTGGCGAGGTGCGGGATCAGCAGGATAGGGGTTAATAATTTTATTATAGAGGGCGACGGTATAGGGGGGGCAGGATAGGGGTTACAAGGTATAATGTAGGTGGCGGTGGGCTCCGGGAGCGGCGGTTTAGGGGTTAATACATTTATAAGAGTTGCGGCAGGGTCTAGGAGCGGCGGTTTAGGGGTTAGTAACTTTATTGAGTTGTGGGAGGCTCCGGGGGCGCCGGTATAGGGGGTAGAACAGTGCAGTTTAGTGTGGGTGCTTAGTGACAGGCTAGCAATAAAGCTGGGAAAAAGCCGAAGAGCAGTGAGATCGGATGAGTGATAACTGTCACAGTCCGCTGCTCATCGCCCCGTGGCTTTTTGACAGCTTTATTTGATAACTTAGGCGTATTTTTTCAGGTCCGCGGCGGCGAAGGTAGGCGAGCTTAGGCGGGCGTATTGGGCCGGCGAAGCCAGAAAAGTAGACGGCTTGATAACTACCCCCCATATTCTCCTCAGGTATTGTGGGTCATACCCCCTATCAATAAGGCGTACTGTTAGATCATTAGCGTATTTCCAATAGTTTTCTTGACTGGTACAGTTGCGTCTACTGCCCCTTAGGTATACCCTTTTTTAGATGTTGTGGGTGCAGTGAATGCGCTCTTAATATAGTGTTTCCTGTTATTTCCTTCCTGTAAACTTCTGTAACTACTTTGCTTTCTGCATGGCAAATTAGAACATCTAAATAGGGTATCTTAGTCTCAGAGGCTTCATATGTGAATCTTAGATTACCAGTATTGTTATTTAGATGATTTAGAACGTTCTCTAGTGCTTGATTAGAGCCATCCCATACTATCAAAATATCATCTATGTATCTAGTGTACATTTTAATACTGTTTCTGAAATCATTATTATCACTAAATATAGCCTCAATCTCAAAGTCTGCAAGGTACAAATTTGCATACGATGGGGTAAAATTAAGCCCCTTCCGCAGTACCTCTCATCGGTATAAAAAATTCCCCATTAAAGATAAAAGTAGAAAGGTAATGGCTTGTAAAATATAAGTAATTAGATTTGAATCATACTCAGAGTATTTTTCTAACATCTTTTTGACTGCATTTATTCCTAATTCATGTGGAATGCACAAATATAAATAGACTGCATCCACTGTTACAAATTTATAGCCCTCTCTCCATGTAAAATTCTGTAAGAGCTTAAGTAAATGCTTCGTGTCTCTAAGAAAACCAGGCAAAGATTGTACAACTGGCTGGAGTTGTGCATCCACCCACTGACCCAATTTCTCCCCCAGGGAACCAATTGCTGAAATAATTGGTCCCGCCGGGGGATTTATCAGGGACTTGTGAACTTTTGGCAGGAATTTAAAAACTGGAACTCTGGGAGAATCCACATATATAAAGTCACCAGTTTTGTTAGTATTGAATTTTCTACCCCATATCCAATAAATGATTTAACTCCTTTTGATACTTATAAGTGGGATTGAAAGTTAACTTTTTATATGTATGTACATATACACTGTTCTTTGTTTAACACCACTATGGAGCCCCTTTATCAGAATTAACAACCACCAAATCAGGGTTAATCTTTAATGCATTTAACGCATTTGCCTTTTTTTACTTAAATTACTATGAAGATGTTTTTATTTATCATTTTTTCTACTAATATCCTCAGACAAAGATATCAGATCCTGTTCCAGTATAGAGTGGAATACCTCTGATATCATTGCATGCATTAATTGGGTAAAAGGTACTCATTTTGGATTCTTTAATAGATTGTTGTTTACCAGCAACTTCTGATATAGCATTATCCCCCTGTAACTCACATAAGGAAACAGTATCACTTAGTACCCCAAAATCACAATTATCATTAAGAACTGGAATCTCACCCTGATCTACATACTGACTACCTATAGCATTCAAATCTTTAAAATGCTTCTTTAGGGTAATTTTTCTTACAAATTTGTTAATGCCCAGAATAGTATCAAACAGATTAAAGTCTCTTGAGGGTGAAAAAACCAAACCTTTGGAAAGAACTGTTTCTTCATGTCAACTTAGATGTATACCCAATAAGTTTATTATTTTTTTATTTTTTTATTCTTTTTCTTCCACTGTGTCCTGCCACTTGGATATCGTAGTATCTGAGTAACATTGGTCTCTGGGGTCTCCTCTTGTGTCTCTTTGTTTTTTTCCTTTTGTCAGTTCTTTGTGACCTGTCCCGTTTTTTGGTTTAGCCCCAATTCCATTTCTGAGACCACATGCGATCTAATTGGTGTTGAGGTCGTTGGAGTAGGAGTAATTGGAGTAGTTGAAGTTGTTGAAAGGACAGAGGCTGAGTCATTAGTACATGCAGTACTTTCAAAGCTAGTGAATGTTACCTGTTTTTGGTTTTTATTCACATTACTTTTGTTTTTATTATTTTGCTTCTTTCTTTGTGCGCTCCTCTCAGTGCTCCAAATGTAAACAATTCCCAAATCATAATTTTTACAATCTCTTTCATATTTCTTGAACTTATTATCATACAGTTCAATACTTATTTTCTCAAGTGTGTCACCTAGTTGTTTCTGATAGGGAACCATTCTATCATCATTGCTAAACTCCTCTAGTTGTTTATATATAGCTTCAATCTCAGATAAAACACCATTTCTTTGCTCTTTCTTAAATTTGACCAATTTCTCTGTAAGAATAAGTGAACAATCAGTCAGAGATTGATTCCAATCACTCATAAATTCAGGAAACTCCTTATAGAATGCTGGAAATTTTTTCATCCTCAATCCTCGAGGTATTTTATTTTCTTCCAGATAATGCTCTAGAAATTCTATGTCCTACCAGAGTTTCAATTCTCTTATATGAATCTTTTCTTTACTTGCATACAAAGTTCCCAATTCAATTTTATTTACATTTGTCGCTGTGCCTTTAAATAATTGTTCAAATCTCTCTCTCCTGCTTTTGTTATCCAATGTAGTCATATTTAACACTTATCTTGGGTTATGATTACGTTTGTGACACACATACAGTTGATGGTGGAGAAATACATATGCAAAACAGTCCAACAATATTTTTAACTGTGTGTGTGTGATGGATTTATATGTACATTACCCTGTGAATACTGCTCCACTTTGAGCCCCACTAATGCGGCTAACACAGGGTTAATAGAAAGTTCACAACAGTTCTTCCAAGAAAAACTATATTTAGAACTTAGAGGCTTACCACACTTGAAGCAGTCCCTTCAGAGTAGATTTAAGTTAAATACTCTTCTCTGTAGAATCCTCCTTGTGTATAAGGTGACCACTTGTTTTTGTAGTACAGCGTATAACGCCAAACTTACTGCGGTGCAAAGAGCCTTGTTCTGATGCTGGCAACGTCTCAGCTAGCAACGGCTGCTCCAATGAGATCGCTGGGATCCTCTACACCCCTAGAATAATGAAAGAGAAACAATTGTAACAAAAGTCGCGGTCTCAGCAGAAATAAGCTATCTCTACCATTTGTAACTTTGTTTCTCGTAGATCAGAGACTATTGGAGAAAAGGTGACGAAGAACTTTGGCTCCAAGTCTGATTATAGTGGCATAAATAAGAATAATTAGCTGCCAAAGAAAGTAGGTTTCTACAAATGTGATGGTAGGCCATGCAAATTTTGTGATTATGCTCAAATAGGTCACAGTTTTATCTCGACCAATACAGGTAAATCCTATAAAATTAGGGATAGGATAAATTGCAACTTTACATATGTTGTTTATCTTATCACTTGCATGTGTTGTAAATTTCCATATGTAGGACTCACCTCCAGATTCTTGAAAGACAGAATAAGAGAGCATTTGTTATCTATAGAAGCAGAGGTACCAAAAACACCAGTGGCTAAACATTTTGCGCAACATGATAGCAATTTAGGTTACTTCAGATTTTAGAGAATAGAACAAATTTCTCTAGGGGTTAGAGGAGGTGATAGATATCAGGCATTAAGTAGGAAAGAGATTTTTTGGATTTATACTTTAAAGACTGGATCCCCAACTGGGATTAACAAGATAAGTGATGTAAAACTCTATATTGATAAAAATTAAGATGTGTAATATCATTGTGATCAATTTCTCTTTAAGGATAAAACAGGATGGCTTTATTATAGATGTATATGTAATACTAGATTCTCTAACAATAACAATTCCACTAGAGATGAGTTTCTTATAAGATATTATAATGATTAAAGATACTAACAGGATAAAGGTTTTTGATAGTTGGCATTCTTATTAATTATATAGCATTTATCTTTTATATTTATTTATATGATTGTCACGATTCTTTTTGGAATGGTTTTCTATTATTATATCTTCGATTACAACATGAACTAGTTGCATACTATTCCCAAATTCTATTTTCACATTTTTAATGAGTGTTCAATATAGTTGTTAAGTAACAATGTATATATTTGTTTCTATATATCATTGTATGTATTTTGGTGAAGGTTGTGAATGGATTAAACTTATATGACTGCATGAAATGTATTTTGATTGGTTGTATTGACCGCCACCTTCTGGGATTTAACAGCTGTTAGTGACGCTTGTTTCTCAGCTCTGATGAATTGCCCTTGAGGCAGGAAACACGTCAGCTGTATCAACTGTTTTGCTGTGCCTTTTTCGTTTTTAAACTGGATTTATTAAATTGAACCTTTTAAACCTTGAAGTAATCTCTCCTTGCTTATTTCTGCTGAGACCGCGACTTTTGTTACAATCATATATAGATTGGCACAGAATGGGGCCACATTGGACCCCATCACTGTGCTCGAAACTTAGAGGTAGAAGCTATTTTCAATTTTGAAGAAGTAATACTTCAAACAAAATTCCAATAACTGTAAGATAGTATCCAGTGGCAGACCCACATAGGGAAAATGTAGCAGACTGGCTCGTATAGAAGCAAGCCCCTCATCATGAGGAATAACAGCATATAAACTGCTTACCTCAAGCGAGACTAATATTTCTTCCCCTGTTAGGTTAGTCCCCTTAGTCACAAACTATACCATATATAGATTGGCACAGGATGGGGCCACATTGGACCCCAACACTGTGCTCGAAACTTGGCGGTAGAAGCTATTTTCAAATTTGAAGTAGTTATAATTCAAACAAAATTCCAATAACTGTAAGATAGTATGCAGTGGCAGACCCTCATAGGGAAAATGTAGCAGCCTGGCTTTTATAAAATCGAGCCCCTCATCATGAGGGATAACAGTATATAAATTGCATATTTCTTCCCCTGTTAGATTATCAACTGTTTGCGACTGTTTTACCAATTCTATAGAATCCAGTTAAAAAGAATCCATACATTTCACCAGCGGTTGGAGTATACTGTCGAGATGTAGCGATGGTTTGTAAAATAGACCCCCGTGCCAACACTATCGGCCATCCTGGGGGATTTATAGAGTCCTTGTGGACTTTAGGCAATGTATATATTACCTCCAAGTTTCTGTCATGGCAATCTATATATGGCACAGTTTGAGATTAAAGGGGACTGACCTGTTTCATGATGGAAGGATACGAATGTAGCGAAGATGCATCAACAATCTCTTTTTTTTTATTGAGGTTTTTATATGATACAACTTAAAGGAGAATATCAAGTTTGTCACAGATACAAAGATAAAGATACATTTCAGATAAAAATATTAACGCTCACAGGTGAATGTATGTTTTGTTGATAACATTATAATGGTCAGAAGAATAGGGAGCCAGAAAATCTGGGCTGAGTAACATATATAGCTGACAAGCTCTGTAAGTCTCTATTTCAATAGTAGTGATAAAGTAAAAATGTCTACCTGTATATGAGAAGTATAAAATTAGACATTCTTTATAACAGTAGATGTCTGAAGCATGAGTAAAAAAAAAAAAACAACAAAAACTGGACAAACATAAATGCAACCTCATTTTTCTGTTAGGACATGGATGTGAAGTAATTACTGACCTGGTCACTCTTGGACCAATTTTATCATTAATGTTATGTCAAATGGTAGTTACTTATGGCTAATTTATAGACATACAAGAGTATAGTAAACTGAATTGTGTGAGATATTAGGTAAAAGGGTACAGGTGGCAAGAGCCGCTCATATAATAGGGATGGGGGGAGGGGCGTGTCCTTCCAGTTCCTATATAGATATCTTCTAAAAAGTATGATGACCAGTGCTGGGTCTAGTTATATAAATATCTTAGGGCTTATTATAGTTTGGAAAGGTGTACTAATGCACACTAAAATTGGTGCTTATGGCTCATAAGGGTTTCCCTAGTATACCTGTATTCTCTTTGGTTATGGCATACAGTATGTGAAACAGTCAACTAGTTCATATAGCTACACAAAAACCATAGCATGGGAATTCAGAGGTATATAACTATTTGTTGTGAAGTAAATATCACTGTAGACAAATAGGTTAACTTGATAGACATGGAAATATTAAGGAGTCCTCACAAAATTTAAATATTCAAAAATAGATGTTCTCCATGTAAAACCTTGTAGTTTGGTGACCAGATCTCCTTAGTACTAAAATCTGGGTTGGAAGTATACGGAAATAAGGTGATGATGAGAGCATACTATGTACATAGCAGTGAATAAATTATATATGCATTTCCATATCCCCTGATAAAACAATTTTCTATGCATATTGCAAGCGCTTGGGCATAATTTAGAGAGCTGTTGTATTGTGGTAATACTAAGAGTAAGGAACTAGTAGATTCTAGGGCCTTAGCAAGTCTATACATGTATATAAAATTATGTAACCATAATTTTGTAAGGAGTGGTGTATGGCCTAGATAAACAATGGTTAATTAGGTGCCCATATATTAGTATAAGTAGAATGTTATAGCAACTGATGTAGTGTAAAAATTTAAAGAATTAAACAATTAAACAAGGATATATATTCAAAATATCCAACTCTTGGACCTCTAATAAAAATAATGATAATAGTATGATTGAGTATAGTACAACTAAAGACTATACATTAGCAAGAAAAATATTTTTGACCCATACAGCGAGATCCTAACTAATAGTTCTTGAATGATTATGCTTAATATCCCTTCGCTGATACGCCTACTCCTTATCGATGTGTCAGCTACTTTTACTTATTTTTATGTTTTTACATCTATGGTGGAACAGGGTAGAAGGGGCATTGTCAACATAACAGGGTCTCAATGTTAAGCGCGAATAGCATGAAAGACTCTAAGGTCCTTTAGAGAGTATATACTCTGCATGTACCCCAGAGGGGTTCTTCTCCTGGTCATACCATCTTATGAGTAAGAATGGGCGGGGCCTCTTAATAAACCTCTCACAGCGTATAAACATATCAGCTAAAAAAGGGTATATGGTGCAGATTAGGATGGATCTATGGTCACCTAAAAGGGAGACATAAAAACATTACCTCTCACCAAAGACCCAGTTGTCGCATATATTAGGGACTTATATAATGCTGTCTCATGGAACTAAGATGTTAGTTAGGGTAGACGTAAGGCTGTCTCCAATGGTATCCCAATTATATGTAAAACTAATAGGAGCCAAGTAGGTGAGCTGGTGGTGTAGGTTGTAAAAGAAACTAGTTCTGCCTGTAAACAGTAAATTGGTAACCTTAGGCAAAATTACAAAAGAAATACAGTCATATTATTTACAAGTGACTGGAATTTAAACATACTGATAAGTGCTGCATATTCCTATATGAACTGGTCAGACTTAAAGGTCATCATTCTGCATATGCAAAGCAGTATTAAAAGATGATGTAGTCCATTTACTTGAGTTAAGAGTATAATGTATGGTGAGGTCATCCGATCCCTGTTCGAGTGTCTGTAAACACGCTGCTGGTATAGTGAGAGTGTCGGTTAGAATATATTGGAGGAAAGTCTGCCATCGTCTTTGGTCTCTTAACTGCACCTGGGATACTAGAGCACCAAGGCTTGGGTGAATGTAAGAGCTCAAGGTCGCCCCTAGTCGAACGCATGTAAGGGCTGGAGAAAGTTTGAAGACACTAGTCACCTCTGGTACACCATATGACAATTATTTACCATCAAATTCATGCAAGTATGACATATATGTACCTGACATATATGGGGAAAAAAAGAAAAAAAGGAGCAGAAGAGGAATATATATATGTGCATATGAAATAACAATGTTAACATGGTGAGGGCCAATATGAACAGTGGATGGGAGGAAATCTCAGTACGGCAAACATACCAACTGAACAGGTTAGCCAGAGTCTCTGTACTGAGTGTCACATGACAGTTCTGTATTCACCCAACATCAAATCTCTGTAGGTGAGCAAGTACTTTAATAACCATAGGGATCCAGGCCAGCTTGAATATAAGCCCCGTGGGTCAAGCACATCCCTCTGCCAGCGGGATAAGTATCTTGAGAGGTGTCCTTTGTGTAGCAGGAACCCATCTCCTAGTTTGGCTGCGAAAGTCTATTTGGCCCCACTGTGCTTCCTGAGTTTCACTTCTTGGAGCACAAACTGTGGTGACTACGCACACCAGGAGTCCGGCCGCACCATCCCGGAGCTCGGCTGACACTGATTCTGTCGAAAATCGATTTTCAAGTGCAGCGGCAGGTGGAGCACCCTCTCCATCAGGGGTCACGGATTCCCAGATAAGTAGGATGGATCTTTGTGCAGCTGTATTCATTCCGACACTCCTTATGCTTTGTCTTACCTCATCTAGCATAGAGGGTTGGAGGTACTCCTCTGTGTAAGGTGCCACTTGTAGCTAAGTGAAATCTACCTCAGCCGCCGTCTTGTGTGCACAGTAGTCATGCTCAGAGTGAGTAGCACTAAGTATTTGTGTTAATTCTTCCGCCCTATAGTGTAGTCTCTGCTCCATATCTCGAAGAAGATCTTTAATTAGCAGGAGCTGGTCTTTCGCCGTGTTTAGTTTCTCTTTCTAATCCTGGAGGTATGTTAGGTGATAGAGATCTGGGCCTTACTTCGGCCCCTTGTAGTCCAATGCAGCACTCAGTAATAGTTATGACAATCCGAGAGGGACATCATTTGACTTGTCAAGGTGTCATGTTCTCGAGTCTGCAGCTTATCAGCTTGTATTTATGGGATATTCACATAAATGTGGTGTATTAATTGCCAGGATAGCGGAGCTTCAAGTTTTTGCTGCCTATCATGGCCACTGCTTGGACACTCCTCAACAATCACATTTTTTATCTGGACTGGTGACAAAGAAGACTTGGATTAATGGTTCAGTGACCTAAATAGTGTAAATGATAACTTGAAATTTAAGATGACGAGCAGCAATCAAGTTATTTATTTCCTGGACCTCTGTATTTATAAAAACGAGAATAAATTACAGACCACACTTTACCAGAAGGACACAGACAGAAATTTGATTCTGGAGGTCGCAAGTTGTCACCTACCAAGTCTAAGGAAAGCCCTGCCTCAATCACAATTCAAATGTGTGGTTAGGAACAACAGTGAAGAAGATGTTCTGATCAGACAGATTGAGGCTATGAAAGTAAAAATTCAGACTAGAGGGTACAGCAAGAAACACAAGGATGAGGCCTATAATAGATCTATAGAGATGACACAACTGCAAGCCTTGTAGAAGAAGAACAAAAATGATAAGGACAAATAGAGATTGATTTTGTCCACGGTATTTACTCCTGAACAAATGGGTTTTTCTTAATCAGTAATACAACATTGGAACATCATGTCCTCTGATGCAACACTACCATTTAAGAACATGGATCCACCTATGGTTGGGTATAAAAGAGGCAATTCCTTAAGAGACATGTTGAAGGGACCAGATTACAGACCGAGCTAAACCAATACTACCTGGTTGAACACTACTAAAATGGGGTGCTTCCGGGGCAGTGGATATACCACCTTTAGTGGTCTAACCCAGAGCAAATTTTTCTTACATCCATGGTCTAACAAGAAGTATACGATTAGAAATAGGGTATCATGTACCTCAAAGTACATCATTTACATGCTCCCCTGTCCCTGTGGAAAGTTTTATATAGGAAAGACCCAGGATGATCTATGTTTAAGAATGGCTAACCACAGGTCAGCTATTCGTACTGCCATCAAGTATGGTAAATCCGACCAACCTGTGGCTAGACATTTTTTACAGGGCAAACATACAGTAGCAACTTACGGTACATTTTTATTGATCGTGTCCCTCCCCTTTATAGAAGAAGTGATAGAGGTAAGGTGTTACAGTAGAGAGACACTAGGTGGATCTACCAACTTGATACCTTAAGTCCCAAAGGCCTAAATGTACACTTAGACATGCATTGTTTTATTTATAGGTATGGGTATGTAACACCCTAACCTTAACTAGATATAGATATAGAATTGGGTACATTATTATTGCTTGCATACATGCTTCTAACTGGTCACTAATATGTAAAATTGGAGTGTAGCTACAGTTCTCTAACTGCACAATACTGGTATATATATGTATATGAAAAGTAAAATGGTCTAATAACAAACATATTTATATTTGGAGCGGTATGTGTAGTCTAATTGCAACGTATTTTGATATTAATACTCAAATGCTATTACATTACTATCTTGGAATAAATAGATTTATTGCATGTCCCTCTATAAATAGAAGCACATAGTGGTTGATGAAGTAATAACCTATATGATAGAATAGCCAAGCCTTTTTAACTTTGCTTTTTATGTTTTTGTATTTTTGGACAGCCTGTGTTGCCGTAGGTCCTCATGCGCATGCGCAGTTGCGAGATGGGAACACTATGGCGGGCTGGGTTACACTGGTGATTGGGGAGTCTATAAGCTGGAGGTAGCTCATTTGATGTATGAATCTGAGGAAGGGGGAGATTCCGAAAACGTTAATTCAATAAAGAATTTATTATCAGATGACACAGTTCTAGAGTTTCTTTCTAAATTGTTTTGTAAGGAGCGCTGCGCTGAAAAGCCGGAAAAACGTTACAGTCAACTATCCTCTGATGAAGAAGTTATTTTAATAATTTGAAGCACGTAAGGTTATTAACTAGTGAGCTGTTATGTTTTTACAAAAACTGTGATTTTACTCTGCATTGTCGTGGACTGTGATTTCAAATCTGCATTTCTTCACTAAAGTCTGACAGCGTTTTTATATGAATACTTTTCAAGCAAACAATTGTTTTAACAATACCTCTAAAGTCCTATTTGGATTTTGTGTTGCCTGTTACTTACCTCATATTCGATTGAGGTTGACATGTGTGAGTTTATATCTGTTATTTTACAATAAACATTTTTTTTTTTTGAGATATACAGTATCAAACTATGATATTTTGGATTCCATTTCCACTGGAAACATTTCACTCTTGAGACAAAAGATCATCATAAAGAGTCCCTTTTCTTATTGGAATACCAGGCTGATGATAAACGGTGGCCGTGTCCTCCTCCAGAACGTTTGACTTACCTCATATGATTGAGGTATTAGCTGGTAAGCGTACATCCATTTCTCTGATTGGGATATATCCGTACTTGAAATATAGGTTAAGGTGGACCCTATCTTTTTCTACACCTCTGGAACTACTACAAAAGTTATCTCTTTATAAAGACAGTATCCTCTGTGCACTTCTCCTTATAGATATTCTCTTTAAATTATTATTTTAACAGTGTGAGGGGTACACTGCATCTTTTCTAAAGCACCACGAGCATTTATTGACATTTATGTAGTCTGTATAATTCTGTGTATGTATTATTCTTTATACATTGTACATAAGTTAAGGTTTTGCATTTTGGTTTGCATATTGTATTTCTAATAACACACAGTATACAACATTACCTTAGGACCATCTGGGCTGGGGATTTTTCCTTGTTTAACTCAATAAAGAATTTGTTTACTTTAAAACAGAGAGTGCCTTCTTGGAATTTGAATGGATGTTTCTATGTTACATTTTTGAAGTGCACCCCACTGCTGTATTAAGAGTAAAGAAATGTTTACCACTTTATTAAAGTCACAGCTTTAAAACGAAGAGTGCCTTCCAGACTCAAATTTATATATATATATATATATATATATATATATATATATATATATATATATATATATATATATATTTGTATGTGTGTGTGTGCATATATATATATATATATATATATATATATATATACATATCTAAACAGTGCTGTGCAAAAGACTTAGGCCACTACCAGCTTTGTGGTTTTCACAAAGATTTAATGACAATCCATATTTATTTCTCGGTCTCTTTATTAAGATACAATAAAAAAAAACAGGAAATACAGGGAGTGCAGAATTATTAGGCAAATGAGTATTTTGACCACATCATCCTCTTTATGCATGTTGTCTTACTCCAAGCTGTATAGGCTCGAAAGCCTACTACCAATTAAGCATATTAGGTGATGTGCATCTCTGTAATGAGAAGGGGTGTGGTCTAATGACATCAACACCCTATATCAGGTGTGCATAATTATTAGGCAACTTCCTTTCCTTTGGCAAAATGGGTCAAAAGAAGGACTTGACAGGCTCAGAAAAGTCAAAAATAGTCAGATATCTTGCAGAGGGATGCAGCACTCTTAAAATTGCAAAGCTTCTGAAGCGTGATCATCGAACAATCAAGCGTTTCATTCAAAATAGTCAACAGGGTCGCAAGAAGCGTGTGGAAAAACCAAGGCGCAAAATAACTGCCCATGAACTGAGAAAAGTCAAGCGTGCAGCTGCCAAGATGGCACTTGCCACCAGTTTGGCCATATTTCAGAGCTGCAACATCACTGGAGTGCCCAAAAGCACAAGGTGTTCAATACTCAGAGACATGGCCAAGGTAAGAAAGGCTGAAAGACGACCACCACTGAACAAGACACACAAGCTGAAATGTCAAGACTGGGCCAAGAAATATCTCAAGACTGATTTTTCTAAGGTTTTATGGACTGATGAAATGAGAGTGAGTCTTGATGGGCCAGATGGATGGGCCCGTGGCTGGATTGGTAAAGGGCAGAGAGCTTCAGTCCGACTCAGACGCCAGCAAGGTGGAGGTGGAGTACTGGTTTGGGCTGGGATCATCAAAGATGAGCTTGTGGGGCCTTTTCGGGTTGAGGATGGAGTCAAGCTCAACTCCCAGTCCTACTGCCAGTTTCTGGAAGACACCTTCTTCAAGCAGTGGTACAGGAAGAAGTCTGCATCCTTCAAGAAAAACATGATTTTCATGCAGGACAATGCTCCATCACACGCGTCCAAGTACTCCACAGCGTGGCTGGCAAGAAAGGGTATAAAAGAAGAAAATCTAATGACATGGCCTCCTTGTTCACCTGATCTGAACCCCATTGAGAACCTGTGGTCCATCATCAAATGTGAGATTTACAAGGAGGAAAAACAGTACACCTCTCTGAACAGTGTCTGGGAGGCTGTGGTTGCTGCTGCACGTAATGTTGATGGTGAACAGATCAAAACACTGACAGAATCCATGGATGGCAGGCTTTTGAGTGTCTTTGCAAAGAAAGGTGGCTATATTGGTCACTGATTTTTTTTTGTATTGTTTTTGAATGTCAGAAATGTATATTTGTGAATGTTGAGATGTTACATTGGTTTCACTGGTAAAAATAAATAATTGAAATGGGTATATATTTGTTTTTTGTTAAGTTGCCTAATAATTATGCACAGTAATAGTCACCTGCACACACAGATATCCCCCTAAAATAGCTAAAACTAAAAACAAACTAAAAACTACTTCCAAAAATATTCAGCTTTGATATTAATGAGTTTTTTGGGTTCATTGAGAACATGGTTGTTGTTCAATAATAAAATTAATCCTCAAAAATACAACTTGCCTAATAATTCTGCACTCCCTGTATGTACACAAAATATATAAAAAAAAAAAAAAAACTAAATTTTCAGAACAAAATCGCTTCTTCAGGCAAAAGTAAGTTTTTAGTGTGATCTTCCTTGGCACTAAACATATCTTGAATTCTTTTTGGGAGACTTTTCTGAAGTAATCTTCTGGTATATTATCCGAGACTTCTTTCAGCACTTCCCAGAGTTCTTCTTTAGATTTAGGTTGTATTTTATTTCTTTCTCTGTCCAGGTGGCCCCATACTGCCTCTATAATATTTAGGTCTAGACTCTGTGGAGGCCAGTCCATGACTGCCAGTGTTTTATCAGCTGTTTTTCTCTCCAAATATGATTTCACTGCATTAGCAGTGTACTTGGGATAGTTATCATGTTGAAAAATAAAACCATTCCCAATCAGGCACTTTTCATAAGGAATGGCATTATTAATTAAAACCTGTCTGTACTTTTCAACATTCACAATCCCATCAATTCAGACAATATCGCCAACACCACTGGCAGAAAGGCAGCCCTAAACCAGGACAGACCCTCCACCATGTTTCAATGATGTCCGCAAGCACTCATTCTTCCCTCTCTCTCCAACTCTTCTTCTCACTTATTATCGACGATTGGACTAAAAAACTTCATACTTGGATTCGTCTCTCCATAATACTCTTTTCCACTGATCTTCATTCCCATCTTTGTTAGATTTAGCATATCTTAGCCTTTTCTATTTTTTTAAATATTTATTTATTAGTAGCCAGTGGTATCGAAACATAAATACAACTTTTTATTGTTGCGTCACACAGGATCCATTTAAAATTGTATGTAGTCAAACAAAAGACAGAATAAAGTAAAAGAAAAAATAGACTCCATAACATTATAGATTGTCTCATATTACACTCTTCTATCTGCAAAACAGTATAGATTGGCATTTTTTTTTAAACAAACGAAAAAAACAAATAAAAAAAGAGGAGAAAAAAAAGGGGGGGGTCCACTGATATCTAGAAGATCTGCACTCCCTGAGAAGCTGACTCAAAGTATCCTAATTAATTTCTCTGTAATTCGAAATCCATGTATGTGGAAAAAGGTCTAACAAAACCAATTCTGCAAAACTAATAGAGGATAGAAAATGAAATAAGATCTGTTTCTGTAAAGAGATTGGATACAACTTAATTATAGGAACCCATCTCACCAAGAACTTTTTTATTCTTTTCTCAGTCGCTTGATATAGGTGAAATGATTCATATACGATTTGTGCTTGAATTCCCTTAAAAATCTGAGGCAGACTGGGTGGGCAATTAGGAGTCAAATTTTTAACTATATATTATCTATCAGTATAATTGTGTTTAATATTTAAATCTGAGAACTAACACTAGGATTTGACACTAATAACACAATAGCTTCCAGAGGAAAAAAAAAGTAATGTTATATAGTTTGTTAATTATAAAATTGTACTTTTTTCCATATATGTTTAATTTTGGAGCAATACCAGAACATATGGGATAGGTCCGCTTTGGGACAAACCGCAGGTTTGGTTGGGTAAAATTTGGATAATTTGTGAGGAGATAAATAAAAGTTATTAATAAGTTTTATGTGAGATTCCTTCCAGCTCACGGAAATTTGACATTTAGCAATAGTAATAAAGCTTTGTTTAATTGTATCCGCGTCTATTGTAGGAATAATGGGTAGCCAAAAGCTACACAGTTTATCTAAAGATAGTAAGCTTTGTTTAGTGAGCATAATATCATGCATTAATGAAATTGATGAATTCCCAGATATACATTTACAATTCTTGACCTCGGACCATGCGACTGTAGTAAGGAGATGCCATTTTTTAGAGTGAATATAATGTCGTATTTGAAAATATGCAAAGTGATTTGTACAAGGGAGAGCATAATGTTAGAAAATTATCTCGCAAGGGAGTATCTGATAATTCTCATCCATTAATTGTCAAATATCTTTAAAACCTTTTTCCAGACAGAATTTAAATACCTTTTGATTTGTACCAGGAGTAAAAAGTGGGTTACCTATTATGGGCAGAAAATCTGAAAAAGATAAATTGATATTCAAAGAAAAGCAAAACTTGTGCCAAGCTAAGATAATATTTTTAATCGATGGAAGAGAAGTGACATTCGAAGGAAGATTCTGCAGTGTAATTTAGCCTTCAAGGACCAAGGAGCAACACAATACGATTCAATATCAATGGAAGAGACTATGTTAGTTTCAGCAATCCAGTCTATGGCAATTTTGAGCATAGCAGCCCAATTATACAATCTGAGATTGGGAAGGGATAGACCAGCTGCTGTATATTTTTGAGAGAGTCTGTTAAGAGAGATACGAGGTTTCTTAGATTTCCAAATAAATTTACAAATCCAAGAGGAGAGTTTACGGTGGTCTTTCTTTAAAGGGACACTGTACCCAAATGTTTTCTTTCGTGATTCAGATAGAGCATGACATTTAAGCAATTTTCTAATTTACTCCTATTATCAAATTTTCTTCATTGTCTTGGTATCTTTATTTGAAATGCAAGAAAGTAAGTTTAGATGCCGGCCCATTTTTGGTGATCAACCTGGGCTGTTCTTGCTGATTGGTGGATAAACTCATCCTCCAATAAAAAAGTGCTTTCCAGAGTTCTGAATAAAAAAAAGCTTAGATGTCTTCTTTTTAAAATAAAGATAGCAAGAGAATGAAGAAAAATTGATAATATGAATAAATTAGAAAGTGGCTTAAAATTGCATGCTCTATCTGAATCATGAAAGAAAAAAATTGGGTTCAGTGTCCCTTTAATATAAAGAGTGGTAAGTTTTTAAGAGGGTACAGAATATGCAAGAAAATAATTGTTTTAATTAAATTTATCCAAGCCATAATAAAAAGTGAGAAAGCTGCCCATAGCTCAAGATCATCTTTGATCTTTTGAATGAGTGGTATACAGTTTGCTTGGTACTAATGCTTAGGATCTTTATGTATTTCTAAACCAAGATATTTAATGGCATCTACTATTCTTAACAAAAGATTTGATGGCTTTGAGATGTGTTTACCAACCCACATAAGTTCATTTTTCTCAAGATTAATTTGTATCCTGCAAAAAAACTGAACTCATCGAGACATTTCAATATGCATGGAATTGATTGTGACGTGTTTTGTTGAAATATTAATAAATCATCTGCATACAATAAGGTTTTCAAACTTTGGGTACCAAGAGGAATCCCAATTAAAACACCTCTTAATCGAACTGCTAAAGCCTCCAAATCGATGTTAAAAAGCAGGGGTGATAGTGAGCACCCCCGTCTAAGACCCCTCCCCAAAGTGCCATTAATAAGGAGAAAATATATTGGTTTCTGATAGAGCTTATTAATAAATTGAAGAACATTGTTTGCAAATCCAAAATTTGCCAGAGCTTAAAAAAGATGTCCCCAGGATATACAGCCAAAAGCTTTAACTGCTTCTAGCGTAAGAATAGCTAAATTCTTGAAGGGGCTCTTCTTCTTAAATTGGTCTAGGTTCCATGCATAATCAACAAGAAAATAGGTCTGTATGAAATAGGTCTGTATGATGCTGGGTCCTCTGGGTTTTTACCTTTCTTCAAAATCAATGAGATGTTTGCTGCTGAAAAAAGGTCTGAAATAGGATTATCTGAAATAAAGTAACTATTAAAAAGTTTCTCTAAAGTTGAGATTAACTCTTCAGCTAGACTCTTATAATATTCTGGTCTGCATCTGGGCCTGCAGTTTTGTTAAGTTTTAATCTATCAATTGCTTTACTAATCTCTTCCACCGTAATAGTAGCATTAAGAGATTCTAAAATCTCATTCTGTAGCCTAGGTAATACAGTTTTTGACCAAAAATTCTCTTGATTATAAGTGTTTACGTCCACCTCAGCATAGAGTTGTTAATAGTAACTGAAAAAAACATTGCTAATTTCTTTTGTATCTGTAGACCGATTATCCCCCTCTTGGATAGCAGATATGACATTTTTATTTTTTCCATTTTTAACAAGTCTTGCTATATTCTTTGCTGAGCAACAATGAAAGCTCCTAAAATGAAGATTAATTTTGGCTTCTTCCTCTTGTACTTTTTGCATTAAAAATATGTATCTCTCTTTACTCATAGCAAGACATTTATGCCAGTTTACAATAGACCGATCCATATAGTATTTTTATAAGCATTTCTGACTTTATTAGTTAATTGTTTGTCAAAAGTCCGTTTCTTTTTATTCCAAATATCTAGATATGCCTTAATTTCACCACGTAAAACAGCCACGTAAAATAGCAAATGTTAAGTGTACACTAATCCTTCCATTTCTGTTTTAACCATCATACAAACCTAGGATTATTATAAAAATGTCTAGGATAAAAAAACATTTAGGATTTAACTTTAGATTTACCCTGCTGGTAAAATGATAAAGAAATGATTGCGTGGTCCGAAATCAAGATCTCACCTATTTCGGCCTCCATTTTAAGAATAGATATAGGCTCAGAGATTAGAAATAAATTAATCCGAGAGAAAGTTCTATGAGCTTTAGATTCACATAAAAAAGTAGAACATCTTGATTTATACTTTGCCAAATATCAACTAATTTCAACTTATGACAAAATTTAATAAAATATTAGAACTTTTCTTGTTTTCTGGAATATTTTTCTTGGATAGTCTGTCAAGTTCTGGGCATAGAATCATATTAAAATTGCCTCCTACCACTAAGTTCTCATTAATAAAGGGAAATACTTTGATTTTAATGTTCTCCCAAAATTCCAATGAAAATGTATTTGGTCCATATATATTACAAAAAACTGGCCAGACTAGCCCCGTATTAGTATAAAGGTTACTTGACATGCTGAATAGAGATTTAGCGTTTTAAAGTTTTTTAACATTTCTTTATGTTTATATGCATTTTCTGGGTAATGGTAGCGATTGTTAACACATTGGATAATATGTGTCTAGCATAAGATTAGCTGCTAAGTTACACATATACACAGTGTCCATTAGTGACGATTCGCACAATCACTGCTACACATATTTTGGTAAATGGATGTTCTATAAATCACGTTAGTGGATATTATAAGGTCACTTTATAAAACACACATATGTTGTCAATTGTTATATATGTTTTACTGCTTAGGTGCATTTAGAATACTTAGCGTTTGGTTGCTAGGTTACATGCAATGTTTATTAGTGACATATGCTTAGTGCTTGCTAACACCTGGTTTTGCACACAAGGTAATTAACGCTTATTTGAAACACATGTAGGGTGAACAGGGTATTTAAGGGAGGTTGTTCAGCATTTCATTGTTGTTGTTTGAGGACAGGGGTAAAACCCCGAAACGTCACTCTGTTGGATTAAAGTTTTTTGCCACTTCAAACCCAGTGAGTGCCTGCTTTTGTTGGAGGTCTATGAAATATGTTGCTGAGCACCCCGGTCAAAAGGATTATATTGTGAGTGCTAAACTGCTGTTTATATGGCCATATACCATATACTTTGAATCCATATAAATAATCTTTAGTAATATTTATATGACTCATTTTTGTCAGATAGTTCTTATATGAGAGTAACAAGTTTTTTTTTATGTATTTATTTTGCGTTTTAGCCCTAACACTTTACGCGAGATATTCAGTTGGGCTAGCCAGGTGCACATTAAGGACCATTAAATACAGTAAAATAACAATTTAAAAGAACGTACTTACTTGAATTTTAAATGAGAAGTAGATTTATTTTTTCTGAAAAAAAATTCTGATAATTCAAAGTAAAATTTTCCTTTCATTTCCATGTCCCTTGCAGCTATTAGCCAATCACAGACTTATAGATATGACTTATAGATATATAAGGTAAGTGTGAACTATTGCACATGTTTAGTAGGAGCTGGTGGCTCAGAAAGCAGATAAAAAGTTTGTGAACAATTTTCATAACTAAAAAAAATCTGTCATTTTAAGGTTACGTTCAAATCACATATTTAGACTCCCCTAAGTAATCACATAAAATTGATATTAAAATAATAGAAATATATTTTATTTAGTCTTCAACCCCCCCCCAAAAAAAAATTCATGAAAAACATTTCTCTTGCGACCAAAAGGAAAGATCACAATCAATATTATAAAAAATGTTTTATAAATGTTATGTAGGCCTAAATTCATGAGCATTGTTAAAGGGACACTGAACCCACATTTTTTCTTTCATGATTCAGATAGAGCATGCAATTTTAAGCAGCTTTTTATTTTACTCCTATTATCAATTTTTTGTTCTCTTGGTAGCTTTATTTAAAAAAGCAGGAGTGTAAGCTTACGAGCCAGCCCATCTTTGGTTCAGCACCTATTTTGTTCTTGCTGATTGGTGGCTAAATGGCATTTACCAATCAGCAAGCGCTATCCAGGGTTCTGAACCAAAAATGGGCCGCCTCGTAAGCTTACATGCCAGCTTTTTCAAATAAAGATAGCAAGAAAACGAAGAAAAATGGATAAAAGAAGTAAATTAGAAAGTTGCTTAAAAATGCATGCTCTATCTGAATCATGTAAGAAAAAAAATTGGGTTCAGTATCCCTTTAAATGAGCAGTTGAAGTTGGTTAGTAAAATGTTTTAATTGCTTATTATTGAAATATCTTCAATATTTGAATAAAATAAGCTGAAAATTCTCTTTGAAAATTTTTGATTGGCAAATAAAATATCTGAATGCTACCACTCATATCCGAATGCTACCCACTAGCTTTTCAAGTGCATTTGAAACGTGTTAACACGGTCTATACTTTGCATGGGAACAATTCAGCAGCAATATTCAATCTGTCAGAAATCCTTTTATAAGGAGCTTTTCTGTTTCAGCAGCCTGGACCTCTTGAAAATGCATACCTTAGCAATTTGCATGTTGTGTTAACATTTTCGTGCAAGCTCAGTTCAAATATGAGAAACACCATTTCGGCAAACACAAACACTTCTTGCTTTATAATTAAATAACAAATAGAAGAGAAACCAAATTGAATCTCAAACATGCCCACACATTATAAGCTAACCAACAATAGTATAAAATAAAGTATAAAAGAAGTAATAAAATCCACAGCTAATGCAAATAAGATATTTTAAAATATTTACTCCAAAATAGCAAATTTTTAAAACTTCCAAAGGTGTTGCAGGGAGGTCCCTTCAAATGGCCTGGCCAGTTGGCCTGATTATCTAAATCTCTGTGATCTAATGAGATCATCTAACAAGTATTGTCAGTAATGCAAAGGTCATTCAAATCATTTTCTAAAGGGTATTTTAGTTTGAGAACTGTTTATGTAGCTATGCAGGATTCTAGATGTGAAGGAGATACTCCTACATTACAATACAAAAAAATCCCTAATATTTTGCATGATATCTCTCCATGTCAGTGAGCTCTTGATCATTGGGCCCAGTAAGAGAAGATAAACCCAACATGATATGCATGCATATGATCTTAACTTCGCCAGGTCAGGTGTGATTTTTCACCAGATCCTTGCAGGGACTGTCCTGGTGGAATTATCGTAAAAAAATTCATATACGCCCATGTTCGGACCATTTTACTAAAAAAACAATTACGCTTTGTATAAGGTCAAAATATAAATCTGGTTGGGTGCTTTTTCAATTTTAAATTGAAGCATTTTTGCAATATTCTTCCATTAGTAAAAATGCTTCTAATAAAAGTTATTACTGTTTTTCAGCAGCATACACACATATTCTGTGAAAGCCATGCACCAGTATTCAAACACTACATATTCTCAGAGAGTCGGCAGTGGCATGAATGACACAAATTACGTCTTCACAGGCACAATACATACCACTGCCAGCTCTTTGAACTTGAACACTGGTGCAAGGACCCACACAACAAATGTGCTTATGCCTTGAAAAACTTCTAAGTAACACCCCTGATATGCATTCCTCTTCCTCATCACTAATAACCTTCCTTATTCTCAATGCCACAATATTACGAAAGTAAAAAGACTTTACTAAACTATCCTTAATATTACACATCCTAAAGATTAGAAGTACAGAGAGTAGTTTGTTTATGGCATGTGCATTGTGAAAAATGTTACTGCCCCTGTTACCATAAGGCATTTGTTTTAGAGACTATAAAGGGAGTTTATTATCTGTGGAATTAGTGCCAGTTATCCATGAAATGTGTCTATTCAGAGAATAGTTGATTTTAGTTACACAATATACAATCCACCTTCTGAATCTTTTACACCATCAGAGGAACTTTAAATCTGGCTTCCAAGAAGGGTATCGTTTGTAGGTCAGTTGGGGTTGCTGGAATTTTGATAATATCATATCCATAATTCATGTTATGGTTATACTCCACTGCCCTTATACTTTCTATTGAAATCCACTTCTTTCATTAAAGGACCAGTACACAGTAGATTTGCATATTCAACAAATGCAAGATAACAAGACAATACATTAGCATTTACTCTGAATTTCAAATGAGTAGTAGATTTGTTGGTAACAAATATCAAAGTTATATATATTTCCACTCCCCCTATACCATGTGATAGCAATCAGCCAAACACAAATGCATATACGTATAGTCTTTGAATTCTTGCACATGCTCAGTAGGAGCTTGTGACTCAAAAAGTGTAAATATAAAATACTGTGCACATTTTTTTTTTAATGGAAGTAAATTGGAAAGTTGTTTAAATTTACATGCTGTATCTGAATCATGAAAAAAAAAATTGACCTGAGTGTCCCTTTAATTCCCTTATTTCCCAACTCTGAAGTCTCTTTTCTATTTCCAACAAAGTACTCTGATTTTGTGTACTTCCTCCAATAATCGTGCCTATCAGTCCCCATACACATTTTTCCTTTCCAATTACCACCTCAACTGCTTCTCACCTATGATAGTAACATAAATGTGTATTTTCATATAATCCTCAGATTTTACAAACTATCCACTAGATTTTTTCTACTTCTTCTTTTTCTAGCAACCTTATCCCATATTTACCCACCATACTCAATCTCTCCTTAGCTACTCTCACATTTCCATCTTCTCGTAAAATGTATCTTGATTAGCCTTCCCCTGACCTAGATTGTCTCACTAACTACTAGCCAATTTCTATATTTCCTCCTGACTCCAAACAGATGTCTAGATTACAGATTTTTTATAGCCTTCTGTCCTTCAAATCCTTGCTTGGCCCTCTACAATCTGTTTTTTTTACCAAAAAAAACTGCAACTGCCCCCACTGAAGTAGTAAATTACTTCCTCACTTCCAAAGCATACAGATAATTCTCACAACTTCTTTCCAGCCTTTTGCTTTTGATACTACTGACCATCTCACACCAATGAAAACTTTGTACTCCCTTTGTAGATGTAATTCTACCATAAGATCATTTGAATTGTTGAACTCTATGGGGCTGATTTATCATCGGTCTGTCCAACATGATCAAAGAGTATACATTGAATGGATGATATCTTAGCCCTACACTGAACATGGATGCTGAGAATCATATTTCTGAAACAAGAATTGTCAAAGAATTTCAAAGACCATAAACTCTCAAAAGACGAGTTTATTACAAGCAACTGAAACAAAGATATCAGTTCCCTTTTTATACAGATTTTTATACTCTTTACATTATACAAAGCACTCATACCCCTTTCTCTAATTTTTTTTCTTTAGGAAATAGTTAACTAGAAAATTCTATTGATTTCCTTACAGTTTCCAACCTATTCCTACAGTGTGAACCTAATCACTTCATACCATAACATTAACAAAAATATAGCTATGTGTATTGCTTTCACACAAAAAAATAAATAATTGTTCCCACTTTATGTGCCTGACAGCCAATGGAGGTGCAATTAACAGCTCTATGTGTAATACTAGCAGCCAAAGGGGGTGGGGAATCTCAGGTTGTACAAAAAGGATACATTATTACTGAGTTACTGTCTGACAAGTTGGGGAAGTACAATTATCAAAATCACAGATGTGTGTGTAAAGCCAAGAGGCAAGTAAAATCCCAGATGCATGTGTATAACTGGCAAGCCAAGAGGCATGTAATATCACAGATGTATGTATTATTGGAAACAAGAGGGTAAAATCACATGTCTATGGGGTTGAATTATTAAGCTCCAAATGGATCTTGATGCCCCTGTGTCTGCGCGAGCCTTCAGGCTTGCAGGAAACAGCGGTTATGAAGCAGGGGTCTAAAGACTGCTGCTCCATAACTTGATTCTATAGGATCGGTCTGATTGAAACCCCCTGCTAGAGGCCGATTGGTCACAAATCTGCAGGGGGCAGCATTGCACAAGCAGTTCACAAGAACTGCTTGTGCAATGATAAATGCCAACAGCGTATGCTGTTGGCATTTATCTATGTGCGGCGGACATGATATGCTACATCGCATCATGTCCGTCCGCACTTTAATAAATCGGTCCCTATGTATGTTTCCAGAAGCTAAGGGAAGTCAAACCATATTTTTATATAATTTGGTGGCACAAATTAACAAATCACTGACTTGTGTGTTCAATCAATGATCTTTGTGTGTTATTGACAGCTGTGGGGGGAGGGGTGCAAAATTACAGGTCTATGTGGGTTACTAACAGCAAAAGGAAGTTGTAATGCCTTGGTTCTAAGGCTCAATGGTTATTTTGTTGTGGATCACAACTGGTGAGATTACCATAAATAAAATAGTGTATGTTGCACAATTGTTTCTTTTGATACTATGAGGAAGTATCAAAAGGAGGGAGTTATGCAGATTTGCTTTAATTTAATTCAACTTCCTATGAGTTGATATAAGATAAATCTCAGATAATAGGTTCAGGTTGAAGGGAAGCAAGTTACTGGTTAATTAGAGTTCAAAATAGACAGTGTTTCCAGAGAATCTGATATCAGACTAGGAGCGTAGATAATATAAACTTCCAGATAAAAATGATCTAAACTTCAGTTAGTACTTTCATACAGATATCATAATAATCGTATAGTGAGACTGATTTATCCTCAGAGATGACAAGTGCTGTTATAACTTGAGGTACCTTAGTTTTGCTTGGAGTTGAATCACTAGTGGAAGCTTCACACAGCGTCGGCTTAGCTCTGTTCAGAGCAGGAGAGTGAAGGAGGAGTGTCCGAGGAGACGTAGGCTTGATTGACTGATAACGTCACGCTGTGTTGCTTTGCTCGGCGATAATTTTATCCAGAGTATCTGTGAGTACAAAGTTAAGATACAAAATTACTTATCTCACATTAATTACCAGAATTGGAAACCGGAGAATAAGTCAGTATGAAGTGGAGAGAGTTATAAGTTGCGGCAGAAAAGTTTGTAATCCGGTCTGTTGGAAACAGTCACACTACAATTGTAGCAAAGGGAGATACAAAGAACAACTGAATACTTTTCCCCAGAAGCTTGTAATATGTAGAGTCCCAATGTGAAGTTTTAACTTCAGAGTAGAATGATATTCCAAGTAGCTGTTAGATATTAAGTCCAGTGACAGGAATCAATTTTAGCAAAAATTGAAGTAAATAGTTTTAGAGTATTCACAGCTTAGGTGAGTAGCTTGCTGCAGGTAAGCAGGAAACAAAATACTAAGCATTGAACTTAGTAGGCGGGAAGCATTTAAAGGGAAAGTTAGTGGGAGAGGTGTAGAGTCTTAAAGCTATACAGCTCGACAATCTGAGATCATGACATGACCCCCTCCTCAAGCAAGCTGATCCTCAGCTTGAGGGCGAGGACGATCCGGATTTTGATGGTGGAACTTAGCAACCAGCTTAGGCGCATTCAAATTGGAAGCTGGTTCCCAACTATCCTCTTCTATGGAAAAATTATTCCAGCGGATTAAATATTGAAGCTCCCTTTTGCAAAAGCGTGAATCTAGTATGGAATGTACTTCGTATACTTCTGAATCCAAGTCAGAAACTGCTGGGGGCAAGACGGGAAGCCCAGATCTGGTAGGGATGTAGGGTTTTAGGAGTGATATGTGGAAGGTCGGATGTACCTTCATAATAGGTGGCAAAGTTAAAGCAACTGCATTAGCGTTAACAATTCGTGAAACTGGAAATGGTACAATAAACCGATGTGACAATTTTTTAGAAGGTACATGTAACTTGAGGTTTTTTGTTGACAGCCATACCAGGTCCCCTATCTCATAGGTGGGTGGTTTCCTTCTCCTTAAATCAAAGAATCTTTTCTGATTGGCTTGAGCCTTCCTGATATTCTCTCGTAAAAAATTAAAAATTTCCAACATTGAATTGTTGAATTCATCTATCAAAGGAGAGCTCGAAATAGACGCAGGTTGTGAATCAAAACTGGGATAAAAAGGTGAAACTTTTGTAGTAGAACATGATAGGTTATTGTACGCAAATTCAGCTACTAATAAATAATCGAGCCAGTTGTTTTGCTGATAAGAACAGAAACATCTGAGGTATTCATCGAGCCACTGATTAACTCTCTCCGTCTGTCCGTTACTTTGAGGGTGAAAGGCGGTACTGTAATGATGCTCAAATTTAAGGGAATCACTGAGGCCTAGATTTGGAGTTTGGCGTTAGCCATGAAAACCAGCGTTAGAGGCCCCTAACACTGGTTTCTTACGGACTCTGGTATTTAGAGTTCAGTTACCGACACTCAAAAATCACCCAACGCTCAAATTTCTACCGACACCTCAGACCCAGTAGTAAACATATACCGACAAAATAAACATTCACGAATAACAAAACAAATATTACACAAAGTACACTTACACTCATACAAACACTACACTATGTTTATTTTTAAGATTTAATAATTTTTCATCAAAATACAAAGGATCAAAGTTGCAAGATCTCAGGTGTTAGAAAAAAAACTACACAAATCCATTTTCCCATTGACTTACATTGACACACGGGAAAAGACCCTCATATACCTACATCTAACTAATAACATTATCACAAATATACACTCATCGATGCATACAAACAATATACACCACATGACATACAAAAAATATTTATTTATTACAAAAAGAACACGATTTAGTTACTTTTTCACACAAGCTCATAACGTCACTCACTTTACGAGGAAAACCAGTCTTAGAAAAAAAAAATTACCAAATTTTAGAGCCTCCATTGACTTCTATTGGGAAGACGTGCTCGTGCACGCGAAACCCACATTTCCCTAACGCACGCAAATAGCGTAGACCGAAAAACTCCAAATACCAGTGCTAGAAAATACATACTTTTATGCGTTAGACCCAGCTATGATAAATAGATCAAGAAATGACTATTTCCCTATGGTGGATTTATGGATTTTACTTATTGAATATTCACAACACCATTAAATTGTTTCAGACTTTTCTATTACATCAACTACAAATCAACATCACTAGTAACAAACTTTTTTTAATCAAAATATTACATTTAAACGGACACAAAAATAATGTAAACTTTTCAGGATACACAAACACTACACAATGGGAAACAATTCTCATTTACCTTTATTATTGCATTTCAGTTATTCAACTCATATGCTTGCAGCAACAGCATATCTACATAGGCTTAACACATGATCAGTCATGGATGCACATACATTACTTTTAACATTCACTCATACATGTGCATTCAAATGATGGGGGAAAAACACATTACATTCTCTCTAGGAATCACAAAACAGAACATATGGATTTTACTGTACTTTTAACATCATGATTCCATCACCAGAAACCATTAGGAATTACGTACAACAAGAACATCATTACACCAGATTACAGATGTCACTTTATGGGAAGGAACAACAATGCCAGACCGCTATATAGAAGTCAGCATATGTGAGACACAATCACAATATATACGTACATGTACATAACACGCATCACCCATCATGCAACCACAAAGCACACATTTAGATTTTATTCAGCACACAATAACAATGTAGCACAATACAACAACACAATGAGGATTTCAGAACTACATAGGCAGGTTAATAATATCATGACGTCATTAGAAGATTCAACCATACACATCACAGATTCACGACTGTACCGCCCCTTTCTGAACTTTAACACTCAATACTACAATACAACATATACGTAAAGAACAGTTTGGAACAGCATTATTAGGGAGATTTGAATGGGACAATTAATAAATATTGTCAGATCGCAAATCACTTATATATATAATACTACAGATGACAGCCGGAAGTTATTCAGCATTAGTGCGATTTGAAAGGGACGCATACAATATTGACATCTCGGCAATCACTTATATATACAATACTACAAATGACAGCCGAAAGTTCTTCAGTATTAGTGCGATTTGAAAGGGACGCATACAATATTGACAGCTCGGCAATCACTTATATATACAATACTACAGATGACAGCCGGAAGTTATTCAGTATTAGTGCGATTTGAAAGGGACGCATACAATATTGACAGCTCGGCAATCACTTATATATACAATACTACAGATGACAGCCGGAAGTTATTCAGTATTAGTGCGATTTGAAAGGGACGCATACAATATTGACAGCTTGGCAATCACTTATATATACAATACTACAGATGACAGCCGGAAGTTATTCAGTATTAGTGCGATTTGAAAGGGACGCATACAATATTGACAGCTCGGCAATCACTTATATATACAATACTACAGATGACAGCCGGAAGTTATTCAGTATTAGTGCGATTTGAAAGGGATGCATACAATATTGACTGTTCGGCAATCACTTATATATACAATACTACAGATGGCAGACGGGAAGTTCTGAATTCTTATTGCGATTTTAAAGGGACGCATACAATATTGACAGCTCGGCAATCACTTATATATACAATACTACAGATGGCAGACGGGAAGTTCTGAATTCTTATTGCGATTTTAAAGGGACGCATACAATATTGACAGCTCGGCAATCACTTATATATACAATACTACAGATGGCAGACGGGAAGTTCTGAATTATTATTGCGATTTGAAAGGGACGCATACAATATTCACATCTCGGCAATCACTTATATATACAATACTACAGATGGCAGACGGGAAGTTCTGAATTATTATTGCGATTTTAAAGGGACGCATACAATATTGACTGCTCGGCAATCACTCATATATATACAATACTACAGATGGCAGATGTTAATTTATCGTTTACAAACAATATTGCAGCAACATTGATCGATCACATTCGATGCACATTATACACAACTATGCACTTTCATTCATGTTAGCCTGCACGTGTGCTTGTTACTATAAGATCGCGTTTAATAAATATTGATTACGCATTTGATCAAACATTACAAACATGCACTGTATGTGTGATATTTGACACTTTCACATTGAGATTCATTGTTGGAAAACAACATTTCAGCAAACAACCAAAAAACGGCCACTGTGAAAGCATTCGCGCCGCTCACATACAAACAAGTGAATACAATTAGCAATCATTACAAACTCAATACCATTGGACTAATTGTACTATAAATCCCCCAAACAATATGGCCAAAGCATCACTTGTGATCCACATCAGATCAAGTGCATACCTTGTTACGCTGTTTTGAAAGATGGATGACGATGACATGGTAGACGCTGCTGGTGCTGCTATTGGCGAACTAGCTGTTGGTCGAATCAGGCAGCCTCGGCGGCTCAGACTGAGATGAAGGGGTCGTCTGGTTCAAGGTCCTCCTGTCTACAGGGTGAGACCCACCTTGGAAAACATGAGCGACTTTGAGGTTTATGATAAGTATCTGCTCAATCGCGAACAGCTCATTGGCCTTTATGATCTTCTTAAACCTCATTTGGAGCCACGTATAAGAATAAGGACTGCTGTTCCCGCCATGAGTAAGATGCTAAGCTGTCTATACGTCCTGGCCTCCGGGAGTTTTCAATCCGGAGAACTGTACATGCATGGCCTGGCTCAAGGTACATTCTCTGTGGTGTTTGATAACTTTCTGGATGCCATGGTACGTATCAGTAAGCAATATATAGGATTCCCACAGAATGATGGTGATTGGAGGCGCCTGAAGCGGGAATTCTTTGATATTGCTGAATTGCCCAATGTCTTGGGAGCCATAGATTGTACCCACATTGCGCTGCATGCTCCAATTGATGACTTGCCCTTCAGAAATCGCAAACATTTTCATAGCCTCAACGTGCAGTATGTTTGTGACGCACAGATGAGGATTATGCATGTGTGTGCGAATTTTGGAGGGGCTAGTCATGATGCCCGCATCCTCTCTCTGTCGTCCCTGTGGAGACCGTTTGAGGAAAGACAAATGCCCCCTGGTTATCTCGTTGGTGAGTATTTGTGCACAACATGGTTAATTAGTTTGACAATTGCCACTGTAGTTTTAAAATGTTAGCGTAATGTTCAGCTCTTGGATGCAATTTAACCATTTATTTTTTTCCCCCGCTAATGTCTACTTTTAGTTCAATGCAGATATGTAGCATGTCTTACCTTAAATGCTCAGATAGAGATTGCAATGTAACCATTTAGTTTGCATTTTACACAAGGTTTGGTTTAGGAGAAATACGCATATGTAGCATGTCTTAGCTGAAATGGCAAGATATTAGCTAATGCAATTTAACCATGTCATTGTCTCTTTCCGCTAATGTCTAGTTTTAGTTCAATGCAGATATGTAGCATGTCTTACCTTAAATGCTCAGATAGAGAATGCAATGTAACCATGTAGTTTGCATTTTACACAAGGTTTGGTTTAGGAGAAATACGCATATGTAGCATGTCTTAGCTGAAATGGCAAGATATTAGCTAATGCAATTTAACCATGTCATTGTCTCTTTCCGCTAATGTCTAGTTTTAGTTCAATGCAGATATGTAGCATGTCTTACCTTAAATGCTCAGATAGAGAATGCAATGTAACCATTTAGTTTGCATTTTACACAATGTTTGGTTTAGGAGAAATACGCATATGTAGCATGTCTTAGCTGAAATGGCAAGATATTAGCTAATGCAATTTAACCATGTCATTGTCTCTTTCCGCTAATGTCTAGTTTTAGTTCAATGCAGATATGTAGCATGTCTTACCTTAAATGCTCAGATAGAGAATGCAATGTAACCATGTAGTTTGCATTTTACACAAGGTTTGGTTTATGAGAAATACGCATACAGGGAGTGCAGAATTATTAGGCAAATGAGTATTTTGACCACATTATCCTCTTTATGCATATGCATATAAGAGCTGGAAGCTAAATGTCCCATATGGGCAATTTAGAAGAATAAGGAGGAATTGTTCCCAAATAGAGGACTATGATATCCAAGCAAGGGTTATTGGAGACAGATTCCTAGAAAAGGGCTACCCGGTAGATCTGATAAATCATGAGATCAATAGGGTTAGGGAGGAGGATAGATCAAGTTATTTTAAAATTAATAAAAACAAAAAATCTAAAGATCAAATAGGCTTCAAAGAAATAAATCCCCCGTTATTTATCACTAGATACAATTCAAACTATATGGCAATTAATACAATTCTTAATAAACACTGGTCTATCCTCACTGATGATTCCACTCTGAGGAATATTATAGGGACCAAACCAAAAGTGGTATATAGAAGAGCACCTACGCTCAAGACCGTTCTAGCACCCAGTAAGATTGTAAGAAACAAATTCATTGTAAACAACAATGTAGGCTCCAACATCTTTAATGTTGGGTCTTTAATTAAAAAGAATATAGTCTCCAAATGTTATAGGAAACGCTGTGGCATGTGCAGCAATATTTGTCATAGGACTTCTAGTTTTAGATCCTCGAATACGGGTGAAATTTTTAAAATTAAGAGTCACATGACATGTGAAACGTCTTTTGTGATATATCTCCTTGACTGTAAATGTGGGGCCCAGTATGTAGGCCGCACCTGCAGAAAGGTAAAAAAACGATGGGGAGAGCACTCCTATAACATTAAGAAAAAAGCCAAATCTCACAGCGTCTCCAGACATTGTTTATCTCATCACAAAAAAGATAAGAACCCTATCAAAATAACACCTATTGAAATGATTTCAAAATCTTGTCCCAATGCTCTAATGACCCTTAGGAGAAGAGAGACATTTTGGATTAAAAGATTAGGTACTCTCCAACCAGATGGGCTCAATGAGAACCTTGATATGGCAGCATTCTGAATACCAATATTTTTATTTTTATTTTTTTTTGGCCTCTATTAGGCTAGGTCACATCGACACTTTTTCACACCAATATCACATCACACATAGATAGGGGTTGCTGATTGTTTTTGCATTATCCTACACAGTGGTTGTCTAGTATTTCGCCATGTGTAACAATTTTTTTTTATTTTTTTATTATTTTTTTCTTACATTAGCGGTATAGCACTTTAATATTATTATTACTTATAAGATTACCATGATCAGATGACTTATTTATAGGATACAAGGGTATCTTTATGTTGGACCAATGATTACACATATTTATATATATACTTCTGCACGTCATTTAGATATAGCTTTAGGTTTTGATTACATTCCACACTTTATTCTTGGCTTATCATTTTTATTATATATTACAAATATTTTGTTAGTACATTCATATTAAATATAGGTACATACATTTTGCATATATGATATCACAGATAGGGTTTAACATTAGTTAGTCATTGTGTCATTTTTTTTTTTTTTTGGCCTCTATTAGGCTAGGTCACATTGACACTTTTTCACACCAATATCACATCACACATAGATATTGGTTGCTGATTGTTTTTGCATTATCCTACACAGTGGTTGTTTAGTATTTCGCCATGTGTAACAATTTTTTTTTTTTCTACTTACATTAGCGGTATAGCACTTTAATATTATTATTACTTATAAGATTACCATGATCAGATGACTTATTTATAGGATACAAGGGTATCTTTATGTTGGACCAATGATTACACATATTTATATATATATTTTCTGCACGTCATTTAGATATAGCTTTAGGTTTTGATTACATTCCACACTTTATTCTTGGCTTATCATTTTTATTATATATTATAAATATCTTGCTAGTACATTTATATTAAATATAGGTACATACATTTTGCATATATGATATCACAGATAGGGTTTAACATTAGTTAGTCATTGTGTCTTTTTTTTTTTTTTTCCCCAAAAGGTTTATACTGTCTTACAATGAAATAATCTTTCTATGGCTTAGGTGCTCTAGAGTTGCATTTTACATTTTATTTAATTTGCTCAAAATGGTTTGTGTTACATATGAGAGCTTTTTTGTTAGGGCAGAGAAATAAATGTCACACTTTAAAGGAGGGTACAATGTAGATATAATACCAATTAAGATCTATAATACTGAAGGAAAAATATAGATCTATTGTGATATAAAACATACATGTGGTCAGGCATATTATGTGATTATATGTAGAATAGAGACTATTAAAATACATGTATCCTGCTTATGTTTTTTATGTGGGTATACTATATTGTTGTACATATTGTGATTATTTTATTTTGAGGTGTATAACAAATGTTTTTATTGTGATTGTTATATTACTGTTTTCCATTTTTTAATCTTAATTTGAAGGGTTACAAGGTTATTGCTATTGTCTATTTTGGGTATGGCAATGGTATGGAGGTTAATACAGAGATATCTATTCTTATTTGGGATTTGCTCAAAATGGTTTGTGTTACATATGAGAGCTTTGTATATAGGGGTTTCCATGCCTACCAACTGCTGACCTGTGCAACAGGTGTTCACACTTTAGAAATTAATTAGCCTATCAGATTTAGTTTTATGTGTTCTATTGTCTTTATAAAGCAAGTGTTGTTAACATTTTAACATAGCCTGAGGAAACAGCCTGTGGTGGCTGAGAAACATGTTGCTGTTTTTAAAATAAAAGTTTTTAAATATACACTTGATTTATCACAATTATTCTGCTCCTGTTTGGGGGCAGAGTGTGTGTGCTAGTTCTATCTTCCAAAGTGGTGATTTTCTGCATCCTGCAAATTGGATTCCACAGTCCACTGGGCGGCTGAGAGGTCCCAGTACTGCTGATATTGCACCTGGTGGTGCTTTGTTTCCTGTAAGTACAACCTTGAATCCTTTTTTATCTGGTGTACAAACGTTACTGGGCTATGTGTGTGCCTTTTTTGCCCTTATAGGCATCATAGGATAGGCCCTTGCCAAGGATCATCTCTATCTGGCTGGAGACACCAGTGAGCTGGACCACTGTTTGATGTTCCAGGCTGCCACAATAGCACCATTTGGGTGCGCTACGCTTGTGAGTATATTTCCTATCCTGCTGATGTTTTGTATCCGACTGCCGTGACGTTACTAGGCCATGTTGGCGCCTCTGTGCTTCTTTCTCTTTATGCATGTTGTCTTACTCCAAGCTGTATAGGCTCGAAAGCCTACTACCAATTAAGCATATTAGGTGATGTGCATCTCTGTAATGAGAAGGGGTGTGGTCTAATGACATCAACACCCTATATCAGGTGTGCATAATTATTAGGCAACTTCCTTTCCTTTGGCAAAATGGGTCAAAAGAAGGACTTGACAGGCTCAGAAAAGTCAAAAATAGTGAGATATCTTGCAGAGAGATGCAGCACTCTTAAAATTGCAAAGCTTCTGAAGCGTGATCATCGAAAAATCAAGCGTTTCATTCAAAATAGTCAACAGGGTCGCAAGAAGCGTGTGGAAAAACAAAGGCGCAAAATAACTGCCCATGAACTGAGAAAAGTCAAGCGTGCAGCTGCCAAGATGCCACTTGCCACCAGTTTGGCCATATTTCAGAGCTGCAACATCACTGGAGTGCCCAAAAGCACAAGGTGTGCAATACTCAGAGACATGGCCAAGGTAAGAAAGGCTGAAAGACGACCACCACTGAACAAGACACACAAGCTGAAACGTCAAGACTGGGCCAAGAAATATCTCAAGACTGATTTTTCTAAGGTTTTATAGACTGATGAAATGAGAGTGAGTCTTGATGGGCCAGATGGATGGGCCCGTGGCTGGATTGGTAAAGGGCAGAGAGCTCCAGTCCGACTCAGACACCAGCAAGGTGGAGGTGGAGTACTGGTTTGGGCTGGTATCATCAAAGATGAGCTTGTGGGGCCTTTTCGGGTTGAGGATGGAGTCAAGCTCAACTCCCAGTCCTACTGCCAGTTTCTGGAAGACACCTTCTTCAAGCAGTGGTACAGGAAGAAGTCTGCATCCTTCAAGAAAAACATAATTTTCATGCAGGACAATGCTCCATCACACGCGTCCAAGTACTCCACAGCGTGGCTGGCAAGAAAGGGTATAAAAGAAGAAAATCTAATGACATGGCCTCCTTGTTCACCTGATCTGAACCCCATTGAGAACCTGTGGTCCATCATCAAATGTGAGATTTACAAGGAGGGAAAACAGTACACCTCTCTGAACAGTGTCTGGGAGGCTGTGGTTGCTGCTGCACGCAATGTTGATGGTGAACAGATCAAAACACTGACAGAATCCATGGATGGCAGGCTTTTGAGTGTCCTTGCAAAGAAAGGTGGCTATATTGGTCACTGATTTGTTTTTGTTTTGTTTTTGAATGTCAGAAATGTATATTTGTGAATGTTGAGATGTTATATTGGTTTCACTGGTAAAAATAAATAATTGAAATGGGTATATATTTGTTTTTTGTTAAGTTGCCTAATAATTATGCACAGTAATAGTCACCTGCACACACAGATATCCCCCTAAAATAGCTATAACTAAAAACAAACTAAAAACTACTTCCAAAACTATTCAGCTTTGATATTAATGAGTTTTTTGGGTTCATTGAGAACATGGTTGTTGTTCAATAATAAAATTAATCCTCAAAAATACAACTTGCCTAATAATTCTGCACTCCCTGTATGTAGCATGTCTTAGCTGAAATGGCAAGATATTAGCTAATGCAATTTAACCATGTCATTGTCTCTTTCCGCTAATGTCTTTTAGTTCAATGCAGATATGTAGCATGTCTTACCTTAAATGCTCAGATAGAGAATGCAATGTAACCATGTAGTTTGCATTTTACACAAGGTTTGGTTTAGGAGAAATACGCATATGTAGCATGTCAGCTGAAATGGCAAGATATTAGCTAATGCAATTTAACCATGTCATTGTCTCTTTCCGCTAATGTCTAGTTTTAGTTCAATGCAGATATGTAGCATGTCTTACCTTAAATGCTCAGATAGAGAATGCAATGTAACCATGTAGTTTGCATTTTACACAAGGTTTGGTTTAGGAGAAATATGCATATTTTGCATGTCTTAGCTGAAATGGGAAGATATTAGCAAATGCAATTTAACCATGTCATTGTCTCTTTCCGCTAATGTCTTTTAGTTCAATGCAGATATGTAGCATGTCTTACCTTAAATGCTCAGATAGAGAATGCAATGTAACCATGTAGTTTGCATTTTACACAAGGTTTGATTTAGGAGAAATACGCATATGTCTTAGCTGAAATGGGAAGATAGAGAATAATATTGAACTAGATTATTTTTTTTTAAAATAAACATTTGTTAGTGGATTATCGTGTACAAAACTTTTTATTGGACTCCAAATACTATTTTGAGGATTCTGTTTGAATTATGTTCTGTTCATAATTTATAGGTGATTCTGGGTACATGAGCCGGCCTTGGCTCATTACCCCCTTGCGTAGCCCGACTGATGTGTCTGAGGAGCGCTACAATAGGGCTCATAAGAGAACCAGGGCGGTGGTTGAACGGATGTTTGGGCTCCTGAAGATGAGGTTCAGGTGCCTGGACAGGTCGGGAGGAGCCCTCCAGTACAACCCAAAGAAGGTGGCTAAGATCGTTGTAGCCTGTAGCGTCCTGCATAATATTGCACAGCGGGCTGGGATGCTGCAGGGCGTCCCGGCGCACCGAAACCTCCTCAGAGATGAGGAGGATGATCCTGTTCTAGAGGGGCCATTCCGGGACGAGGGGCTCAATGTCAGAGCAGACATCATCAACCACCACTTTAGACGGTAAATAATAGAAGTTAGACTGGAGTATTGTCAATAGATGTGAACTCTAGGGAAATGACAAGTAGAGAATTGTGCAAACATGTTAGGATTGTTCATCAAATGCTAAAAATGTGTTTCATTTATTAATATAGGTGATGCTCTGGGCATTGGGTCCTGTAGCGAGTCTTTGCCACCTGGTTTTTAAAGAGGACATCAGATGGTAAGTATAAATGTATGGACTGTTGCTGGCATGAATTGTACACAAATACATCATATGGCATACATTTTCTAAACTAGTATTTAGTTTACACATTACTTAAAATGTAAATACTCAGAAAGGGATCCTCTAGCATAACTATCCTCTAGCATGACTATGGTTCAATGTCACACATTAGAGGTTCGTTCTGCTCAATATGACTCATCTTCACACTTGATAGAACATAACACAAGATGCTACACACGCTAAGTAAGCTAGTGACAGAAAGTTATTCTGAAATGGGGGGTGGGAGAGGGGTACAGAACTGATTCACACACTTGTAGTAATTTTTAGTAAACTTTTTCTGCCATTAGGGAGCTGACTTAATCTAAAGACTGAAAGGGAAGAATTAGAAGCCTGACAGTGAAGATTGCCCAGACTGACAGTGGAAAAAGGCAAGATTGAAATTGAAGTATACCAATGGGATCATGTCTGGCATTATCTTTCCAATCTGCTGACCTTGAAAACCATACAAAGACATGTTCACATGGTAAGTGCCAACTATTTGATAGAATAAGGCTGTGGAGGCATCCTATTGGAGACACTTAGATTATTTTCTAATTTTTAAATGGTATTTCACAGTCCTCTATTTTGGAAATGATGAATAACACACCTATTGAAGATCAACTGTTTACCCCTGAATTGACTTTCAAAGACCATGCATTATCCAGGTTGGTGTACCAATGCATGCTAGTTAAGAATCACAGGAAGAATGTTGAATACTAGTAGCTTACATACATTAGTCATATTTAGTTCATAATTAGATATTTAGGGATCACAATCAGACACTTAGATGATTTTACTTTTTTAGATGGTATTTCACAGTCCTCTATTTTATGAACTGATGAATAAGACACCTATTGAAGATCAACTGTTTACCCCTGAATTGACTTTCAAAGACCATGCATTATCCAGGTTGGTGTACCAATGCATGCTAGTTAAGAATCACAGGAAGAATGTTGAATATTAGTAGCTTACATACATTAGTCATATTTAGTTCATAATTAGATATTTAGGGATCACAATCAGACACTTAGATGATTGTACTTTTTTAGATGGTATTTCACAGTCCTCTATTTTATGAACTGATGAATAAGACACCTATTGAAGATCAACTGTTTACCCCTGAATTGACTTTCAAAGACCATGCATTATCCAGGTTGGTGTACCAATGCATGCTAGTTAAGAATCACAGGAAGAATGTTGAATATTAGTAGCTTACATACATTAGTCATATTTAGTTCATAATTAGATATTTAGGGATCACAATCAGACACTTAGATGATTTTACTTTTTTAGATGGTATTTCACAGTCCTCTATTTTATGAACTGATGAATAAGACACCTATTGAAGATCAACTGTTTACCCCTGAATTGACTTTCAAAGACCATGCATTATCCAGGTTGGTGTACCAATGCATGCTAGTTAAGAATCACAGGAAGAATGTTGAATATTGGTAGCTTACATACATTAGTCATACTTATTTCATAATTAGATATTTAGGGATCACAATCAGAAAAAGGAATACATATTATAGTTGATATAGAGGTATTTGAATGGACATGAAATATTACATTTATGTTCAGCATACATATATATTATTGAAATGTGATATACATTATTATGTATAATTAGAAATTCAGATATTTAAATTTATTTTTTATTACACAATATAATGGTGTATGTTTTTTTTTTTAAATTTAATTAATAAATATCTTGATAAAATGTTGAACAAAGTTAGAGCATAGACACAAGATGATTGTAAATGTATTTTATGAATATTTGACAACGTGTGTATTAACTTTGTTAAAAAAAATTTTTTTATTTCAGATTGTCATCTGATGACTTCCAGGAATATTTTTTTGTTTTTGTTTCAGAAACTTTTAATTTTTTAAATGGTAATAATAAACATTTTAGTATTAAATACACTCTTTTGAACAGATTATAATAAATATCCAGATAATCTGTCAATAAAAAACAATTTGACTCCCATGACTGGTAGTTGGCTATTTTATTTTTTAAATTAATTGGGGAGTGAGATCCATCAATGCTTTTCTTTTGAAATTCTTAGATGTTAAAATAATTTCGGATATGTAGTCAAAATTTGACATAAATTATTTGTTTTCACTTTTAAGAAGGGGAAGTGGTTCAATTACATTAAAGTGACAGTGTTGTTGAATGTAAAATTAATTTTATAAGATCTTGTATCTTCCTTAGGTATCTCAAAACATTATTTTCTAAATTCTTTTAATTTTTACATTTATAAATGTTAGGTCATTTGACTTGATATTTTTCACAAGCTAGTTATTGGATGCCAGGTTAATCGATTTAATTTTCTAGTGGAGTCATTTAACTATAGTTATTAATATTATGTAGTTTTTAAAATCTTACCTCTTGGGTTAGACATCACATATCTATATATAATTTTCATTCCCCTTTAGTTTATTTTGGCAATGTTAAATCAACATTCCAAATGTTTTGGTCCTTAAAGGGACATTCACAAAGTATATTGTGTATTGATTTTTCAATAATTCATAAAAGAATTTAAACATATTTAGAAAGTACTATAGAATTACATTCAGTCTTTAAATATACTTTTAAAAAGATACATCAATGCACATATCTTAGTCAATTACATAAGGCATCTATGTGCAACCAACAATCAGCATCAAAATAGCCTATGTAGATATGTATTTAATCCAAGAATATATAATTACAATCTAATGATTGAATACCAAAACATATTAAGTTGTTCAAATATTATAATCTTATCCAAAATGCATACATAACATATAGCTTAATGTCCCTCTAAGCTGAAGACTCCGAAATACCTCCTTTACAATATATATTTCAGTCAGTGTGTAAAACAATCCAGAAGTTAATCTAAATTTGCTTTACTCATATGTTATATTAATTTAGCAAAAGGAAGGTGCTTAGGTTTCTGATTTTTCAAGCATTATTGTGAAATGTTTCTTTAAAGGGACATGAACTCAAAATATACTTAAAGGGAGACAGTTAAAAAATTAATGATTTATACATTCTGAATGAGTATTCTATTTTAAGCGACTTTAAAAATTGTCTCATATTATGAATGCTCCTTGTGATGTTGCTATCATTACTTTAAAAATAAGGCATTAAATAGATAATTTATTTGCTTCAGTACTCTGGACAGAACTTGGTTTTTTTGGTTGGATTAATTTATCCAACAATCATCAAGGACAACCCAGGTTTTTGGAAACAATTGTCCGTAATCTAAAATATCATTATTGATTTGCAAAGAAAGATAACAAGATCATTCTTAACATTTGAGAATCGGATTAAATTATAAAGTTGTTTAACATTTCATGCTCAATCTGAATCACGAACGTTAAATTTGTTTGGACAGTGTCCCTTTAAGAGATTTAAAGAGTGTATTTACTTCTCTTCTTATCTTGACATACTTTGCTTGAAAAGCATATCGAGATAGGCTCAGTAGATGAAGATTGGTGGATGCACAGAGATGCCTTATGTGATTGGCTCAACCATGTGCATTTAAATTTCTTCTGTTGAGGATATCTAAATACAAAGATAAATTGAGTTAAATTTTAAAGTCTAAACAATTTTCTATCTCTACAGATCATTTGATACAATTGTTTGTTTGTAATGTCTATTTAAAAATAAAGACGCCATTGCACAATAACATATATGAGCACTTCAGACAAATACAAGCTCGAGGTTTATTTACTAATAACAAACAAACCTGTAGTTTAACATTTATAAACAGATTATCCAAGTTACTGACATTATAACCTGAATTTGAACATTCAGAAATATTGCGTGGGAAACGCATCTTGAAACACCAGATTAGCATCTTTAAACATTAGAGTCTAATGTCACGCAATAGCACACAATCAATGTGCATTATAAATACATTTAATAGAGCAATATCAATACTTCACAATAAGTCAAGAAATGGATTTTATGAACAATAAAGACATACAATATTAAATGTGTATTTGTATTAAAGAAACAGACCGTTATTAAACCGAGAAATGTCTACAACATTTAATAATGTGACAGTATTAGATTTTAAAGAGAATTTAATCATTAATATTTAACGGATCACGGATATTAAATCTGCGTCACATATATCCGCATGACAGGCCCATGAGTTACAAATAAGTCTACATGAAAAATGAAGTTACAGCACCACCAGGAGGTATGTGTATGGAAGTTGCTAAGATATGAAACATTAAGGAACGGCCAATCAGAGTTCATCACACAAACACAACTTGAGTCAGGATGGTCTCACAGACATTCTAACAATATTTCAAACTTTTATCCAATCAGATGTACAGATAACTTGTCCCATGGTGCATCTCATGTTTACTTCACCATATAAAAGTCCATTACACGTTGCCATCTTTGTCAGTTCTCTAATGCCTGCAGACAGTATATATTATTTGTAAAAAATTATATTCTACAACCCAGCAGGCATGTCACCTCCCAGGTTCACCAAGGAGGAGAGCGCTGCACTGGTCCACGCCATCAAGGACTTTTATCCCCAGCTGTTTGGGAACAAGAGGAGGTTGACAGATGCGCCTGTTAAGAAGGCCCTCTGGGAGTCTATCACCAATGCGGTTAAATTGGTGTGTGAAGTCCAGAGGAGCCAGGATCAAATCATGAGGAGATTCGGAGATATGAGGTTGCGCTTAACAAAAAAAGTCAACCTCATAAGGGACTGGGTACAAGCCCGTAAAAGAGGGGGCCAAAGAAAGGCCCCACGGAAACTATAACTACTCCCTTATGAGGTGACTTTATGCAAGCTCCTCAATCTCCGGGTCCCCAAAAGATTTAGATCCTCGCCATCCTCTGCCTCCTCTTCTTCCCTCCCAGCTGCGGGATCTGAAAGTCCTGACGCGGAGGCCAGGGCAGCTGCTTCTCCGTCCGGTGGCCTGGGAGGAGATGATGGAGAATCTGAACCAGGTAACTATCCAACTTCATATAATATCTTAATATTTGATTTATTTTTAAAAAATGTGTATATAGTCAGATACTTAACCTATACAAATCTCACAACATACACTACATATGATGTTTAGATATCTGATTTTAGATTAGTGACACATGAAATAGGAATGATGTTTCTTGCGCTCTACAGAATATGCGTCACAGAGCGAAAATGGAATAGCGCATACACGTTAACATGGGTTAGCTGTAAGTGGCATTGCTTTATACATGTTGGTCAAATGACGGATGCGTAATTCCGCTTGGAATCATTGCGCAATGATCGCGAAAATGGAATTGCGCATACACGTTAACATGGGTTTGCTGTAAGTGGCATTGCTTTACACATGTTGGTCAAAATGAAATGTGAATTATTATATATGTGAAGAATACAGTATTCTTATTTTCAATATTAGACATAATAAAAAAAGAAGAATCCAAATAAATTATAACATATGCCCATCAATTGATGAGAATGAAATAACACAAAAAATAATTTAAGCTACAGTAAACAACACAACTGATTGAAAATAAGAGTACAGTATATATTTATCATGAATTGACTTGAGGAAACAATTAACTCATGGGACTACCAAAGGATTAATAGTTTTTAATTGATTTGCTAATAATGTAAAGATTTTAAACATGGCATGATTTGTATTAATGATATCCAATCCTCATTTAATATATTACAGATCTGGATGTTGGTGCTGGATCCTCAAGGTAGGGCTTGTCACAGTATGGTATGTCTCATTTTAATTGACATTTGTCTTAGCAACATGGACAGAACATTACTTACTAAATCCACATTGTTCAATATTTATATGTATCTTCAAAATGGATTTTAAAACTTTTTGCAAATAAGAATAAATAAAACCAAAAAATAGGATTACATTGTAAGACTACTCTGATTTTGTTTGGAATTTAAGATATCCCATCTATTCTGGATGTCTTAATTTTAATGTAAGATTCTTTGAATGTCCAATTTATATTCTTCCCTTGTGTATTGCTTAATCTTATTTGTATACATTTTTAAAAAATACACACAATTTTGCATATGTTTAGATTTTAAAAATATAGATTCCATTTTTTAAATTGATCACGTCATTTAAGGGACATGCCAACTAAATTTTACATAGAATTATTTTTAAACGTGATTTTATTGTTTTGTTTAAACATTTTATGAGCTACATTGGTTCAGTCTATTGTTTTAGTTCTTAAAAAAAATTAATGGATTTTGGTTTAGGTTAAACAATGCATTACTGGAATTATCCGGCTGTTTTTCTATGCATAAATTGGCATATTTACAAAAGTTAAAATCATGTGTTCAGATAACAGTAGTACATAGTTTAAAAAAGTATACAATTACACATTTAGAGCTTCATGTCCCTTTAATAGATGAAAATGAAATAATTCTTAGGATATCCTTAAATAACATATTAGATTGGAATTGCATGCTCAATCCCATTCATTACATCAACATATGGAGTAGAGAATTCATTAACACCAACATTGTCAAATCAATATAATTTTATATTAAAGGGATACTGAGCTAAAATTATTAATGTTGTCATTCAGATAGAGCATGCAATATTAATCAACATTTAAATATAATACTATAATCATATGTGAAATATTCTATTGCTAAATGTATTTTAAAATCAAGAATGTACGTTTATCTGCAGCTCAATTTTGGTTGACCAACCTGGGCTTGATTGATGATTGGTGGATACCTTCAACAAACAATATTTATTGAATCCAATATTGCTTATCTGCCTTTAAGATTAAAATGTAGCAACATTCAAATTATAATAGGAGTCAATGTTAAATCATTTGGAACAGTTTGAACAGTGAAATCAATGATTGAAATAAATCATGTCAGTGTCCCTTTAATAAACAATAGATTCATTCATCTTTACATTCTTTGGATTAGACAATATTGATATATAATTCACATATTCACTGTTGGAGTTACTTTATAGATATCAGCATACTCTAACAGCACCATGATTACATATTTGTACTAATCAATTTGGTTTTGTATTGTGATAAATATGTGTTGTGTCCTAAACAAGATTACTGTACATTGCACAAATGGCTCGATGTGCCACATGTCTTTGTTTATATTTGTCAACAGCTGTTATTCAAAATGTGGTTTGTGTGTATTCTTTTAAGAACATTGATCAATGGGTATATTTAGATATGCAATAGCATCGTATGAGATGAGTTTGATGTCTAATATTGTCAGAAATTAAACATATGTTCAATACATCATTTTAACAGAATCCCCTTGATTCAATCAAGCATTTTTTTGTTTAATGACTGCTCTATTCTTCACATTTTCAAGTTGATTATTCTTAAAATTCGCTACAGATGTGATTTAGTGCTATCCCAAATGTGTTCACTAATATATATCTATATCATTCATAGAGAGAGTTGGTGTGGGGAGCCCAGAGGAATCCAGCACTGACACAGAGCCGCCTTTGCGGTCTCCTGGTAAGTCCATTGACTCATTTATATGTCATTGAAGGTGTATTGGTAATCAATATTATGAGCATGATTCTGATGAAGCATAACATTTGAAACAAACATATAATTTACTCCTCTGATTATATATTAATTTTCTTGGAATATTGAAAGATTAATAATTAAAACTTTCTTAGTCTACACCTTTGTTATTCAGAAGATGTATAGAATATGTTTGTTTCCATGTTCATTTTTGACAACAGTCATCAAGTGATACACACATGAGAAATCTTAAATGTTCTATGTACTATGCTTTTATGATTTTAAAATTTATACAAACAATACATCGAAAATATGAATCATTGAGAATAACAAATCTAATGTCATTTGTATGCTCCATCAAAATGATGTAAATCATAACTTTGGGTGTGTATATCTTTAATGCAACATTGATGTGTGTCTTTGATCAACAGTAACAAATGTTATAATATCTGATCTTAACGTGTACACAACATGTTATGTTTTACAGAGATTGATTTAACATGTGTGACGGAGGAGGAAGAGGCTGCCTTGAAGTCTGATGGTACGTGAAATATATCTATCATGTTTCCAACATGTTGCTTTATTGGAAATCCTTTTATTGAAGACATTCAAAGTCTACAGCTTTTGCACTTTAAAAAGGAATATTATTTGTCTGTTCAAATACACTACTGCCCCCTTTCTATATCAGGCAGCATGAAAATATGCTTGGATGTTTTTTTGTTTTTTTTTAATTTATAATTCATGCCATCATTATGTCACATGCATATTCCAGGCCAAAACACAATAATAATGTTATAATTGTACAGACAGTCTTTGATATTCATCTGAGTGCCTATATGCATACCATATCCTCATTTCATAATTGTTTAGAAATTCAAACACACTTCTAAGTATATTGAAAACATAATCAATTTGAAATGCGTTGATTTGATTTCATGATGTATGAGATGTTAATATATTTGGATTATTTTTTTCAGATGGATCCTCCACCTCTGTTCATCTGGTTTCCGCCCCTGCCCAGTCCCCTGCCCAGTCACAGACCCCTGCCCAGGCCCAGACCCCGACCACTGCCCAGGCCCAGACCCCTGCCCAGGCCCAGACCCCTGCCCAGGCCCAGACCCCTGCTGGCCCTTCCCATTTGTCATTTCCTGTCCCTCCCAAAAAACGCCCCTTCCCTGTCCCTCCCAAAACACGCCCCTTCACCCCCCTTCGCCGCTCTCCCCGTATTATGGCCCGTACAGCTGCCCAGACCCCAACTCACCACTCCCCAGCTGTACGGCCTACCCCGGAGCAGCAGCTCATCCCTCCCCAACCCAATCCCATCCCTCCCCCCTGTCTCAACCTTCATTGTCCTGGGTGTCGGATTGTCCTTCCCAGGCACAGCTGTAAGTATCATTCAAAATCCAATTTACTACTCTTATGAATTATTCTTCATTCTCTTGCTATCTTTATTGAAACAAAGAAATGCCTAGAATTAATTTTAAATAGAAAATAATTGTGGACATCATTTCTTTATTGTTGGATGAATGTATCCATCAACCAGCAGGGACAACCAAAGTTGATAAACAAATATGGCCTGCCCTATAAACCTACATTCTTGCATTCAAAATCTAGCTAGAGAATTCTAACATTTAAAGAATATGTGTAATTTTTTCATATTTGTAATGTCATGCTCTATCTGAATCAGTCAATTAAATATTTAGGTTCAGTGTCCCTTTAATTTGATATCACTACATATACCAATCACCACTACTTGGATCCAACAATTTATGTACAAATGTTGATACATTATCTCTTGTCTAACCCAGTGGGAATGTAATTTCTTCAGGTTGCTATGTTTACACAGCTTGTCCTCAACGCCAAAATGTTTAAGGATAGGTGTGCCTACCACAGTATAATTAAAATATTTAAATTGCTAATGTAAGTACAATGTAAATCCTTTAACAAGATTTGATACACTCAAGCTGTATAAGTGGATCATCGAAAACCAATTAAAGGGGACAACATGTTTGAGTAAACTGTCCCTTTAATGATTTCGGTCTGTCTGAATAACATATTTAATGTGTAAAGAATCAATTTAAACAAATTGATGTAAAGAATGATTTGTCTTTATGATGACAATGTATCTTTGCTTATTTTTTCGTCTATTGTGTAATTATCCTTAATATTTGATTTATTCTTTATTTTAGGCTGTGACTCAGCATGGCTCATGCTAGAAGGTATAGCACGAGTAGAGCAGGCCGTGTTGAGGAACGCAGCTGTCCTGAGAGGGATGAACGACACCATGCAGGCCCAGCTCCGGGTTCAGGATTTGACTCTGCGGCAGATCATGCTATTAAATTCAAGGCCTAAATCTGGAGCTGGACATGCACAGGACGATGAAGAGGATGACCAGTAAGTGGAGGATCTGGAGATGCTCCAAGGGCGCAGATAAGAATCCTCCGTCCACATGTTGATGTTTTTGTTATTGTTGCCATTTGGCCTTTTTTTTAAGTTTATTGTTGTGCCTGTTGCACTCTTTTACCTTGTCATATGGCTCCAATGGGGCTATGGTGGCCCTTGGCAACTCTCTTCATGGACTGTGATGCACTCTGTTACCTTGTCATATGTCTCCAATGGGGCTATGCTGGCCCTTGGCAACTCTCTTCATGGACTGTGATGCACTCTGTTACCTTGTCATATGTCTCCAATGGGGCTATGCTGGCCCTTGGCAACTCTCTTCATGGACTGTGATGCACTCTGTTACCTTGTCATATATCTTCAATGGGGCTATGCTGGCCCTTGGCAACTCTCTTCATGGACTGTGATGCACTCTTTTACCTTGTCATATGGCTCCAATGGGGCTATGCTGGCCCTTGGCAACTCTCTTCATGGACTGTGATGCACTCTTTTACCTTGTCATATGGCTCCAATGGGGCTATGCTGGCCCTTGGCAACTCTCTTCATGGACTGTGATGCACTCTGTTACCTTGTCATATGTCTCCAATGGGGCTATGCTGGCCCCATTGGAGACGATGAACAAGGACGATGAAGAGGATGACCAGTAAGTGGAGGATCTGGAGATGCTCCAAGGGCGCAGATAAGAATCTTCCGTCCACATGTTGATGTTTTTGTTATTGTTGTCATTTGGCCTTTTTTTAAGTTTATTGTTGTGCCTGTTGCACTCTTTTACCTTGTCATATGGCTCCAATGGGGCTATGGTGGCCCTTGGCAACTCTCTTCATGGACTGTGATGCACTCTGTTACCTTGTCATATGTCTCCAATGGGGCTATGCTGGCCCTTGGCAACTCTCTTCATGGACTGTGATGCACTCTGTTACCTTGTCATATGTCTCCAATGGGGCTATGCTGGCCCTTGGCAACTCTCTTCATGGACTGTGATGCACTCTGTTACCTTGTCATATGTCTCAAATGGGGCTATGCTGGCCCTTGGCAACTCTCTTCATGGACTGTGATGCACTCTGTTACCTTGTCATATGTCTCCAATGGGGCTATGGTGGCCCTTGGCAACTCTCTTCATGGACTGTGATGCACTCTGTTACCTTGTCATATGTCTCCAATGGGGCTATGCTGGCCCTTGGCAACTCTCTTCATGGACTGTGATGCACTCTGTTACCTTGTCATATATCTACAATGGGGCTATGCTGGCCCTTGGCAACTCTCTTCATGGACTGTGATGCACTCTTTTACCTTGTCATAAGGCTCCAATGGGGCTATGCTGGCCATTGGTAACTCTCTTCATGGACTGTGATGCACTCTGTTACCTTGTCATATGTCTCCAATGGGGCTATGCTGGCCCTTGGCAACTCTCTTCATGGACTGTGATGCACTCTGTTACCTTGTCATATGTCTCCAATGGGGCTATGCTGGCCCTTGGCAACTCTCTTCATGGACTGTGATGCACTCTGTTACCTTGTCATATGTCTCCAATGGGGCTATGGTGGCCCTTGGCAACTCTCTTCATGGACTGTGATGCACTCTGTTTTCTTGTCATATGTCTCCAATGGGGCTATGCTGGCCCTTGGCAACTCTCTTCATGGACTGTGATGCACTCTGTTACCTTGTCATATGTCTCCAATGGGGCTATACTGGCCCTTGGCAACTCTCTTCATGGACTGTGATGCACTCTGTTACCTTGTCATATGTCTCCAATGGGGCTATGCTGGCCCTTGGCAACTCTCTTCATGGACTGTGATGCACTCTGCTACCTTGTCATATGTCTCCAATGGGGCTATGCTGGCCCTTGGCAACTCTCTTCATGGACTGTGATGCACTCTGTTACCTTGTCATATATCTACAATAGGGCTATGCTGGCCCTTGGCAACTCTCTTCATGGACTGTGATGCACTCTGTTACCTTGTCATATGTCTCCAATGGGGCTATGCTGGCCCTTGGCAACTCTCTTCATGGACTGTGATGCACTCTGTTACCTTGTCATATGGCTCAAATATTCCTTATTTTTACAAGATTATTTATAAACGTTGTTGATGTTTTCTTACATACTAATAAAAGACATGTCATTGCACGATTCTTTGTCCTCATTATTCATTTTATTGATTGAAAGCTCTAGTTTATCTGGTTGATCCTTAAAGGGACCTACCAAAATAATGGATTTTCAAGAATCATATATGTAATACCATTGTAAATGACTTTAAGATTAACATCTCCAATGTAATTTTATTATTTGTCTTTATATATTTTTCTCAAAGCTTTATCATTGCATGATTATGATTAGCATATTAATTCTTTTATATATGTATATATAGATTGTTATTTGTGTATATATCTATATTTCAATTTTCACATCCATGTGTGTATTTAGAAACTCTGCATGAATTGATGCACCTTTAACAAATGATCTGAGGATTGATACAATGATATAATCCCTGTAAAGTGTTCATTTTATTGAAATAGTATTGTCTCTGTGTATCCTCTTTTTAAAAAAAAAATATCATGTCCCTTTAAGTGATGGTGAGCACAATTGTTAACGAATGTATTTCCATTTCTAAAGCGTTTTTGTCCTTTTTACATGAACAAGGACATATAATCTTATTAATAAACAATCTTATTGTAATGTTGACAGCACATGTATTTCATTTTCAATTCTATCTTATTGTAAAAGTGTAACCAAATAAATCTCTGTGTGTAATGCGCATATTTTAGATGATGAATATTTTTTACCAAATATGTTAACAAAATACTTCTCCTCCCATATATGGCTATAGGTAGGCTGACCATATTTCAACTTGAATAAATGACACGTTTAATCAATACATGTGTCATTATTGTTATTCCAAAACAATCTAAACATATCTTAAAACATCAATGGCATATGTATTTCTCATGTGTATCTTTTAAACGTTAAAGATATACACCATAGCTATAGTTCAAGGGACAGTCAAGTCCGAAAAGATGATTCATGATTTCGTGACATTCCTAGATAGCAATCTAGACACATACTAGTTACTAAAATATAAATACGTTTCTTAGTGATATGCCAAGCTGTCAACTGAGTCCTTGTATTGGCTGCGGTTTTTCAGCGATCTCGGATGCGCCATGTTGCTTAAGACGTCACCTGCCAGGCTGTCCAATGATTCCTTGTATTGACTGACGTTCTTACGTGATCAAGAATGTGCCTTTTATTGGATGGCGTTTTGGCGCAATCAAGGATGCGCCTTTTTTTGGTTTGCGTTCTTACGTGATCAAGAATGTGCCTTTTATTGGATGGCAATCTTACGTGATCAAGGAAGCGCCATGTTAATTAAGACGTCACATGCAAAGGTAAAAAAACGTCTGATTGTATTACGTAGTCCCGCAATATTTGTTTGTGCACGTTAAACACGTTTGTGAATGAAGCCAATTTTAAAAACCTTGCGAATATGGATTTTTTGCATCATGTTACATTGTTGACCCGTAGCTGATAAAGACCACCACATTCTCTTTTGCTGGATGTCTGGTTGAATAAACGAACGAAAGCAAAATGTTTTCATGCATATGATATTTCGAGGCAAGTGCAAATCTCTATAGTCCATGTTGTTTAATATGTTTGTCAACAATATGTTCCTTTTTCTGAAAAATGGCTGTTGTGTTTAATGTTAAAGATATCTAAATCATAAATATGCGCTATTGTGTTAGAATAAAGTAATCAATATGCATTTATCTTTATCATATGCTAAATATATGATGCCGACTTCTTCTAAATGTAATTTCGTCGTATATTTTATTAAAGGTTCATTAGACACTCACATTATAAATCAAACTTTTTAATTTGGTCTCTAGTTAGATAGTTCATTGTTTAACAAATACAAGTTTCATTTTGCTTCTGTTCAAATAAAATGTAAGTAATTTTCAGACTCCTCGCCAAGCCTCTAAGTTTCATGTGAGTACCATCTCCAGCTTTCTCCTGTTTTGTGTATGATGGTGTATTGTCTTGTTTTACGGTTGTAATGGGGGTTCATCTATATTTTCAATAAAGCTAATCCGATTTTCTTTGAAAGTGTTTAAAGCTTTGTAATATTGATATCAGTATATGTTAATTTTGTTGTTTCTAGTAGTGTCTATTACATACAGTTCTGTTAAAAATATAGTATACTGTCCCTTTAATGCAAATGTTGATTTTTGTATCATGCATGAGTTCCACATTGGTTAATCTCCAAATATATTATTGTTAGCATATTTTCACCCCCCACTCCTAAAAGGACTTTAAACCATATTCATTGTTAAAACAAATGTCTTTCTAAAAATAAATTAACACAATAATGTCTCTTTAAGAAAATAGACTTTATTTAACACGTCAATATAAATCTGATTTCAATATTTATTGTTTGAACAAGTACATGTAGATATACCAACAATCTTCAAATATATGTTAGCATATGTAATTTTGTTAAAGGGACAGTTTAGAAAACAAATAATGTTTTGCATTATTCTAAAAGTCAATTTTGTAATATCAATGATATCAAATGTTTCTCACCAATTAATCATTTGTCTGTGTTTATTTTAATTTGCTAGCTAAACCTATGAGGTTCGTGTGCTCATTTCTTCGAGCTTGAAGAGTGCATGTAATCATTATACAATTTGACCACTAGAGGGCATTTGGATAGCATTTGTATATGTAAAACCTTGTGCTCATACAGCATATTATTTACCATGTATTGATCATTGATATCTAAAATGTTGTTATGTCAGAACAACAAATAAGTGGTAATTTTTCATAGTCATAGATACAAGGGTAAGCACATAAGTCACACGTATTTCTCCATGTTTTGTTGTTTCCAACTTGATAATGCGTAATACAGTGTTTTCTTTGTAATCAATAATTTTCTGACTGTCCCTTTAAGCTGTGTTATTGGCATTCAAACAGTAATATGCCATCATGGATAATTGTAATGGTAATTTTGTTTGCGATTCGGGAAACAGTTTGGACATCACATCACAGAAACCAATCAATATCATGAACAAGGATAGGTATGTGATGATGTGGTTTTCACACACTTATAACCCACACTCTGCAAACAATCTGCCTCCATGGACCCGGTCCCATAGAAGTAGATTATATACAGAGTGTGGTCCACAAGTGTATGAAAACCACATCATCACATACCTATCCATTACACATTAAATAAAAAAAACATTAAACATGAAAACAAATACTTACTTCCTCTTCCTTCCCCTCTTCCCACGGGGCTGAGGCTCTGGGAGGGGCAACTGCCGACTCTGACGAGATCTCCTTGGAGATGTTGTGGGAAGAGTGGAAGGAAGAGTACTGGGACGACCAAGGTGAGGAGGAGAAGATGGCTGAGGAGGAGAAGATGGCTGAGGAGGAGAAGATGGCTGAGGAGGAGGAGATGGCTCGGCAGGAGGAGATGTCCCGGCAGGAGAAGATGGCCCGGCAGGAGAAGATGGCCCGGCAGGAGAAGATGGGCCGGCAGGAGAAGATGGCCCAGCAGCAGGAGGCCCAGCAGCAGGTGGCGGACCAGGAGGCAGACCAGCATGCGCCTCCCGGAAAAAATTAAACATCTCTTGGTGTAGATTAATGATTCTGTTTTGCCCTTGTTCTATTCTATTAAGTATGTTTATTATTTGGTTTTGGCCTTCAATTATTTGGTTTTGTCCATCAAGAATTCGAGTTCGGCCTTCTATATTTTGTATCCGGGAGTTACGCATCTGGTCTATGTAGTCTAGTAGAACCCGCACCTCCGCTATTTCCTCTTGTTGTGCTTGGCGGGGTACCCGTGCACGGCGGGGTGCCCGTGCACGGCGGTGCGCGGGTCCTTGAGGGGCCTCTGGTTCCGCGGCCTCCTCCTCTGCTTCCGGGGCCTCTTCATCTGCTTCCGTGCCCTCTTCGTCACGGGGGGCCTCTTCCCTCCGAAGTGGAAATTCCTCCCCACCACTCTCATCCCGGGGAGATGGAGGAGGCTGTATTTGTTGTGCTGCCTCCTCCCCAGACTCTGTATATTTAAAAAAAAAAAAAAAATGTATATATTAACATATTTCCAAATGAAGCTTTAAATGACTTAGCTTACGATACAATTACAAATGCAGAATCATTAATCCACTTTGAAATCTAACAATCAATACGATTTCCGCATTTTCTAAACCGTGTTTGTGATATCTCTGGTCAATCTGAATGTTTTAGCATTTGTTTTCAGTCTGTTTAAATGCACACCTAACCTATAGCCTAGATACTGATGTAACCGCAAAGTAATTGTGAATGCGTGTAAACAGCGTAATAGCATTAATCTGATCCTTAAAGGGACATGAAACACAATGTTTTATCTTTCATGATTTAGAAGCATACATTTATAATCAACTTTCTAATGTACTTTTCTTATCTAATTAGCTTCATTCGCTAGATATTTTTTGCTGAAAAGCATATCTAAATATGCTTAGATGCTGATTGTTAGCTGAATATAGCTGCCTCCTGTGATTGGTTCACTGTGTGCATGGCTATTTCTTCATTAAAATATATCTCAAGAATGATTCAAATTAGGTAATATAAGTACATTTGAATGTTTTGTCAAATTGTATTCTCTACCTCAATCATGAAAGTAAAGGTTTGCGTATAGTGTCCCTTGAAATACATTTGTATGTGAATTTATTCTTCAATGTGCTTACCGTCAGATGAGAATGGCAGGTTCCCGGTATCAATTCCTCCGATACCGACTACATCCACCTCGGAGATGCTGGGCCGCAACATTTCCTCCCATCGGCAGTACTCGATTTCCAGGGCAGGGCCGCCACCAGTTCCTGCGGAATGTCGGGCCTCCAGGCTTAACTTTTTCTTGAGATCCATCTTACAGTCCCGGTAGCGATGTTTTATAGAGTCCATATCTCTGTTCCGGCCACCCACTGCATTGACTGCATTCCTTATCTCATGCCAGAGCTTCCTCTTCTCAGTCGGGGTGGTCTTCTGGTGCTGCAGCCTCCTATATCTGGCCATATAGGCCTCTACGAGGGCCTCCTTCTCCTCCATCGAAATCCTCGCCTCCCTAGTCGCCTTGGCCTTCCCCTGTGACAATGCCCTCTGTTTCCCGGACTGTGCCCTACTCTGTCCGCCACTGGGCCCTGCCACTTGTTCATCTTGAACCAAGTGGCTGGGTCCACCCACCGCTTCCACCCCCGCTTCCTGTCCCCCTTCCTGCCCCCCTTCCTGCCCTGTTCCTCTCCTCCTCCCTCTCCTCCCCCCCTCTACTTCTCCCCTGCCTGCCCTCCATCTGTTCCCTAAACTAAACCCCAAATAATCAAACAAAAAGTGAGTGTGATGAAATGAAAGGGGGTCAAAATAAAGAACTAAAAAGACAAAAAAAGTGCTGAAAGTTTGAGAGGGATCTAAAAAAACAAAGAGGGTAAGGAGTATTTAAATAAACCAAAAGAAGAAGAAGACTAAAAGGAGGATATGTAAACTAAATGTAACTAGGGGATGGGTATGGGATGGGGATGGGGTATGGGATAAGAGTAAATGGGATGAAAGGGAATGGGACTACAGGGAATGGGGTATGGAGTGTAGTATGAGGGGGTATGGGGTATGGAGTGTATGTAGTGTTATTGATAAGTGTATGTATGTATTGAATGTGTTTGCGTGTAAATGTGTTAAGTGTACAGAAAAATCACTCGCTCGCTAACTCACACTACTACTAATTCTCACTAACACACTACTACTAATTCTCACTAACTCACACTCCCACTAACTCTCAATAACTCACACTACCACTAACTCACGCTCCCACTAACTGACTCACACTACCACTAACTCTCACTAACAACTCCCACTACCAATAACTCACTCACGCTCCCACTAACTCCCACTCACTCACTCACTCACGATAACACTAACAACTGACTCTCTCACACTAACACTAACTCACAATAATGCACAAACTCTCTAATCTTAACCCTCCAATCTCCAAAGACCCACCAGCAACACAGTCAAAGAAGCCATGCTTGTGTGGTGCTTATATACCCTGTGTAAATGTTTAATGATGTACCAATTTCCGTTGTAAATTGTGTTCAGGTGTGCTTTATTAGCAATTAATATTAGTGCAATGTGTATTAGTTGTGTGAATTTGCGCATGCTCATTTGGAGTTAGTATTTGTGGAATGTGTAGAATGCGATGATGTCATAGTGGTCGTTTTCTCTAACATTGTCCAATAGTATTCTGTTTAAATGTGAATTTGCGATGGTGTGTTATTAGTGAAGTGTTGTATATGTATGTTTGTCCTAATATATAGTGATATTGAATGCGATTATTTTGCTAGTGTATGTATATATTTTTTATTCCTTGTTGTTATTTTGCGAATTTCCGCATCTTAAAGTATATGCGTATTCCCTGTATTAAATTTTATTAAAAATCCCCCCGCTTGTGAATGTGTAATGCTTGTGTGCTTTGTTGAGTGATTGTTGTTGTGACATTTGCGGCGTGTTATTGTTGTGCATGATGTGGTATGCGTCATATGACCGAGCTGTGCGTATTTCTCGCGAGATCGAGTGTTAGGTGAAAAAAGAGGTTTTTTTGCTTTTCCATTGATCTCTATGGGAGACTGTCTAACGCGGGCAGGATTCCGCGTGTGACATACACGCGTTAGGAGCATCGTTAGATGGTCTTTTTTTGTACTCTAAATACCGGAGTCAAACAATGCCGTGCGTTAGACATAAACCACGTGTAGCGTTAGCAGCCCATCTACCGCCAAACTCCAAATCTAGCCGTGAGTTTTTTCCAGAAGTGTGAGGTGAATTGGGATCCATGGTCAGAAATAACAACTGATGGGACTCCATGGTATTTAACAACATTATCTATAAACAGTGAAGCGGTTTCGCTGGATGTTGGTAGTTTGTGATAGGGTATGAAATGGGCCATTTTAGTCAAAGTGTCGATGACCATAAATATAGTCGTTTGGTTTTTTGATGGTGGTAAGTCGACTATAAAGTCCATACCTATTTGTTGCCATGGTCTATCAGAAATGGGAAGTGACATCAATAATCCATAAGGTTATTTCTTCTCGACTTTTGAAGTTTGACATACTACACAGGTCTTAATGTAGTTTTCTATTGTTGATTTCATCTGAGGCCAATAGTATTTCCTTTTTATGAGTTCTTCCGTGCGTTTAATGCCAGGATGTCCAGCTAAAGGTGAATCATGATACTGTTCGAGTATTATCGCTCTTTGGTGCTCGGAAGAAAGGTTCTGTTGTTAGTTGTAACAGTAGATGTTTGTGCTGATAGTAGATTAATGTTAATAGGATTGTCAATCTGATCATGAAAGTGTTCAGCTGGAATAATGGAAGTGGGATTAACCTTTTCAGTGGGAGCAAAGAAATTTCGTGAGAGGGCATCTGCCTTTCCGTTTCTAATTGCGGGTCTGTAGACGATATGGAAATCAAATCTTGAAAAGTAAAGGGACCAACGGACTTGTCTTGCAGACAATGTTTTGTTATTCTGCAGATACTGGAGATTCTTGTGGTCAGTAAAAATGGTAATTGGATATTTAGCACCTTCTAACAAATGTCTCCAGAATTCGAGAGCTCTACCTATAGCTAATAACTCCTTGTCTCCAATAGTATAGTTTAATTCAGCAGAAGTCATAGCCTTGGAGTAATACGAAATGGGATGTAAAGGTTCTGTTAGAGTATTTTGTTGGGAGAGCACGGCTCCTATCGCAACATCCGATTAATCTACTTTGAGTACAAAATGTTGGTTTACATAAGGGTACTGTAATATGGGTGCAGTAATAAAACTTTCTTTAAGGGTATTAAAGGCTCTGGTAGCTTCAGCATTCCAAATAAATTTTTTAGTGTTACTAGTAAGTTGTGTAAGTGGTTTTGTTATGGTGGAAAAATTCTTAATGAATATTCGATAGTAGTTTGAAAATCCGAGAAACCTTTGTAGTTCCTTTTTGTTTGTGGGAATCGGCCAGTGTTTAACAGCGTCCACTTTTTCAGTTTGCATCTGAATGCCTGCAGGAGATATGGTATAACCTAAGAAGGATATTGTTGTTTTATGAAATGAACACTTTTCCAGTTTAGTGAATTTGTGAACTCTTAGCCGGGACAGAACCCACCTGACATGTTTTATGTGTTCTTCTGTTGATTCAGAATATATGAGTATATCATCTAGATATTTAACCACGCACACATCCAGCAAATCTCTGAAGATATCATTAATGAAATGCTGGAATGTGGCGGGTGCGTTGGTCAATCCGAATGGCATTATGAGGTACTCAAATAAACTGTACCGTGTCCTAAAGGCTGTGAGCCATTCATGTCCTTCTTTGATACGGATGAGGTTGTAGGCTCCTCTGAGGTCAAGTTTGGTAAAAATTGTGGCCGAAGAAAGTCTCTCAATCATCTCAGGTATTAGGGGAAGCGGGTATCTATTTTTGACAGTTTGTTTGTTTAATTCCCTATAATCTATTATAGGGCGAAGAGTGGAATCTTTATTAGTTACAAAAAACATTCCTGCACCAGCAGGGGAAGTAGAGGCACGGATGAATCCCTTACGGAGGTTTTCTTGTAAGTATGTTTTTAGGTGGTTGAGTTCTGGCTGGCTCGTGGGATATAGGTGTCCCACAGGTATGGATGCCCCAGGTATAAGTTGGATAGGACAGTCGTATATTCTATGGGGGGGGGGAGGTTTTCAGCTTCTGATTTACTGAAAACGTCCTTGAAATCCTTGTAAGGAGCAGGGATGGATTCAACCTGTGAAGAAGAGTGAAGAACAGATAAGTTAGGAAAACAAGTGGAGGTACAAAATTCTGATTTGAACTGAAATTGTAGAGTCCTCCAATTTATGGTGGGATTGTGTAATTGTAACCACTTTACCCCTAGAACAACAGGGAAGTGAGGAGAGGGTATCACATCAAAAGATATGTGTTCTGTGTGACCTGTATCAGAAATGACGGATAAAAGAATTGTGTGATGTGTAATGGGTCCAAAATTGATAGTGGACCCATCAATAACTCGTACAGAGACAGGAATTTTATTTAGCTGAACAACATTGATATCCATGAAATTTCCCACTGCTCCAGAATCTAGGATAGCCCTGGTTTCCAATCTCCTATGGTCCCACTGTAAAATAAGAGATAAGTTACAATAAGGTTGAGAGTCAGTCTGAATATGAGATGTATTTATATTTGTTAACTTACTCTTTTTATTTCGCTGTAGTACAGGACACTCTTGAACAATGTGCTTAGAACTGGCACAATACATACAGAGATGGTTACTTCTCCTGCGACTTCTTTCCTCTGAAGTCAAGGGGCCACGCAGCATTCCTATCTCCATAGGAGTAGAGGTGGAACTGGGTGAAGTAACTTTGGAGCTTGTAGTCTCTGCCTTAAACCTTGGTTGAAACTCAGGATTCATCCTCTCTGCTTTTCTTTCACGAAGACGCCTATCGATCCTTGTAGATAACTTCATCAAGGCTTCCAGAGTGTTTGGTAATTCTACTCGAGATAATTCGTCTTTGATGTTTTCTGCCAAACCTAGACGAAACTGATTCCTTAGTGATATTGCGCTCCAAGAGGAATCTGAGAAATGTAGTTTGAATTCAGTTATATATTCTTCTACAGGTTTTTCCCCTGTTTCAGATTTCTCATTTTGTACTCTGCTGTTAGTTGTACATCAGAATCCTTGTACAATTCATCCATAGCCTGGAAGAAATTATTGAGAGATCCTAGCAGAGGGTCTTCTATCTCACACAAGTGATCTGCCCAGATTCTAGGTTCTGATCTCAGAAAGGATATAGTGGTTAGAACTTTAAACCTTTCAGTAGGGTATGTAGAAGGTTTTAATGAGTATAATAAATGGCAGGCATTCTTAAAATATCTGTAGCTTTTCCTATCCCCTGAAAATGGTTCAGGGAGTGATATCTGAGGTTCTGGGGTTTGGTCTGATTTACTTTTAACGGCATCTTTTATGATATCTTTCAATGCTCTATTTTCTATTTGCAAATCTCTTATTGCCTGTCCCATTAGATCAACTTTTTGGGACAGGTTATACACTATTTGTGGTAAGTCACCTGGCTCCATTATATAGGCTTAGTATTATGTAATGCCTTGATTCTAAGGCTCAAGCGTTATTTTGTTGTGGATTGCAACTGGTGAGATTACCATAAATAAAATAGTGTATGTTGCACAATTGTTTCTTTTGATACTATTTGGAAGTATCAAAAGGAGGGAGTTATGCAGATTTGCTTTAATTTAATTCAACTTCCTATGAGTTGATATAAGATAAATCTCAGATAATAGGTTCAGGTTGAAGGGAGGCAAGTTGCTGGTTAATTAGAGTTCAAAATAGACAGTGTTTCCAGAGAATCTGATATCAGACTAGGAGCGTAGATAATATAAACTTCCAGATAAAAATGATCTAAACTTCAGTTAGTACTTTCATACAGATATCATAATAATCGTATAGTGAGACTGATTTATCCTCAGAGATGACAAGTGCTGTTATAACTTGAGGTACCTTAGTTTTGCTTGGAGTTGAATCGCTAGTGGAAGCTTCACACAGCGTCGGCTTAGCTCTGTTCAGAGCAGGAGAGTGAAGGAGGAGTGTCCGAGGAGACGTAGGCTTGATTGACTGCTAACGTCACGCTGTGTTGCTTTGCTCGGCGATAATTTTATCCAGAGTATCTGTGAGTACAAAGTTAAGATACAAAATTACTTATCTCACATTAATTACCAGAATAGGAAACCGGAGAATGAGTCAGTATGAAGTGGAGAGAGTTGTAAGTTGCGGCAGAAAAGTTTGTAATCCGGTCTGTTGGAAACAGTCACGCTACAATTGTAGCAAAGGGAGATACAAAGAAAAACTGAATACTTTTCCCCAGAAGCTTGTAATATGTAGAGTCCCAATGTGAAGTTTTAACTTCAGATTAGAATGATATTCCAAGTAGCTGTTAGATATTAAGTCCAGTGACAGGAATCAATTTTAGCAAAAATTGAAGTAAATAGTTTTAGAGTATTCACAGCTTAGGTTAGTAGCTTGCTGCAGGTAAGCAGGAAACAAAATACTAAGCATTGAACTTAGTAGGCGGGAAGCATTTAAAGGGAAAGTTAGTGGGAGAGGTGTAGAGTCTTAAAGCTATACAGCTTGACAATCTGAGATCATGACAGAAGTACAATTACAACTACTGTAAAAATTATTACTGATAGGGACACATTTTTCATTTGTAGAGGCCATGGGTAAGATAAGTTTGTGGGGGCCCTCAGCCCCGTCTCCTTATTCCCCTCACCATATATGCCCTACTTCTGTATGGCTCACACTATCCCAACATTAAGTGAGTCTTATATAGAAAAAAAAAACCACTATATATTACATCTCCTGATAACATAAACACTTCTTCATAAACTAAATACAGTATGTACTTTGTACCTTCTCATACCCTCATCCCAGTGTGGTCTGAGTGGGAAGAATCCCTGTAACATGAAAAACATATGGTGGGTTAGAGTCTAGAGTGAGATGTAAGAAAGAGGCTATATACTTTATAATGGATCCCTTACCCCTCCCTAGACAAACAGGATTAGTTTAAAGACCATCCTGGAGCCATTTGATGATCATCAAACTACTTTAGATGTCATTTGCACATCTTCAGACTTGTAAAGTTATCAGCTAAGGTAACAAAAATTCTGGGTGATGACTTCAGAATGATTAGCAGATTACCTTTATGATTACTTCACAAGCATGAACAGCCAGTAATTTACTCTAGAGTCATCTCATTTAAATAATTTGGCCTGTAGGCATACTTCAGGATGGCTTCTGATGACTAGTTTAGAGTCATGGATTACTTCAGAATGACTCCAGTAAGATCATCCTTTTTGACTAGGGTCTGTTGTCAGTCACATAAATATGTAGAAAGCCATTCTAAGAACAATTACATTTTCAACATTACAAATGCATACTAAATTGTGATTTAAAGGGATATAAAATTGTATATAGAATAGTTAGATCAATTGCTACTTGTAGTTTCTCTGAAATAACTCTTGTCTATGCTACTTCCCACAGTCATCCATTGTGCAGATCTTTTAAAGGACCATTAAATACAATGGAAGGGAATAATACACAAATGCACAAAAAAAGGCAATACCTTAGCACTTACTGAGAAATGTCAAAGATTGCTTATATTTATCTGCCAACTGTGTCATGTGACAGCCATCAGCCAACTACAAACATAAATACGTAAACACTGTAAAATCTTGCACATGCTTAGTAGGAGCTGGTGCTTCAGAAAGTGTGCATATGAAAAGACTGAGCACAAATTTATAATGGAATTAAATTGGACATTTTTTAAAATCGCATTCTCAATCTAAATCATAAACAGTTAATTTTGACTTTAGTGTCCTTTTATTTAAATTCTCCTGTATCAACTGCATGTTTGTTGTGGGTGTGCAGTAGAAACAGCTACAAGAGGTAAGGTCTGCTATAAAAAATATATATTATAAAATTATCTAATTTTAATTTAAATGCATTTATTCACACTGAATTTGCAAAATATGCATGTTGAAAAGGAATACAGATATACAGTACATAAAAATTCACTAACATTAGATTTCCTCTGACTTAAACTAATAGAATATTTTCATTTTATAAAATGATGCTATGAAACAGTTTTTAATTTTAAATAGGCAATATATTAGAATATATAATATACAGTACATTTAAGCAATATGTGAATTTGTATACAAACGATTCTAGTGTTTTCTCAGCTTTAATGGATCTCCATAAAAACAACTAGAATTACTAATGAAATTACTGCTAGTTCTCTCTTGGGTACCTCCAGGGAAATTTTAAAGTGTAATATATAAATATGCACACAGTATATACTATCTATCTATCCGTCTGTCTGTCTGTCTGTCTATCTATCTACCTCTATATATATATATATATATATATATATATATATATATATATATATATATATATATATATATATATACATAAACAAATGTTTTTTATTCTGTTCAACCAAATACAAATCGACTTCAGTTTTATGGTCCTTTTGAGGATGGTTTATAGCTTCTTTTTAATTTAATTCATCTGCTATGAAAGTGGTAGCTAATTATCGGCTAGATTATCAGTTTTGTGGAATGAGTGAAAAAGCAGGGTTAAGGTTCTTTTTCACTACTGCTGGTATTACGAGTCTTGCAGGTTTAGCTATACTGCACACTTTTTTAGTCGTAACGCAACCTAACTACCGCATCTTTCAAAAAGTCCTTTTTCAATGGGACTTCCTTTGCTCTGGTATTACAAGTTTGCCTGGGTGGCCAAAAAGTGAGCAGTGCAGCCAATACCATCAAGATCCATACCGTAAACTGAAAGTCAGTAGTTATGAGTTTTACGCTACAAAGCTGTAACATAAAACTCATAACTAAAGTGCTAAAAAGTACACTAACACCCATAAACTACCTATTAACCCCTAAACCGAGGCCCTCCTGCATCGCAAACACTAAAATAAAATTATTAACCCATAATCTGCCGCCCCGGACATCACTGCCACTATAATAAACATATTAACCCCAAAACCACCGCACTCCCGCATCGCAAACACTAGTTAAATATTATTAACCCCTAATCTGCTGCCCCTAACATCACCGCCACCTACCTACATTAATTAACCCCTAATCTGCCACCCCCAACATCGCCACCACTATACTAAATTTATTAACCCCTAACCCTAAGTCTAACCCTAACTCTAACACCCACTAACTTTAATGTAATTAAAATAAATCTATATAAAGCCTACTATTAATAACTAAATAAATTATATTTAAAACTAAATACTTACCTGTAAAATAAACCCTAAGCTATCTACAATATAACTAATAGTTACATTGTATCTATCTTAGGTTTTATTTTTATTTAACAGGCAAGTTTGTATTTATTTTAACTAGGTAGAATAGTTACTAAATAGTTATTAACTATTTAATAAAATCCTAGCTAAAATAAATACAAATGTACCTGTAAATTAAAACCTAACATGTCTTACACTAACACCTAACCTTACACTACAATTAAATAAATTACATAAATACAATTAACTAAATTACAAAAAAACAAACACTAAATGACACAAAATAAAAAAGAAATTATCAGAAATTTAAACTAATTACACCTAATCTAATAGCCCTATCAAAATAAAAAAAGCCCCCCTGCAAAATAAAACAACCCCTAGCCTAAACTAAACTACCAATAGCCCTTAAAAGGGCCTTTTGCTGGGCATTGCGCCAAAGAAATCAGCTCTTTTATCTGTAAAAAAATGACAAACAACTCCCCAACAGTAAAACCCAGCACCCACACAACCAAAGCCCCAAAATAAAATCCTAACTAAAAAAACCTAAGCTCCCCATTGCCCTGAAAAGGACATTTCAGTCTTACACTAACATTACATAAATACAATTAACTAAATTACAAAAAACAAACACTAAATTACACAAAATAAAAAAGAAATTATGGGGGGCGGAGCCAGTAGCCGAAACAACAAGACATCTTTTACCAGAGCTCCTGCAGTAGAATCTCAAAAAGTAGTTTTAACACAAAAAAATGGAATCCTAAACAGTAACTTATGCAATACTTGAGTTCTAGAACCTGCAGCAGCTGATACAGACTTCCCTGTCAGAATATTTGGCGAAGTAACAGCACGGAGATCATTCTGGCCTGCTGAGATAAATATTTGGAGTAAGCCGCCATTATATGAAACATGTATGCATTGCGGATATCGGCAGGACTACCTTTATTTCTTCACACTTGAACCCAGATTTAACACAATCTATGGAGCAGCAAATTATACTGGCCCTACGCAATTTACTACTCTCCACCGAAGCCCACTACCAAGGCCTCACTGAAGAACTGAAGGCAGTTACAATCCTAAAAAGAAACCCATTGGTTCTATGGGGGACAGAGGAAACTACCGGACCGGGCACCCTAGATATCCCTTACCATGGAGGAGAGGAATCTCAAGTGCTGGAGGAAAGGTGTTATGTGGATGTGTGGGGTGCTGCGCCTGTTACAGTGAGCAGAACGGATTACTATCAGCGATGTTGCACTCTGTGGCCCACTGTCCCTGAAACGAAAAGCACACTGCACTTTGAAGAGCTCGCGCAAGATCACTCATCATGGGCTAATGTAGTGGAAGCGGTGCCACACCATGCTACAGCTGCGCGGCAGCTCAGGAGGCCTGTTACGCCGGATGATCGTTTCTTTGGAGCGCAGGGTGGGGGCCCGCTCCCAGTATCCTATACACTCGAAGCCCGAGACAGTATGATTGCCCTGCTAGTCGGCGAAGCTGAGATAACTGAGAGCTTATGGGCTGTACGACATTTATTTTTTTCGGCTGAAATATATGGAGAGGTTATGGGTGGCTTTCCCCTCGCAGACAAGCTGCTATTACAACTCTGCAGGTGGAAGTTTAGAAATGTGCTCTGCTGTTCTTTCAAGATATATGACTCCCCTGGCTTAGATCAATTCCACCGGAGAGGTATTGGTTAGTGCTGCTCCTAAATCTGGTGCTTCTATGCCTAATTATTATTCAGCTCCCAGACAGTCTTGTCGTTAAAATGCCTTGCTTTGTATTACACTACTCCCTGGATGATGACTTTAAAGTTTGAGGATAAGGATTGTAGTTTGTTTCACGATGCAACCCCAAACTACTTTCTATGTAAGGGCTTTGTTATATGTGACCCCCCCCCTTAATACATAAGCCATCTGCGAATCTGTTGCCGTTAGACATTTCTATGAGAACATTTCAGATGGCTACGTTTGGCTGTTGAACTGAATTGAGTGTTGTATGATATAACCGCATGCAGCTATTATATATGTTAATTTATGTTTAGCTCTCAGGTATAGGATTCAAGCACATACCATTTATTGTCTGCTGATAATTCTTATACTGTAGGCATAAACTGTTCTTCCACCAACTCTCTGTTTTATGTACCCTCAATAGCCTACTACATGTTCCTCTAAGCAAAGATACCCTAGTTGTCGTATATATAATTAATATCGTAAAGCAAGTTATCTTACCACTTTATAACTAAGATGAACACTAGAACTGCTTATATAGTATTTATTGCCATTTCACCTAGTTTAAAGACAGTTTACTTTTAATATGTTGTTTAGAGATGTCATGTCATATTTCTACATCAGCGGGGCATACAGGCAGTGATGTTACTGAGTTATATATATGGGACATAATCTCATCACTAGTACCCTGGTAACTTAGGCGTCTAGGCTAGATGGGATGGCCTTACTTTATTAAGTGCTGGAGTGTGTCGCTTGCGGCTGGGGCGGCATACTGTAGTATTTTCGTAGGGAATTACTAGATATCCCAAAACTACCTGTATAGCTTTACATGCATAGTATTCCATATCCCCTAGGCAAGGGCTTGGGGCGCAATTTATCTCTATAACTATTCATCTCGCATAAAGCGCATAATAGATGATAGCCCGTGTTTGCACACTTAATTTTTTGTGATATTACATTGATATTCGATTTATCTGCCTAGAGTACTAATCTATCTGTCTGGTCCGCTAGCGTCTTTGAAAGTAAAGGGCTCTAAGTCCATTAACCTCCTCATAGTGTATCTACATACCTGGAATAGCCATACTCAAAAATTTAGGGGCTCTGTATTATGTTGGCTTTCCCCTCCCATATATGGAGAGAAATTTCCTTAAACCCCAGGAGAGGAGCTCATCTAGAAGCCCCCTATATCTCATCTTCTACCATGTATGCTATCATTTGTCTTATATCTCATAGTACATAGATCTTAATACCCCTCTTTGAGAATAACTGCTCCAGAATGTAATCTTATTACTTCTATACATAAAAGCCCAGGGACTTTCATCAGGTTTCCACTTAAGTATACTTATATAGATCAGCCATCCAGATAATAACCTGGGAAGCTCGTTAGCTCCAATATAATTTATGGCTTCGCTCCCCGCCTTCACCTTTAGCTACTGTTCACCCTTACTGTAAGTGAACAAATGAGCGGTATTTATCCGCAACTGTTAATATCCGCAATTGCTAATATATTGTTATAAGTATTTCTTACATCTTTATGTTATCTTTAGTTTACCATACTATAGGATGTACAAGTTGTTATTGATATCTAAACTGTGAATGGCTTCTTTTTTCTTCATTCTGTATTATGACATTGGAAACAAAATGAAAAAGAGGTAGTGCCAGAATGTGATTACTTCATGTTATGCTAGAGGTTGATGGCTTGATAAAGCCTTGGAGGTGACATGTTTCAATTCTATGTATAATGTTTATTGTATGTTACCTTTGTATTTCTGGTATTCCTCAATAAAAAACTTTGATTCTAAAAAAAAAAAAGAAAAAAAAAAAAAGAAATTATCAGAAATTTAAACTAATTACACCTAATCTAATAGCCCTATCAAAATAAAAAAAAGCCCCCCCCCCGCAAAATAAAACAACCCCTAGCCTAAACTAAACTACCAATAGCCCTTAAAAGGGCCTTTTGCTGGGCATTGCCCCAAAGAAATCAGCTCTTTTACCTGTAGAAAAATTACAAACAACTCCCCAACAGTAAAACCCACCACCCACACAACCAAAGCCCCAAATAAAATCCTAACTAAAAAACCTAAGCTCCCCATTGCCCTGAAAAGGACATTTGGATGGGCATTGTCCTTAAAAGGGCATTTAGCTCTTTTTCTGCCAAAAACCCTAATCTAAAAATAAAACCCACCAAATAAACCCTTAAAAAAACCTAACGCTAACCCCCAAAGATCCACTTACAGTTTTTGAAGACCTGACATCCATCCTCAACGAAGCCGGCAGAAGTCCTCAACGAAGTGGCAAAAGTCTTCATCCAACCGGGCAGAAGTCTTCATCCATCCGAGCAGAAGTCTTCATCCAACCGGGCAGAAGTCTTTATCCAGACGGCATCTTCTATCTTCATCCATGCGGAGCGGGTCCATCTTCAATATATCCGGCCCAGAGCATCCTCTTCAATTGAAGTCTTCTTGAACATTGAAGGTTCCTTTAAATGACGTCATCCAAGATGGCGTCCCTTGAATTCCGATTGGCTGATAGAAATCTATCAGCCAATCGGAATTAAAGGTGCAAAAATCATATTGGCTGATGCAATCAACCAATAGGATTGAGCTTCAATCCTATTGGCTGATCCAATCAGCCAATAGGATTGAACTCGCATTCTATTGGCTGTTCCAATCAGCCAATAAAATGCGAGCTGTCAGGTTACAGATATATATATATATATATATATATATATAAACATATATATATAGATAATAAGACAAAATAATTTGTTTATATATGAGACTATGTGCATCAGTTCTATTTAACTGTAAATTGCAGTCCTCTCTGCCCAAATGGTTTTGGCTGGGTGAGACACGCTTAACCTGAGTAAGATAACATTTAAGTTATTTCAAAGAGAAAGCATCTGTCTCATTACCAAAGTCACAGGAACCCCTTGGTTAATGGAGTCAATAATCTGTGTTTTGGTGGAAAATATGTTCAGGAGCCCTTTAAAATTTCTCAATATACTTTCTAATCTGAAAGAAACATATGCCAACAGATGTTATAATTTAATACCATGGCTCACTGGATTTTGTTTGAAGCTTGATTGGACTCAGGAAAAAACAGTTTCTGGCTGAGGAGATGGCTCATGTCACTTGGGTGTGAATTGTCCCCTGCAGAGTTTCCAATATGCAACCCCAGGCAAATTAGCATTGCAAGGCTCTGTAAGACATACTTTATTAAATAAATATTTGTTGTATTGAATAATAACGACATTGGTATATACAAATACTGACCCATTGATTTAAAAAATAAATACAGTTTTTCTGTGTTCCAGGAAGCTAATGGAAAATGACAGGAAGAACATTAATTGATATGAAATTGTCTGTTCGTATAATATTAAATATGAATGTCTGCTAAATGAAAAATATAAATAACCTATTCTTTTTATTTTTCAGGCATGTTAACAAATACACATGTGGTTGTCCCATAAATAGGTGTACTGAATATGAAACATGCTGTGTTTGTATATAAATGTGGGGAAATGACCAGGTGCAATTTTGAATAGATTCTGGGATAGTAGTAATATGATGTTAAAAATATAATGTGTTTGGTATTGGAGTAATCAGAAAAATGATATGATAATACCCCATTTATAATTAATAGTGTAGGTGATTAATGCAATAAGTTATAGTATGTTAAATAATCATTATATAGGGAGATATTTGGAATGTAGCAGTGATTGATGGTGAGACTGTATTTTCTGGTTGTCTGCTGCCCCCTAGGGGATTAGAATGGTATGACAGCCAAATTAATTGTCTGTTAAAAACATATGCAAACTCGAGTAACCAATCCATGCTCAGCTCCGTAAGGGCGAATCACAGATCAGTTTCTGAAGGGCCTCCCATATTGTTCCACCAATGATTAAGACAATATAAGCTGAATGCAAGAGGAGAAAAAGGCTGGCTGACTTTTGCTGAACTGGACTGATAACTTGTTGCGTGGGATACAGTCAATCTTTAAGCAAATTGGGCTACCTTTTTATTGTCCACATTACAAATATCCTTATTTTCATATGAGGTGAAACAAGTTTTGAAGCTGAATTATCGATTTGGTCATTTTGGGTGAAGTATACGCAATTGATAAATATATATATAATATTCAAATCAAAGGTATTTAGTAATGATAAATAAACTGCAGTTCTTAGATTTAAAGAGCATATTTGTATTTTAAAACTTGTATTTCCTAGCCTATGTATTTTAAAATTAATCATTAATGCTAAGTAATTTATCTTTGCAAATATACACATATATTTTAGAATTGGTCTTAATTGTAGATAATTAAGAATTTATTTCGGCTTAGATAAATTGGCATATAAATGGCTGTTTACATTTAGAATATATATAACCTCTGGTGTTTTAATTAGAGTATATATTGGTCTATTGTTTAACTAACCACTGTCTGGAAGTTAGTGACCCATACTGTAATATTTCATTGTGGTGAGGTAATATAATTCAATTGTGAATAAGGCTAGTTCTAAAGGTACATTTGGTTTATTGTGCATAGCATATTATAATAGTTTAAATGTGTATAGTTTTGATTCATATCTGGTTTTCTACAAATATATTTCAATGTGTCTATAAATTTTAACTAATATAAAGAATTTAGGAATTTACATTAATTTTATGGTTTGGTATATGCATGTGTATTGGGGGTTTATTTCAAAGGATAATTATTAAATACAAGCCCGGAAGAAGCCAATCAGCAGGTGAAACGTATGTCCAGCAGGTGAAACGTACGTCGGCGAACTTTTAGGAGGAACGCAATTCACGCAGTTAATGCAGGAGGTGTGAGCGCTAACAAGGAAGCTAACAAGGATAGCTCAGTGGTTCTGAGCCCCAGGATCTCATTGGCGGTGTGAGTGTGTAGAAGGAAGAGTGTAGGGACGCAGACACGGTATCCCTCCGTGGTGTATTGGCACTGGGAACGCCTGGTGTTTTGCCGAGTAGAGGAAGAACTCCTTCCAGGATCACCTCCACCAAGTTTTTGCAAGTCAGCGACAGAATTAATAAAGGTTGCGGTTGAAGCGACCGGATCTAAAAGGCATCGGCCATTGCTGTGGATTACAAATAATTTTCTTTGCCGGAAGGTTTATTGTTGGACTCACAGGACTGACAACGTCTGAACTTTATTTTCAGCATCAGCTTTTTCAATGCTAATTGTTGTTTCCTGCATTATGTAAAGTTTGCTTCCTTTATTTTGTATCCTTAGGGGATTGTTTTGGTGCATATTAGCTAAGTTTGTTATATTATATTCATTATCTATGTATTAGCTATGTATACTGTGCACAGTAAGAGGGTTTATTGTGTAATAGCGCAATTTTCTCAGTAAACAAATTATTTGAATAAGAGTGCCGTTATAAGGTATCTTTTTTTCTTTATGTTTATTATAATTATTAAATATATTGTTTCATAACCCAGCCATATACTGACATATTAATTGGAGGCACTTACACAAGATATTATTAATATTTATAACATTGATATGATATATTTGTAGTAAATAGAAATTATTTAAAAAAAGGGCTAGAAAATAGTATTCACTCCTCACGCAGATGCGAAGAGAATTTAAATATAGCCAAAAATAAAATTGATGAGTTTGCCCAAGACATAGCCGCCTTAGATAAGCATAACCTAAATTTACTAGCAAAAATACAAGAGTTAAATAAAGAGCTCGCACAAAGCCAGAGAGAATTAAGTGGTTTAAAAAGATTGTATCACCATAGTGAACATCTCTCTATTAGCAATGAGAATAAAACAGATAATTCTAACTCTCTGAAAGAATGCATCAGGGATGAAATGCAGAAATTTAGGGAAGAATTTAGACATAAACCACTATTGAGTCAGAAGTAAATTTCTCAAATAGGCAATCACCTCATGATATAAATTCAGGGAGCTTCTATAACTCAGCTGAGGAGGGAAGATCTAGTAGTGAGCCAGAGGGCAGAGCTAGCTACCCAAATAGCCCACGTAGTACTAATGTATGTAGGGGTCCCCCCATAGTAATAGGGCAGATAAGAGATGCTCTAGCCCCAAAAATAAGGCTCCTAGGAAAGGCCGAGATACATCTAATATGGTATATGACACCCCTAAAATAATTAAATTTTTAGGTTATGCAGTACCTAAGTTCTCCAACAAGGGAACCATTTCTATAATTGACCACTTAGAAGCCTTTGAAAATGCTTTATCCATTATGAATGTTACTAGTGAGCAGTTAAAAATTGACTTTCTGCCCTGGGTATTTGAAGGTAAATATCACAAATTCTTTGCTTCACTAAAGAATATGAATATACATTCCTGGAATGAAATAAAACGACAGTGTAGAAAAGAATTTGGGCAATATCGCACTAAAACTGCAGCAAAAATAGCTATATATGGTTTAAAATGTAGTACAAATCCCTATAAAATTCCTTTCTGTACTGAAAAGTGCGTACAGTATGGCTGAAGATTATCCCATATTTGAATGCTCAGAATGAGTGAATTTATTTTTCAAAACATTGCCTGCACACATCAAAGTTAATTTAGCTAGAGATTTTGATGAGCACTGCTCATTAGACTGGCTGATCAAAGAGAGTACAAAGAAATACTCTATTCAGCAGTCCGGTGAATAGGGGGTTAAAAGGGAATCAAAACCCAGTCCCAAAATTGTGGCAGAAGCTAGGGTGTCACCTAGCCCCCTTAATTTGGAGTCTTGGAGTCTAAAAAGAAAACCTATGTAGAGGTGGCCCGAGAAAATAGACCATCCCCACAAAGTTTTAACTCTGCCCCTCCCCCAACACGGGCTGAGGTGCAGAGAGATTATGCATAACCAGATAAATAGGTATACCCAAAGAGAAGAATACCCACAAGGTAATAGGTATCCAAATAAAGGTAGATACGCGAGACAAGCTGAACCCCAGGGGCAGCCATGCCAGGATAGAAACAGCGGGCATGATTCTGAGGGGACCCAATGGTCCAGGAATCAAGAGATAGGCCCAGGGGTAGAGGTAACTTGTACAATCAAGTAGATCAGCTTAGTACCCAGCTAATTCGGGTGAGCGAACAATTCGCTAATATGAGTAAAGCATTTACGGCTCAGCAACCGAATAATACTTTTTTAGGGGTACAGCCAGTGGCCAGCAGTGGGCCACAGGCACAATCATAAATACTGCAGTATCACCTGAACGAGAGGGGAGAGATATACCAAATGAAATGATAAATGTCAATAATGGTACTAATCATATTCTCTCCCCACAGACCGGAAACAGACGATTTAGCTGTGATGACGAGCAACCTCGGCCTGAAAGCATTAACAAATCTCTTCCTTTGCAGCATTCTCTTAACCTCATTTCCACAGATGCAGTACACAAGAACACAATCAGCTCTATTATAGAGGACATGAATAGTAAGAATTAAGTTTCTTCTACATCAGGTAACATGGCGGATTCAGGTAACATGTGGCGAGGCCCACAACCGTGTAACCATGCCAGTTTTATGTCTGAAATGGTAGAAACTGCAAGGAGATATTATGTTTTAGCTGAGCTGCAGGATTCAGTTTCCAACCCTATCATGGGATTAATTGATACTGGATCTCAGGCAACTATTTTATCCCACAGGTACTACAGACAGCTAAATGAGCTAACACCCCAAAAACCTAAAATAACATAATTTGATGGTTCACTAATAGGTGTTGGGGGTGACTTTCTAAAAGTCTATGGTACGACATGGTTAAAATTTAAACTGGGTAACAGGGTCATAAGACACCCTGTCATTATAGTGGATCTGCCAACTGATCGTTTAATTATTGGTAGTGATCTCTTGAAACGATTAAGCACCATAATTGATTGCATAAATAATGTAATTTGGTCACAAGTAAAAAGACCTGTCAATTATGAGAAATCCGATATATCTTGCACCCGACATAACTTTCACGTGGTGGAAGAGAAGCCAGATGCTGTGGAGATTCATTTCAGGAATAACTTTGTACCTGAAGTAACTATCTGCAGATAGATGATCAGACTAATATAAGTGGCTCTGATGGTAATACTTTTAAAATTTCGCCTGGAAAGATAGGGAATAATTCCTTAGACGGCGATGTATTAACCATATCTCTCCACAATGGGGATCATAAAATCCCTAAGGGGGAGGACACGCTCAATACATCACAGGAATTGAGAAAGATAAGGATGATTTTTTTATCCATATGCAAGTGCATGACCTTGGGAAAACCAAGTATGCCAAATTAAACTTAAAACAGGAAGATAGCTATATAAGTGAAAGCTTATTGGTGCAGATAGCTGAACCTAAGGTGATTAAATATCTTTCTCCCCAAGACCACTGTGTCCACGGCCTGTATGACAGGTTTGAAAGCTATGACATCACAGCTAAGTGCTTATTATCTATATCTATAGGTAATAAATCAGTGAAACACCTGTTTTTAGTTTTAAATACTCCCCATAATCAAATATATGTTGGCAATGATCTCTTACATAGATATGCCATACAAATAGATTTGATTAATGCTTGCCTCTGGAGCAGGTTAAAGGGGGACCCTGAAATATTTCAGGATGAAAATGCAGCGCTGAAATCAAAACAGCAATTGCCATATGCTGTGAATATGCAGGTGTCTAACAATGTTATAATCCCTGCCGGGGCTGATAAATTCCTATTACACTTACAGGTAAAGAGAGGACAGAAATTAAAAACTTCTGAAACGCTAATTTGCCTCTCCCATAGAATACAAAATCTGGGTATCACAATGGCCCATACTCCTTTGGTAAATATTGGAACTATTCCAATACATGTTATTGTGCATATCATGACCCCACAGGATATAACCTTATCCAAGAGAACTACCATAGGATATATGCTGGAATCAAGTTATTACACTTTTGGATTCCAGAATAATGTAATTGGGCTAATACCTTAAGGATACTTAACTGAAAAACAATTAATAGCACAATCCTTTGCATCTATGCCAGAGGGTATATTTACTATTCAGTCTATTTACCCCTTCAGCTCAGAGGAGGGCATCTGTAAAATTGAAGAAGCCTCCCTGGTGTTTGATCAGCCAATCAAACAGCAAGAATACCCCAATACCCAGAGTCATAGGGGCAATGTAAATTATAATCAAGGGGACCTCACCTCTAGATTGGAAGAAGCCTATGAAATAGGACAGCCAGAAATTTTCCCAGGATTTCAGCAAATAGTCAAAGAGCAAATATCTTTAGCTAATGGCTGTTCCAGTGATGATGAACGCCAACAGATACGAGAGCTCCTGATGGAGTACAAGGATATTTTTGCTAGGGATTCTTATGACTGTGGGACTACAGAGTTGCACATTGCAAGAATCCAAAAAGATCCCAATGCACCACCTGTCTTTGTTAAACAATACAGACTTCCTTTAGCCTTATATGATTCTCTTGCAGAAATCATAAGGAACCTGGAAGAAAGAGATATTATCCGACAGGTACACAGCTCTTATAATAATCCTATTCTAGGTGTTCTTAAGCCCAATGGACAATGGCGTTTGTTTGTTGACTTAAGACAGCTAAACAAGCGAGTGTACATGTCTGGCTGGCCTGTGCCATATATTGACCAGTGCCTAGTGCAGATGCAGGGATCCAGAATATTCACTGCCATTGATTGTGCACAGGGATATTGGACCATAAAAGTACATGAGGAGGACCAGTATAAGCTGGCATTCTCATTCCAAAAGGTCCAGTTTGCATTCCAGAGACTTCCATTTGGATACATAAATTCTGGACATGAATTTGCTATATTCATGCATTAGGCTATGTCTGATGCACTGGAAAGGGGGACCTTATCTTATGTCGATGATGTTTTAATCAAAAGCACAGACTTTGAAAAACACATAACAGAACTTAAACACGTCCTCAGCCAACTTAAAAGGGCAGGCGTCAAATTATCCCTACAAATAGCTCAATGGTGCCGCACTCGTGTAAACTTCTTAGGACATAAAGTTACTTCTGAAGGGCTAAATCCTCAGAAGAAAAAGGTGGAAGCTATAGTAAATTCTAAAAACCCAACTAACTTAAAGGAATTGAGATAATTCCTGGGTATGACAAATAATTCTCGCAAATTCATTGATAATTATGCAGAATTAGCTAAATCACTACTATTTCTTCTAAAGAATGATGTGAAAATGGCACTGGAGTGAGTCTCAAGAGACAGCCATCAAGGAGGTGAAGAAGAAAATCAACAAGCACCTTGCTTAGCGTACCCTGAAGGGGGTAAACCTTTCTTCTTAGAGACAGATTACACAGAGTGCTGTTTTATACCAAAAGCATGATCATTTAAGCAAAGTCTTTGCTTATGTGAGCGAAACTCTATCCCCAGTAGAAATAAAATTTAGCGATTGCGAAAAAGTCCTCTTATCTACTGTATGGGCTCTACAAAATTTCCGCAGCTATATACAGGGCGAGAAAATTATTGTAGAAATGGCCCACTAGCCTTTGCTATATTTGCAAAGTGAGAGAATAAGAGATGGGAATTTGTCTAATAGCCGCATAACAGCGTGGACTCTTTCGCTACAAGCAGAATAAAAAGAATCCAGTCACACAGGGGCTTGCTGAGCTCCACAACTGTACTGCTAAGGATGCTGGGGAAGAATTATTAGAAGATGATTTCCTGGAGGAACAATTGCTTTCCCCATATAAAATATATAATGAGGACCATTGTCAAACATTACCTTGGGTATATGTTGATGGTTCTTCTTACCATGTCACTATTGAAAATGAGCGCAGATTAGTCGCTGGCATTGGTATAACTTGGGCCAATGGATTCCCAAATATTTCTACAGGTTTCAACATTGGATCAAGATCCAGTCAAGTTGCAGAACTAACTGCTGTTCTTAAAACTATTGAGATGGCTATTGAACATAGTATTCATGAATTTGTGATCATTACTGACTCAAATTACGTGCGTGACAGTTTTGTTGAATACCTGCCAACTTGGAAAGGAAATGGCATGCAGAAAAGTAACAACAAACCAGTCAAGCATGGCAAGTTGTTCTACGAAATTGACAAGGGTCATTCCAGGGTTCTAGGTCCTTATAAGGAAGACAATGATCTTGCAGATTCATTAGCCAAACAAGGAGCCATAACTGGAGAACTCCTTAATATCGACCACTTAATGGGTGCAATTCAGGTAGAAGCCATTACCAGAAACCAGGTTAAACAACAGAGTGAGCCTAACCTGGCACAATTGAGTCAGGATTCTCCTAGTGAGGACCTGATCACAAGTCAAAAAGAAAACCCATTGTAGGCATCTTCTATAAACACATAGAAGATCCTGAAAGCAACCCCATCTCATAAGATGATTATATTGACAAGGAAGATCTTAGAATCTTAGTGAAATCCAGGTCACAATTCAAGTTGCAGGATGGGTTGTTAATCAGAACCTCCAAAACTGGCATCAAGCAATGGGTAGTACCCACCAAGTTCAGAGGTCTCATGCTTCAACATGCCCATGATGCTCCCACATCTGGCCATCGTGGCGCCAAATTAACGTATGAAATATTGCGTGATTATGCTTTCTGGCCACACATGTTGAAAGATGTTCAAACCTACTTTCAAGGTTGTTTAATCTGCCCACAGTTCCAATCCACTGCACCAATGCATAGAGTGCCATTGCAGAAAAAGGGGGTTGGTAATGCCATGGTCAGATATACAAATTGATTTTATTGGTCCAGTAACAAGGTCATCAAGAGGTAACAAATAGTGATGTCGTGAACTTAAAATTGAATTCAATAGGCAGGTGAATTTTAAAACCTACAAGGACTCTTTCTGGCCACAATAGTGATGGAAAAGTTGTTTCAAGGTTACTAACACCTGGACTGTGGCATGCTGGAGGGGGATCCCTGGCAAAACTCCCATATAAAATTTACATAGTTTATGCAGAGTCTGCTTTTAACCCATAAAAGGCCTAAATCACCTAACATTCCCAAATTGTTTGCAATAACGTGCTTTAAAACATCAGTAATGATGTCGTATCTATCAGGTAGTGTAAGGGTTACGGCCGCATCACAGTGACAGAGCAACCTCCAAGTGTAACGCACCGCAATCAACCACAAACAGTCCACTTGCAGAACCAGGAGATAGGTAGATTTGATAGATAGATGCATAGATTACATAGCTCAATCGATGCAATATACATACGATCGATACACTGTACATAGCTCAATAGATGCAAAATACATTTGATAGATACGAATTACATTGATCAATAGATGCAATATACATTTGATAGATATGAATGTTATTGAATCAAAGATGCAATATACATTTTATAGATACGAATGACATCAACCAAAATATGTAATATACATTTTATAGATACGAATTACATCGATCAAAAGATGCAATGTACATTTGATCGATACGTTTGTTAGTTTGATCGATTTGATATATAAATAAATGGATTTGAAATATATATAATTTCCCTGACAGAGTATAACAATAAGACATGTGGTCTGTGACCCGTGGTGTGTAAAGTAGTACTATTCTTAACATTTTACTACAACCTGTTACTCCCCCAATCGGTTGAGGTCTATATGGCCTTCATTTTTGGAACCGGGAGATGGAAGAAGATGATTGTTCTGTCCTTCTACTTCAAATTTGTCAGAAACACAAGTGGCTGTCTCCAAACAGTCCGGACAGAAGATAGATAGGATAGATATACATAGATTGATAGTTAGATAGAATCGACAGAAGAAAAATAGATAGATTTTTTAGATATATAATTACCCTGATAAAGTCTAATAATTAAACATGCGGTCTTGGACCCAACTAGGTTGTGTTAAGTAGTACTATTCTTCGCACTTTCAGCCCTGTAACTCCCCCTATTGGTGGATGTCTATATGGCGGTTATGATTACCCTGACAAAGTATAACAACAAGACACGCGTTCTGGGACCCATGGTAATTTTGTTGTGTTAAGTAAAACTTTTCTTATCACTTGAATCCCTCTTACCCACCCTTTTGTTGGAGTTCTATATGGCCTGCATGATTAGCCTGACAAAGTATAATAAGAAAACATCTGGTCTGGGACCCATGGTAACTAGGTTGTGTTTAAGTAGTACTATTCTTAGAACTGTAATCCCTGTTACTCCCCCTATCAAGGGCGGTCTATATGGCCTGCATGATTACCCTGACAAAGTATAACAACAAGACACACGGTGTTGGACCCATGGTAACTAGCTTGTGTTAATTAGTACTTTTCTTAGCACTTTAATCCCTGTTACCCCCCCCTATCGGGGGAGGTCTATATGGCCTGCCTTATTACCCTGAAAAAATATAATAATAAGATATGCGGTCTGGGACCCATGTTAACTAGGTTGTGTTTTAAGTAGTACTTTTCTTAGCACTCTAATCTCTGTAACTCCCCCTATTTGGGGAGGTCTATACGGCCTGGATGATTACCCATATAAAATATAATAATAAGACATCTGCTCTGGGTCTTGGACCCATGTTAACTATGTTATGTTAAGTAGTAATGTCCTTAGCATTTTAATAGCTGTTACTCACCCTATCGGAGGCGGTCTATATGGCCTGCATGATTTCCCTTACAAAATATAATAACAAAACATGCGGGCTGGGACCCATGGTAACTAGTTTGTGTTAAGTAGTAATTTCATTTGCATTTTAATACCTGTTAGGGGAGATCTATATGGCCTGCATAATTACCCTTAAAAAATATAATAACAAAACACGCGGTCTAGGACCCATGGTAACTAGGTTGTGTTAAGTATTACTCTTCTTAGCATTTTAATACCTGTTACTCATCCTATCGTGGGAGGTCTATACGGCCTGCAGGATTACCCATACAAAATATAATTAGACATCTGCTCTGGGTCTGTGACCCATGGTAACTAGGTTGTGTTAATTTGTACTGTTCTTAGCATTTTAATACCTGTTACTCACCCTATCGGGGGAGGTCTATATGGCCTGCATGATTACCCTTACAAAATAGAATAACAAGACATGCGGTCTGGCTCCCATGGTAACTAGGTTGTGTAAAGTAGTACTCTTCTTAGCATTTTAATACCTGTTACTCACCCTATCGGGGGAGGTCTATATGGCCTGCATGATTACCCTAACAAAATATAATATTAAGACATATGCTCTAGGACCCATGTTAACTTTGTGTTAATTAGTACTGTTCTTAGCATTTCAATACCTGTTACTCACCCTATTGGTGGAGTTCTATATGGCCTGCATGATTACCCTTACAAAATATAATAACAAAACATATGCTCTGGGATCCATGGTAACTAAATAGGTTGTGTTCAGTAGTACTGTTCTTAGCAGTTTAATACCTGTTACAACACCGAATGGTGGCAGGTCTATCTGGCCTTCATGATTAGCCGCACCCAAACCCAAAAAAAAGCCAAGCGGTCTTGGATTAACACCCATGGCTAACTCGGTTGTTTCAAGTAGTACTATTCTTAGCACTTTCATCTCATCATCCCTGTTACTTCCAGGCCTCTCGGTGGTGGTCTACATGGCCATCATGATTAGCCAAACCAAATACTACAATACAACCTTTGTTCAGTCTTCATAAGGCCCTTCATAGGCTGTATTTTGGTAGTTCTGTTCTTATTAGTTTAATAGATGATACAACACCGAATGGTGGCAGCTCTATATGGCCTGCATGATTAGCCGCACCCAAAACAAAAATAAAGCCAAGCGGTCTTGGATTAACACCCATCGCTAACTCGGTTGTTTCAAGTAGTACTATTCTTAGCACTTTCATCTCATCATCCCTATTACTTCCAGGACTCTCGGTGGTGGTCTACATGGCCATCATGATTAGCCTAACCAAATACTACAATCCAACCTTGGCTCAGTCTTCATAAGGCCCTTCATTGGCTGTATTTTGGTAGTTCTGTTCTTATTAGTTTAATAGATGATACAACACCGAATGGTGGCAGCTCTATATGGCCTGCATGATTAGCCGCACCCAAAACAAAAATAAAGCTAAGCGGTCTTGGATTAACACCCATAGCTAACTCTGTTGTTTCAAGTAGTACTATTCTTAGCACTTTCATCTCATCATCCCTGTTACTTCCAGGACTCTCGGTGGTGGTCTACATGGCCATCATGATTAGCCAAAACAAATACTACAATACAACCTTGGCTCAGTCTTCTTAAGGCCCTTCATTGGCTGTATTTTGGTAGTTCTGTTCTTATTAGTTTAATAGATGATACAACACTGAATGGTGGCAGCTCTATATGGCCTGCATGATTAGCCGCACCCAAAGTCCAAAAAAAGCCAAGCGGTCTTGCACTAACACCCATGGCTAACTCTTTGTTTTCAAGTTGTACTATTCTTAGCACTTTCATCTCATCCCTTACTTCCATGCCTCTCGGGGGTGGTCTACATGGCCATCATGATTACCCTAACCAAAATATAACAACAATACGTGCATGCAGGGAACGATGGTAAGGTTACTTCCTTTCACAAAATCGAGTATAACAGTTGCAGGCAGAGGTTCTGACCCTGCATTATGGCTGCACCTCTCCCTAAAAGAGGCATGCGTTACAGAGTCTGTGGGCATGTATGCAAAGAGCTGGCCTGCCTAAAAGGAGCAGCAAGGCAGTACAGGTCGTTCTCATTCAGCCGTTTTATAAGCTGTTCCACGGCCACGACCCTCAACAGCCACAACAGAATGAAACACCACATATGCCATCCTTTTGAACAATAGAGTACAAGTATGGCATTGATTTCAGTTACACAGCGATATTTATTATGAACCGTGAAATTGAAAACAAAAACAGGATTGGACACCCAGTACACTTCTTTATCCTTAGGCCTTTTTATAAGAGTGTCCCGGAGCCTCAACAGAAACAACAGCATGAAAGAGGACATATGGCATCCTTTTGAACAATTGATTACAGTTAAGGCATTGATTTTAGAATCCCTGAGATAATTTATATGAACAGGGAAATAGAAAAAAAAATTGATTGGACACCCAGTACACTTCTTTATCCTTAGGCCTTTTTATAAGAGGGTCCCGGAGCATCAACCGAAGCAACAGCATGAAAGAGGACATATAGCATCCTTTTGAACAATTAATTACAGTTAAGGCATTGATTTAAGAATCCCTGAGATAATTTATATGAACCGGGAAATAGAAAAAAACATTGATTGGACACCCAGTACACTTCTTTATCCTTAGGACTTTTTAGCAGAGGGTCCAGGACCATCAACAGAAACAACTGCAGGAAAGAGGACATATGGCATCCTTTTGAACAATAGATGACAGGTAAGGCATTGATTTTAGAAACCCAGAGATAATTTGTTGCAACTGGCAAATAAAAAAAAACATTGATTGGACACCCAGTACACTTATTTATCCTTTTGCCTTGTTATAAGAGGATCCCTGACACATAACAAAAACAAGAGCAGGGAGCTGGGCATAGGAGTACAAGGGAGTGTGACAATAATAATGTGAAGGGGAAGATTGCGGAGTTGTGGCATTTTGAATTTGTTATTGTGGGAAGTACTTGCAATGACCTTGCTCTGGTGAATCCATATCACAATTGTCTTTTTTAAGGCACTGTTTGTCTATTTTTTGAATATCAGCATTTGGTAAATGAAGCGTGACTTAAGGCTGGTGAGAACCGACCTTTCTTCTGGCTGTTTGAAAATGTTGTGGCTCTGGACAAACATGTGAATAAGGGTCCATCGGCCATATTCCGCACGCAACCCCTTTGATGATTGACGCTAAAAATGTTTCACCTGCAAGCAGAGATTGTTACTTCTGTCTAAATCTTCCTGGTATGGACAGGCCACTGTTTCCCACAGCAAGTCCGAAGCTTGAACTACAAGATTGTCTTGAGTATGGTAGGAAATCATAGTTTATTAAAGTCTGTACTATCACCACAAAAGCTGAACTTCTTGAAGCAATGAAAATGCCAGCAATTTCCTGTGCTTATGGATGACAAGGAGGACGTCCTGTCGTGCCCAGAGATGGAGAGTATTTTTGGTTTCCCTGTACACAACACAGAGATGTCTCCAACATCACCATAAACACAAGACAGCGACTCTTGTGTGAAGTTCCTGGAGTGTTCCGGTAGCCATCTCTCTGCGTCCCGAAAGGAATACTTTATCAGTCTTTTTGTATACATTTGACATCAGATTTGGAGACTGTGGTGATGCACATTTTATTTACTGTTGTGCAAGCTGTGGCATTTTCAATTGGCATTAAAAAGTAAGATTTGGAGACTGGTGACGCACATTTTATGCACGCTGTGGCAATTGCAATTTGCAGTGAAAAGAATCTGCTAAGTAACAACCACTACCTAGGACCACGCCTGACTCCTGAAGTCATACTTCAGTTAGTAACTTATTTTTTTTTTTTATTATTATGCTCAGCAGATTCAAAACATACCATTCTTCTAGTCATATCACACAACATGTCAAAATGCTGCATGGAAAATGGCAGTGTGCAAAGTCATAATCTTAGTGAACCTATAAGTGCATTAAATTTTCTAAAATAAACAAAAATACAGAGAAAAAAATAAAAATAAAAAAAAGGAAAGAGGACATATGGCATCCTTTTGAACAATAGATTACATTTAAGGCAAGGATTTTAGAAACCCAGAGATAATTTGTTGCAACCGGGAAATCTAAAAAAACATTGATTAGACACCCAGTTCACTTATTTATCCTTAGGCCTTTTTAGCAGAGGGTCCAGGACCCTCAACAAAACCAGCAGCAGGAAAGAGGACATATGGCATCCTTTTGAAAATTAGATTACAGGAAAGGCATTGATTTTAGAAACACAGAGATAATTAGTTGCAACCGGGAAATCTAAAAAAACATTGATTAGACACCCAGTACACATATTTATCCTTAGGCCTTTTTATAAGAGGGTCCCGGAGCCTCAACAAAAACAGCAGCAGGAAAGAGGACATATGGCATCCTATTGAAAAATAGATTACATTTAAGGCATTAATTTTAGAAACCCAGAGATAATTTGTTGCAACCAGGAAATCTAAAAAAACATTGATTTGACACCCAGTACACTTATTTATCCTTAGGCCTTTTTAGCAGAGGCTCCAGGACCCTCAACAAAACCAGCAGCAGGAAAGAGGACATATGGCATCCTTTTGAAAATTAGATTACAGGAAAGGCATTGATTTTAGAAACACAGAGATAGTTAGTTGCAACCGGGAAATCTAAAAAAACATTGATTAGACACGCAGTACACATATTTATCCTTAGGCCTTTTTATAAGAGGGTCCCGGAGCCTCAACAAAAACAGCAGCAGGAAAGATGACATATGGCATCCTTTTGAACAATAGATTACATTTAAGGCATTGATTTTAGAAACCCAGAGATAATTTGTTGCAACCGGGAAATCTAAAAAAACATTGATTAGACACCCAGTACACTTATTTATCCTTAGGATAAAACTTGGTCCTGGAAATGACAAAAAAAGAAGAGGCGCTCTGGTGCAGATAAACCCAACAATAAGTGAGATTTCCAAAAAAAAAAAAAAAAAAAAAATACTAGTACTCACAAAAGTATTTGCACTTCCAGTGCAATAATCCACAAGCCGAAACTTCAGAGCCGTTCGGCTGACTCTTCCTCTCCCGATATGCTCCCGGCAGTATTCAGGCCCCTAGGAGAAATGAAGCATAGAACACCGGACGTTTGAGAGTACCAGCTACCTTTTTGGGAAGTCAGCCGAACGGCTTTATAAAGTTTCGGTCCGCTCGATATTGCACTGATTGTGCATACACGTTTGTGAGTATATACACCTACCCACTGTTAGCAGTCCCATATTGGTAAGGGTTATCTGCACCAAAGGTGTTCTATGCTTCATTCCTCCTAGGGGCCTGAATACTGCCGGGAGCATATCGGGAGAGGAAGAGTCAGCCGAACGGCTCTGAAGTTTCGGCTTGTGGATTATTGCACTGGAAGTGCAAATACTTTTGTGAGTACTAGTATTTTTTTTTTTTTTTGGAAATCTCACTTATTGTTGGGTTTATCTGCACCAGAGCGCCTCTTCTTTTTTTGTCATTTCCAGGACCAAGTTTTATCCTCACGTATATTTTGGAGAGAGCTGCTGTTGTTCTGGGGATATCTACATTGCACCACTCCTCAGGAATTTTGGGACTTTCAGTACACTGAACATATATGGACATTTTTGTTGTATATTAATACCAAGGAATCTACCAAGTACTTATTTGTTATTATTAATGATCAGTTATTATTGACCACTTATATATATATATATATATATATAATTTTATAGTTGCATTATTGTTTTTTATATATATTTTTCACAAAAAACAGAAAATATCACAATTAGAATCTCCACCTTAGGAATAGCATTGAATAGGCGCACCTCTCTTTTTTTTCTAAACACACTTTTTTTCTAAACACACTTTGTTTGTTAGTGTTGTTCCTTCTATTTTTTCTATTTATCCTTAGGCCTTTTTAGCAGAGGCTCCAGGACCCTCAACAAAACCAGCAGCAGGAAAGAGCACATATGGCATCCTTTTGAAAAATAGATTACAGGAAAGGCATTGATTTTAGAAACCGGGAGATCATTAGTTGCAACCGGGAAATAGAAAAAAAACATTGATTAGAGATCCAGTACACTTATTTATCCTTAGGCCTTTTTATAAGAGGGTCCCGGAGCCTCAACCGAAACAACAGCATGAAAGAGGACATATGGCATCCTTTTGAATAATAGATTACAGGAAAGGCATTGATTTTAGAAACACAGAGATAATTAGTTGCAACCGGGAAATCTAAAAAAACATTGAATAGACACCCAGTACACGTCTTTATCCTTAGGCCATTTTAGCAGAGGCTCCAGGACCCTCAACAAAACCAGCAGCAGGAAAGAGGACATATGGCATCCTTTTGAAAATTAGATTACAGGAAAGACATTGATTTTAGAAACCTGGAGATAATTTGTTGCAACCAGGAATTTGAATCAAACAAATGATTCGATGGACACCCAGTACACTTCTTTCTCCTAAGGCATTTTTATAAGAGGGTCCCGGAGCCTCAACAGAAACAACAGCATGAAAGAGGACATATGGCATCCTTGTGAATAATAGATTACAGGAAAGGCATTCATTTTTGAAACACAGAGATAATTAGTTGCAACCGGGAAATCTAAAAGAACATTGATTAGACACCCAGTACACTTATTTATCCTTAGGCCTTTTTAGCAGAGGCTCCAGGACCCTCAACAAAACCAGCAGCAGGAAAGAGGACATATGGCATCCTTTTGAAAATTAGATTACAGGAAAGGCATTGATTTTAGAAACCCGGAGATAATTTGTTGCAACCTGGGAATTTGAATCAAACAAATGATTCCATGGACAGCCAGTACACTTCTTTCTCCTTAGGCCTTTTTATAAGAGGGTCCAGGACCCTCAAAAAAAACACCAGCAGGAAAGAGGACGTATGGCATCCTTTTGAACAATAGAGTACAGGTACAGCATTGATTTTACAAACCCAGAGATAATTTTGGTCAAATGTGAAATAGAAAAAAAAATTGAGTGGACAACCAGTACACCTCTTTCTCCTTAGGCCTTTTTATAAGAGGGTCCAGGACCCTCAAACAAAATACCAGCAGGAAAGAGAACATATGGCATCCTTTTGAACAATAGAGTACTGGTACGGCATTGATTTTAGAAACCCACAGATAATTGTTTGGAAAAGTGAAATAGCCCCAAAAACCATGCTTGGACTCACACTCCAGGTCGTTCTCCTTCAGCCTTTTTATAAGAGGGTCCAGCACCCTCAACAGAAACAACTGCAGGAAACACCACCACATATGCCATCCTTTTGCACAAGCGAGTACAGGTATGGCATCCATTTTAGAAACCCAGAGATAATTGAGAGGAACCAGGAACATTTTTCTAAAAATTTGATGGGGCACCCATTAAAGGTCGTTCTCCTTCAGCCTTTTTATACCATGGGCCACGACCCGCAACAGGCACAACAGCATGAAACACCACATATGCCACCCTTTTGCACAATAGAGTACAGGTATGGCATAGATGGAACACAGAGATAATTTAGAGCAACCAAGAGACGGATAAAGATGCTTGGTCGGTCACCCTCCTTCAAATTTGTGGCATTTTGCGTTCAATTTAATGGTCCACCAGATATGAGTGGTGTGCTAAGTTGTACTATTCGTAACAGTTTAATCACTAGTGTTATGTGCCTTATTTTTTTTATTTGAGTTTTGTACCCACAGAGCTGCAGCAGAGGCCAGAAAAATTAGGAATGTACAAATGACTGAAAAATTTGGGTATTGTTGTAGCAACTGCTGTAGCAGCGGCCATAAAAATTGATGTTTGTAAAACATTTATAAAGTGCCCTAAAAGCTTGTGGCTTGAACACTAGTTGTTGGTGGATAAGTCAAGCAAGTCCTCCGGCTTCATAACAAAAAAAAAGGCCAGCCTGTGTACCAGTTGTAGCCCAAGCCAGCTCATCTCATCATCAGGCCTTTTTTATTCAAATGTATCGCCCAATGTCAGACCCTTCAGGATCCAGCCCTCATTCATTTTTATAAAAGTGAGATAGTCAAGACTTTTTTGACCTAGGCGACTTCTCTTCTCAGTGACAAAACCTCCTGCTGCACTGAAAGTCCTTTCGGACAGGACACTTGAATCGGGGCATGCCAGAAGTTCCATTGCAAATTGGGATAGCTCAGGCCACAAGTCCAGCCTGCACACCCAGTAGTCAAGGGGTCCATCGCTACTGAGAGTGTCGAGATCCGCAGTTAAAGCTAGGTAGTCTGCTACCTGTCGGTTGAGTCTTTCTCTAAGGCTGGATCCCGAAAGGCTCTGATGGTGCATGGGAGTTAAAAAGGTACGCATGTCCTCCATCAACAAGACATCAGGAAAGCATCCTGTCCTTGCCGCCGTGGTCATGGGAGGAGGAGGAGGATTAATTTAATCTCTTCCCCTGTTACATTCCCGTAGTGCTGTGACTTCACACTTATACGCTGTGTAAAGCATAGTTTTTAATTTATTCTTAAAATGCTCCATCCTTTCCAACTTGCGGGAATTTTGTAACATTTCAGGCACTTTATGCTTATACCGGGGGTTGAGGAGCGTGGACACCCAGTACAGGTCGTTCTCCTTCAGCTTTTTTATACGAGGGTCCCTCAACAGGCACGACAGCATGAAAGAACCCATTTGAACAAGGTTGGATGCCGAGCTAATCATGTCCCGTTCCTCCTCCTCACTGATCTCACTGATGGTATCTTCTTCCCCCCAGCCACGTACAACACCACGGGTACCAGAGAGGTGACAACAACGAGCACCCTGGGATGCCTGTTGTGCTCGGTCTTCCTCCTCCTCCTCAAAGCCACATTCCTCCTCTGACTCCTCTTCCTCACAATCCTTTTCCTGCGTTGCCGCAGGTCCAGTAAGCGATGCTGATTCGGCTATTTGTGGGGGTGATGGACACCACAACTCTTCCTCTTCACGCTCATCTACTGCCTGATCCAGCACTCTTCGCAGGGCACGCTCCAGGAAGAAAACAAATGGTATGATGTTGCTGATGGTGCCTTCGGTGCGACTGACAAGGTTTGTCACCTCCTCAAAAGGACGCATGAGCCTACAGGCATTGCGCATGAGCGTCCAGTAATTTGGAAAAAATATCCCCAGCTCCCCAGAGGCTGGCCTAGCACCCCGGTCATACAAATACTCATTAACAGCTTTTTCTTGTTGGAGCAGGCGGTCAAACATTAGGAGTGTTGAATTCCACCGTGTCGGGCTGTCGCAAATCAAGCGCCTCACTGCGCCATGGCCATGTAGGAATGCCTGAAATGGCCACACACCTTCCTGGCCTGCTTCAGGACGTCCTGTAAGCCTGGGTACTTATTGACAAATCATTGTACAATTAGATTACACACATGTGCCATGCACGGCACATGTGTCAACTTGCCCAATTTCAATGCCGCCACCAAATTACTTCCATTGTCAGAAACAACCTTGCCAATCTCCAGTTGGTGCGGAGTCAGCCACTGATCCACCTGTGCGTTCAGGGCGGTCAGGAGTGCTGGTGCAGTGTGACTCTGCGCTTTCAGACAAGTTAACCCCAAGACGGCGTGACACTGCCGTACCCGGGATGTAACATAGTACCTGGGGAGCTGGGGGGGTGCCATAGATGTGGAGCAAGACGCAGAAGTTTAAGAGGACTCAGCCGAGGAAGAGGTTATGGAAGAGGATGGAGTAGGAGGAGTAGAGGAGGTAGCAGCAGGCCTGCCTGCAAGTCGTGGTGGTGTCACCAACTCTTCTGCAGAGCCATGCATTCCATGCTTGTCAGAAGTCAGCAGGTTTACCCAATGCGCAGTGTAGGTGATATACCTGCCCTGAACATGCTTTGCAGATCGGCTATCCATGGTCATATGGACCCTTGCCCCAACGCTGTGTGCCAGACATGCCATAACTTCCTTTCTCACAACACAGTACAGGTTTGGGATTGCCTTTCGTGAAAAGAAATTTCTGCCAGGTACCTTCCACTGCGGTGTCCCAATAGATACAAATTTTTTGAAAGCATCAGACTCCACCATCTTGTATGATAAAAGCTGGCGGGCTAAGAGTTCAGACAAGCCAGCTGTCAGACGCCGGGCAAGGGGGTGACTTTGAGAAATTGGCTTCTTACACTCAAACATGTCCTTGACAGACACCTGACTGTGGGCAGATGACCTGGAACTGCTACGTAAGAGAGACTGAGTGGAGGATGGTTGAGTGGGGGCAAGGAGGACAGCACTGGTTGACGTGGCTGAAGATGCTGGAGCATGAGGAGGAGGGCAGCTTTCACTTTGTGTGCTGCTTCTACTCATGTGTTCTTCCCATCAGCGTTTGTGATGGGAGACCATGTGCCTTCGCAAAGCAGTTGTACCTAGGTGGGTGTTGGACTTCCCACGACTCAGTTTCTTTTGGCACAGGTTGCAAATGGCATCGCTGTTGTCAGAGGCAGACATATAAAAAAATGCCACACTGCTGAGCTCTGCGATGACGGCATTCTGGTGGTGGCAACAGCATGCATTGATGGGCATCAGCGTGCTGTCTGGCTGACCCCTGGTGACAATGCATGCTGTCTGACTGTGCCACTAGCTCCTTAAGACGACCTCCCCATGCTTCCAAATCATCTCCTCCTCCTCTCTGTCTCCCCATCTGAACTTTCCCCCTCTTCTTCTTCTCTTCTAGCAGGCACCCACGTGACATCCACCGACACATCATCATCAACCGCTTCACTTGTATCTGAAACATCAAGAAAGGAAGCAGCAGTGGGTACAACATCATCATCATCATCACACCGTACCTCCATGTCGGTAATGCTGCCTGACTGAGACTGATCACTTTTATCTACATCCTCTGTCAATGATGGTTGCGCATCACTCATTTATTCCAAATGATGTGTCAATAACTCCTGTGACAGATCAAGTGAAGCGGCTGTGGTGCTAGTGTTGGTGGTGGCGACAGGTGGGGGAGTTCCACTGGTCACTTGAGACCTGCCCAAAGCACAGCTGGACTTAGATGGTGCGTCAAGGTTAGGAGGACTAGCAGCGGAAGCTGAAGAAGATTAGGTGTCCTGTGTTAGCTATTCAACTAGGTCCTCCTCAGAAGTTTTCGCGTCCCCCCTGGCACCCGGCGTCTGAACAATGTTCATATTTGTAGGGTCTAAAGGAATCACAGCACCACGACCACGACCACTGAACCTGCGGGGTGGCCTGCCACTGCCTGTCTTTTTTTAAAAATGGACACTAACAATACTATTACACCAATTGAGTGGTGGCACTGTGAAAGTGGGCACAGTATACGCTGTGAGACTGACACCAACAAAAAAGACAGATGTTTTAAAAATCACAAATTGTTAATTTTTTAAAATATTACAAGTACTGTAACAACAAATATGATTGTTTGTCACTAGTTGGCAAATGGGCTTATCTGGCACACTCGCTGGGAGAAAGGAAACTGCAATTCAATGGCACTAGGAGACTGAAGAATCACAGTCAAAACAGTTATGATTAACAAAAATTCCAATCCTGTTACAATTAATATGATTGGTGGCACTAATTGGCTATTTGGGACTGGCACACAGGCAGGCAGGAGGAAAATGCAATTCAAGGGCACTAGTAGACTGCAGATTGACAGTCAAAACAGTGATGATTGACAAATTTTGCAATACTGTTAAAATAAATATGATTTCTGGCACTAATTGGATAGTTGGGCCTGGCACACAGGCTGGCAGGCAGTAGAAAAGTGCAATTCAATGGCACGAGCAAACTGAGGATTAAGATTAACAATAAAAAATTTTTTAATTTTAATTAGTAACTATACTGTGACAACAATTATGATTGGTGTAAATAGTTGGCAAGACGGCCTGGCACAAAAGGCTGGCAGGCAGGAGGTAAATGCAATTCAAGGACACTACGAGACTGAATAATGACAGTCAAAACAGTGATGATTGACAATTTTTGCAATACTGTTAAAAGAAATATGATTGCTGGCCATAATTGGCTAGGTGGGCCTGGCACACAGCAGGCTTCAAGGCAGGAGGAAAGTGCAATTCAATGGCACCAGCAAACTGAGGATTCACAACAACTATTACCAAAAAAATTAATTTTTAATTATTAAGAATACTGTGACAACAAATATGATTGGTGTTAATATTTTTCAAGTAGGCCTGGCACACAGGCTTGGAAGGCAGTAGAAAAGTGCAATTCTAGGGCACAAGCAAACTGAGGATTAAGATCAACAATCAAGATTTTTTTAATTTTAATTAGTAACTATACTGTGACAACAATTATGATTGGTGTAAATAGTTGGCAAGACGGCCTGGCACAAAAGGCTGGCAGGCAGGAGGTAAATGCAATTCAAGGACACTAGGAGACTGAATACTGACAGTCAAAACAGTGATGATTGACAATTTTTGCAATACTGTTAAAAGAAATATGATTGCTGGCAATAATTGGCTAGGTGGGCCTGGCACACAGCAGGCTGCAAGGCAGGAGGAAAGTGCAATTCAATGGCACCAGCAAACTGAGGATACACAACAACTATTACCAAAAATTTTAATTTTTAATTATTAAGAATACTGTGACAACAAATATGATTGGTGTAAATATTTTTCAAGTAGGCCTGGCACACAGGCTTGGAAGGCAGTAGAAAAGTGCAATTCTGGGGCACGAGCAAACTGAGGATTAAGATCAACAATCAAGAATTTTTTAATTTGAATTAGTAACTATACTGTGACAACAATTATGATTGGTGTAAATAGTTGGCAAGACGGCCTGGCACAAAAGGCTGGCAGGCAGGAGGTAAATGCAATTCAAGGACACTAGGAGACTGAATACTGACAGTCAAAACAGTGATGATTGACAATTTTTGCAATACTGTTAAAAGAAATATGATTGCTGGCAATAATTGGCTAGGTGGGCCTGGCACACAGCAGGCTGCAAGGCAGGAGGAAAGTGCAATTCAATGGCACCAGCAAACTGAGGATACACAACAACTATTACCAAAAATTTTAATTTTTAATTATTAAGAATACTGTGACAACAAATATGATTGGTGTAAATATTTTTCAAGTAGGCCTGGCACACAGGCTTGGAAGGCAGTAGAAAAGTGCAATTCTGGGGCACGAGCAAACTGAGGATTAAGATCAACAATCAAGAATTTTTTAATTTTAATTAGTAACTATACTGTGACAACAATTATGATTGGTGTAAATAGTTGGCAAGACGGCCTGGCACAAAAGGCTGGCAGGCAGGCGGTAGATGCAATTCAAGGACACTAGGAGACTAATTACTGACAGTCAAAACAGTGATGATTGACAATTTTTGCAATACTGTTAAAAGAAATATGATTGTTGGCAATAATTGGATAGGTGGGCCTGGCACACAGCAGGCTGCAAGGCAGGAGGAAAGTGCAATTCAATGGTACCAGCAAACTGAGGATTCACAACAACTATTACCAAAAAAATTAATTTTTAATTATTAAGAATACTGTGACAACAAATATGATTGGTGTAAATATTTTTCAAGTAGGCCTGGCACACAGGCTTGGAAGGCAGTAGAAAAGTGCAATTCTAGGGCACGAGCAAACTGAGGATTAAGATCAACAATCAAGAATTTTTTAATTTTAATTAGTAACTATACTGTGACAACAATTATGATTGGTGTAAATAGTTGGCAAAATGGCCTGGCACAAAAGGCTGGCAGGCAAGAGGTAGATGCAATTCAAGGACACTAGGAGACTGATTACTGAGAGTCAAAACAGTGATGATTGACAATTTTTGCAATACTGTTAAAAGAAATATGATTGCTGGCAATAATTGGCTAGGTGGGCCTGGCACACAGCAGGCTGCAAGGCAGGAGGAAAGTGCAATTCAATGGCACCAGCAAACTGAGGATTCACAACAACTATTACCAAAAATTTTAATTTTTCATTATTAAGAATACTGTGACAACAAATATGATTGGTGTAAATATTTTTCAAGTAGGCCTGGCACACAGGCTTGGAAGGCAGTAGAAAAGTGCAATTCTAGGGCACGAGCAAACTGAGGATTAAGATCATCAACAATCAAGAATTTTTTAATTTTAATTAGTAACTATACTGTGACAACAATTATGATTGGTGTAAATAGTTGGCAAGACGGCCTGGCACAAAAGGCTGGCAGGCAGGAGGTAGATGCAATTCAAGGACACTAGGAGACTGATTACTGACAGTCAAAACAGTGATGATTGACAATTTTTGCAATACTGTTAAAAGAAATATGATTGCTGGCAATAATTGGCTAGGTGGGCCTGGCACACAGCAGGCTGCAAGGCAGGAGGAAAGTGAAATTCAATGGTACCAGCAAACTGAGCAAACTGAAGATTCACAACAAATATTACCAAAAATTTAAATTTTTAATTATTAAGAATACTGTGACAACAAATATGATTGGTGTAAATATTTTTCAAGTAGGCCTGGCACACAGGCTTGGAAGGCAGTAGAAAAGTGCAATTCTAGGGCACGAGCAAACTGAGGATTAAGATCAACAATCAAGAATTTTTTAATTTTAATTAGTAACTATACTGTGAAAACAATTATGATTGGTGTAAATAGTTGGTAAGACAGCCTGGCACAATAGGCTGGCAGGCAGGAGGTAAATGCAATTCAAGGACACTAAGAGACTGAATACTGACAGTCAAAACAGTGATGATTGACAATTTTTGCAATACTGTTTAAAGAAATATGATTGCTGGCAATAATTGGCTAGGTGGGCCTGGCACACAGCAGGCTTCAAGGCAGGAGGAAAGTGCAATTCAATGGCACCAGCAAACTGAGGATTCACAACCACTATTAACAAAAATTTTAATTTTTAATTATTAAGAATACTGTGACAACAAATATGATTGGTGTAAATATTTTTCAAGTAGGCCTGGCACACAGGCTTGGAAGGCAGTAGAAAGTGCAATTCTATGGCACGAGCAAACTGAGGATTAAGATCAACAATCAAGAATTTTTTAATTTTAATTAGTAACTATACTGTGACAACAATTATGATTGGTGTAAATAGTTGGCAAGACGGCCTGGCACAAAAGGCTGGCAGTCAGGAGGTAAATGCAATTCAAGGACACTAGGAGACTGAATACTGACAGTCAAAACAGTGATGATTGACAATTTTTGCAATACTGTTAAAAGAAATATGATTGCTGGCAATAATTGGCTAGGTGGGCCTGGCACACAGCAGGCTTCAAGGCAGGAGGAAAGTGCAATTCAATGGCACCAGCAAACTGAGGATTCACAACAACTATTACCAAAAAAATTAATTTTTAATTATTAAGAATACTGTGACAACAAATATGATTGGTGTTAATATTTTTCAAGTAGGCCTGGCACACAGGCTTGGAAGGCAGTAGAAAAGTGCAATTCTAGGGCACAAGCAAACTGAGGATTAAGATCAACAATCAAGATTTTTTTAATTTTAATTAGTAACTATACTGTGACAACAATTATGATTGGTGTAAATAGTTGGCAAGACGGCCTGGCACAAAAGGCTGGCAGGCAGGAGGTAAATGCAATTCAAGGACACTAGGAGACTGAATACTGACAGTCAAAACAGTGATGATTGACAATTTTTGCAATACTGTTAAAAGAAATATGATTGCTGGCAATAATTGGCTAGGTGGGCCTGGCACACAGCAGGCTGCAAGGCAGGAGGAAAGTGCAATTCAATGGCACCAGCAAACTGAGGATACACAACAACTATTACCAAAAATTTTAATTTTTAATTATTAAGAATACTGTGACAACAAATATGATTGGTGTAAATATTTTTCAAGTAGGCCTGGCACACAGGCTTGGAAGGCAGTAGAAAAGTGCAATTCTGGGGCACGAGCAAACTGAGGATTAAGATCAACAATCAAGAATTTTTTAATTTGAATTAGTAACTATACTGTGACAACAATTATGATTGGTGTAAATAGTTGGCAAGACGGCCTGGCACAAAAGGCTGGCAGGCAGGCGGTAGATGCAATTCAAGGACACTAGGAGACTAATTACTGACAGTCAAAACAGTGATGATTGACAATTTTTGCAATACTGTTAAAAGAAATATGATTGTTGGCAATAATTGGATAGGTGGGCCTGGCACACAGCAGGCTGCAAGGCAGGAGGAAAGTGCAATTCAATGGTACCAGCAAACTGAGGATTCACAACAACTATTACCAAAAAAAATAATTTTTAATTATTAAGAATACTGTGACAACAAATATGATTGGTGTAAATATTTTTCAAGTAGGCCTGGCACACAGGCTTGGAAGGCAGTAGAAAAGTGCAATTCTAGGGCACGAGCAAACTGAGGATTAAGATCAACAATCAAGAATTTTTTAATTTTAATTAGTAACTATACTGTGACAACAATTATGATTGGTGTAAATAGTTGGCAAGATGGCCTGGCACAAAAGGCTGGCAGGCAAGAGGTAGATGCAATTCAAGGACACTAGGAGACTGATTACTGAGAGTCAAAACAGTGATGATTGACAATTTTTGCAATACTGTTAAAAGAAATATGATTGCTGGCAATAATTGGCTAGGTGGGCCTGGCACACAGCAGGCTGCAAGGCAGGAGGAAAGTGCAATTCAATGGCACCAGCAAACTGAGGATTCACAACAACTATTACCAAAAATTTTAATTTTTCATTATTAAGAATACTGTGACAACAAATATGATTGGTGTAAATATTTTTCAAGTAGGCCTGGCACACAGGCTTGGAAGGCAGTAGAAAAGTGCAATTCTAGGGCACGAGCAAACTGAGGATTAAGATCATCAACAATCAAGAATTTTTTAATTTTAATTAGTAACTATACTGTGACAACAATTATGATTGGTGTAAATAGTTGGCAAGACGGCCTGGCACAAAAGGCTGGCAGGCAGGAGGTAGATGCAATTCAAGGACACTAGGAGACTGATTACTGACAGTCAAAACAGTGATGATTGACAATTTTTGCAATACTGTTAAAAGAAATATGATTGCTGGCAATAATTGGCTAGGTGGGCCTGGCACACAGCAGGCTGCAAGGCAGGAGGAAAGTGAAATTCAATGGTACCAGCAAACTGAGCAAACTGAAGATTCACAACAAATATTACCAAAAATTTAAATTTTTAATTATTAAGAATACTGTGACAACAAATATGATTGGTGTAAATATTTTTCAAGTAGGCCTGGCACACAGGCTTGGAAGGCAGTAGAAAAGTGCAATTCTAGGGCACGAGCAAACTGAGGATTAAGATCAACAATCAAGAATTTTTTAATTTTAATTAGTAACTATACTGTGAAAACAATTATGATTGGTGTAAATAGTTGGTAAGACAGCCTGGCACAATAGGCTGGCAGGCAGGAGGTAAATGCAATTCAAGGACACTAAGAGACTGAATACTGACAGTCAAAACAGTGATGATTGACAATTTTTGCAATACTGTTTAAAGAAATATGATTGCTGGCAATAATTGGCTAGGTGGGCCTGGCACACAGCAGGCTTCAAGGCAGGAGGAAAGTGCAATTCAATGGCACCAGCAAACTGAGGATTCACAACCACTATTAACAAAAATTTTAATTTTTAATTATTAAGAATACTGTGACAACAAATATGATTGGTGTAAATATTTTTCAAGTAGGCCTGGCACACAGGCTTGGAAGGCAGTAGAAAGTGCAATTCTATGGCACGAGCAAACTGAGGATTAAGATCAACAATCAATAATTTTTTAATTTTAATTAGTAACTATACTGTGACAACAATTATGATTGGTGTAAATAGTTGGCAAGACGGCCTGGCACAAAAGGCTGGCAGTCAGGAGGTAAATGCAATTCAAGGACACTAGGAGACTGAATACTGACAGTCAAAACAGTGATGATTGACAATTTTTGCAATACTGTTAAAAGAAATATGATTGCTGTCAATAATTGGCTAGGTGGGCCTGGCACACAGCAGGCTGCAAGGCAGGAGGAAAGTGCAATTCAATGGCACCAGCAAACTGATGATTCACAACAACTATTACCAAAAATTTTAATTTTTAATTATTAAGAATACTGTGACAACACATATGATTGGTGTAAATATTTTTCAAGTAGGCCTGGCACACAGGCTTGGAAGGCAGTAGAAAAGTGCAATTCTATGGCACGAGCAAACTGAGGATTAAGATCAACAATCAAAAAATTTGTAATTTTAATTAGTAACTATACTGTCTGTGACAACAATTATGATTGGTGTAAATAGTTGTCTAGACGGCCTGGCACAAAAGGCTGGCAGGCAGGAGGTAAATGCAATTCAATGGCACTAAGAGACTGAATATTTACAGTCCAAAAAATTATGATTTTTATTTTTTTATATACTGTTACAAGAATTATGATTGGTGCCACTAATTGGCTAGTTGGGCCTGGCACACAGGCTGACAGATATGAGTTGTGGATGCTAGGTAGGGCAGCAATTTAACACAGTATGCTGTGTAAGTGTCAAAAACACAGGCCTGATAGAAAATTAAGTTAGATTACACTAGCAAAATATTTTAAAATTTTAGATTTTAATATTAAAATTATGTTAAGAAGTGCAATGCACATATGAGTGGTCGCACTGGCTGGCTGCTACGTAGGGCAGCAATTAACAACAGTATGCTGTGTAAGTCAGATAGACAGTTAGACACAGGCCTGATAGAAAATAAAATTAGATTACACTAGCATAATGATTTAAAGACTTTTTTTGGGAATTTAAAGAAAAAGGTTAAGCACATACATATGAGTCGTGGCTGATAGCCTTGGAAGGGCAGCTATTAAAAACAGTATGCTCTGTAAGTCAGATACACACACGCCTGATAGAAAATACTATTAGATTACACTAGAAAAATTATTTAAATTATTTTTTTGGGGGGGAATTAAAAAAAGGTTAAACACATATGAGTCGTGGCTCATAGACTAGGGAGGGCAGCAAGTAAACACAGTAGGCTCTGTATGTCAGCAAAACACACAGGCCTGATAGAAAATTATATTAGATTACACTATCAAACTAATTTAAACTTTTTTATATATTTAAATTAAGGTGAAGAAGATATGAGTGCTGGGTGGCTGCCTGGCACAGACCAATTAACCAAAAGACTGAAAAAAATGAGGAATATTAATGCTGAGTGAGCCTGACAGACACAGGCCTGATAGTAAATGTAATTAGATTACACTAGCAAAATATATATATATATATATATATATTTTTATATTTAAAATAATGTTATAAACGGATATTAACACTGGTGGCTGGCACAGAGCAATGAACCAGAGTATATGCTGTGTGACACAGGCCTGATAGAGAATGAAAAAAAATTACACTAGCAAAATAATTAAATTTTTTGTTAGTTAAATTTAAACTAATGTTGTTAGGGAGATATCAGTGGTGGCAGTAATCACAGTATATGCTGTGAGCCTTAAACACACAGCCTGAAAGCCAGGCAAATGCTAATAAAAAAAAACGGAAAAAAAACGGCACGAAATATAGCCTTTAAAAGGGCTTTTTGGGGTGCTGTGCTTGCAGCATAGAGGAGTGGAGTCCTTCTGGACTGTAGTGGACACTAAATACACTAGCCTAGCTATGTTTTTCCTATTAATGTCAGGAGCTAAAACACGACACGTCCTCTCATTAAGAAAGCAAAGTCGTTATGAGTCTAAAATGGCGGATTCCGAGTAGCTGGGAGGGTCTGTGAGGGAGTGTCTGATGTTGATTGGCTCTAATGTGTCAGACGGCTGTGACATAAAGGGTCAAAGTTTCCTCAATGATGACACATAGGGGCGGATCGCCATGTGTTCGCCCACAAACGCGAACAAGCTATGTTCGCTGTGAACCGTTCGCGGGCGAACAGTTCGGGACATTACTAATGAAGACTTCTGCCACTCCGGATGTCTGCTTTTGGTCCATCGCTGCTCGGCTGAGTGAAGATGACTCAAGGTAGGGAGATCTTCAGGGGAGTAGTGTTAGGTTTATTTAAGGGGGGTTTGGGTTAGAGTAGGGGTATGTGGGTGGTGGGTTGTAATGTTGGGGGATGGTATTGTGTTTTTTTTTTTTACAGGCAAAAGAGCTGATTTCTTTGGGACATGCCCCGCAAAAAGCCCTTTTAAGGGCTGGTAAGGTAATAGATCTGTTAACTATTTTAATTTAGATTATGGTAGGGATTTTTTTTATTTTGGGGGGCTTTGTTATTTTATTAGGGGGCTTAGAGTAGGTGTAATTAGCTTAAAATTCTTGTAATCTTTTTTTTATTTTTTGTAATTTAGTGGGTTTTTTTTTATAATTTAGTTTAGTTTATTTAATCGTATGTAATTGTAGGTAATTGATTTAATTTATTTATTGATAGTGTAGTGTTAGGTTTAATTGTAACTTAGGTTAGGATTTATTTTACAGGTAATTTTGTAATTATTTTAACTAGGTAGCTATTAAATAGTAAATAACTATTTAATAGCTATTGTAACTAGTTAAAATAAACATAGAAACATAGAAACATAGATATTGACGGCAGATAAGAGCCATAGGCCCAGCAAGTCTGCCCGACCTTACCTAACAGTATAAACTTATCTAGTTTGTAGGATAGCCTTATGCTTGTCCCATGCATTTTTAAAGTCCCCCACAGTGTTTGTTGCTACTACCTCTTGAGTAAGTTTATTCCATAAATCAATCACTCTTTCTGTAAAGAAGTGCTTCCTCAAATTACTGCTGAATCTACTACCCTTTAGCTTGAGCTCATGACTCCTTGTTCTTGAATAAATACAAAGTTGCCTGTAAAATAAATATAAATCCTAAAATAGCTACAATATAATTATTTGTTATATTGTAGATATATTAGGGTTTATTTTACAGGTAAGTATTTAGCTTTAAATAGGAATACTTTATTTAATAAGAGTTAAATTATTTCGTTAGAATAAAATTATATTTAACTTAGGGAGGTGTTAGGGTTAGGGTTAGACTTAGCTTTAGGGGTTTAATACATTTATTATAGTAGCGGCGAGGTCCGGTCGGCAGATTAGGGGTTAATACTTGAAGTTAGGTGTCGGCGATGTTAGGGAGGGCAGATTAGGGGTTAATACTATTTATTATAGGGTTTTTGAGGCGGGAGTGAGGCGGTTTAGGGGTTAATACATTTATTAGAGTAGCGGTGAGGTCCAGTCGGCAGATTAGGGGTTAATAAGTGTAGGTAAGGTAGCTGCGACATTGGGGGGGCAGATTAGGGGTTAATAAATATTATGTAGGTGTCGGCAATATTAGGGGCAGCAGATTAGGGGTACATAGGGATAATGTAGGTGGCGGCAGTGTGGGGTTGGCAGATTAGGGGTTAAAAAAAATTATTATAGTGGCGGCGATGTGGGGGGGCCTCGGTTTAGGGGTACATAGGTAGTTTATGGGTGTCAGTGTACTTTAGAGCACAGTAGTTAAAAGCTTTATAAATCGCCGTTAGCCCAGAAAGCTCTTAACTACTGACTTTTTTCTGCGGCTGGAGTCTTGTCGGTAGAGGGTCTACCGCTCACTTCAGCCAAGACTCTAAATACCGGCGTTAGGAAGATCCCATTGAAAAGATAGGATACGCAATTGGCGTAAGGGGATCTGCGGTATGGAAAAGTCGTGGCTTTGAAGTGAGCGTTAGACCCTTTCCTGACTGACTCTAAATATCAGCGGGCGGTAAAAAGCAGGGTTAGGAGCCCTTAACGCTGCTTTTGATGGCTAACGCAGAACTCTAAATCTAAGTGACTATGAACTCTTTGTCACTCACAAATGTGTAAAGCAACTTAAAAATGGGGGAGATCTCTACAGCCTTCCATAGATAAATACAATGCAAAAATTAGAAAGTGTGCTATAAAGCTACACATCAGCCCGTACAATAAAATAATTTGATTTTAATTAAATGCTGCTTGCTTAAACAGAAAACATCAGTATTGCATAAAATACATACATTTTGCATAAAATACATTAAGAGGTCCTAACACTGCTTTTTTACACCCGCTGGTATTACGAGTCTGGGAGGCCAAAAAGTAAGCGGTACACCCTACCCTGTCAAGAGTCCTAACGCACTTAAAAGTCAGTAGTTAAGAGTTTTATGGTACAACGCCGTAGTATAAAACTCATAACTAAAGTTCTAAAAAGTACACTAACACCCATAAACTACCTATTAACCCATTAACCGAGGTCCTCCCGCATCGCAAATGCTAAAATAAAAATTTTAGCCCCTAATCTGCCGCTCCGGACACCGCCGCCACCTACATTATACTTATGAACCCCTAATCTGCTGCCCCCAACATCGCCTCCAACTACATTATATTTATTAACCTCTAAACTGCCGCATCCAATGTCGCCGCCACCTACCTACACTTATTAACCCCTAATCTGCCGCCCCCAATGTTGCCGCCACTTTATTAAAGTTATTAACCCCTAAACCTAAGTCTAACCCTAAACCTAACACCCACTAATTTAAATATAATTTAAATAAATCTAAATAAATATTCCTAACATTACCTAAATTATTCCTATTTAAAACTTAATACTTACCTGTAAAATAAACCCTAAAATAGCTACTATATAACTAATAGTTACATTGTAGCTATTTTAGGATTTATTTTTATTTTATAGGAAAGTTTGTATTTATTTTAACTTGGTAGAATAGTTATTAAATAGTTATTAACTATTTAATAGCTACCTAGCAAAAAAATACAAATTTACCTGCAAAATAAAACCTAACCTAAGTTGAACACTACACTATAATTAAATAAATTAACTAAATTAAATAAAATTACCTAAATTAAATTAAATTAGCTAAAGTACAAAAATAAACACTAAATTACAGAAAATAATAAACAAGTTACAGATATCTAAACTAATTACACCTAATCTAATAGCCCTATTAAAATAAAAAAGCCCCCCCAAAATAAAATAAAACCCCTAGCCTAAAATAAAAAAAACCTAGCCTAGCCTCAATAGGATTGAGCTTGCATTCTATTGGCTGATTGCCATTTCTACCTTAAATCCGATTGGCTGATATATTTCTGTCAGCCAATCGGAATCTAAGGGACGCCATCTTGGATGACGTCACTTTAAGGTACCTTCATTCTGTTTTAGTCGTCGCCAGAAGAGGCTGCTCCGCGTCGGATGTCTTGAAGATGGACCCGCTCCGCGCCTAATGGATGAAGATAGAAGATGTCATCTAGATGAAGACTTCTGTCCATCTGGAGGGCCACTTCTGTCCGGCTTGGATGAAGACTTCTGCCCGTCTGGAGGACCACTTTGCCCAGCTTGGATGAAGACTTATGCACGTCTGGAGGACCACTTCGCCCGGCTTGGATGAAGACGTCTCCTGGTAAGTCGATCTTCAGGGGGATAGTGTTAGGTTTTTTTAAGGGTGTATTGGGTGGGTTTATTTTTTAGTTTAGGGTTTTGGCAGCAAAAGAGCTAACTGCCCTTTTAAGGGCAATGCCCATCCAAATGCCCTTTTTAGAGCAATGGGGAGCTTAGGTTTTTTTAGATAGTATTTTATTTGGAGGGTTGGTTGTGTGGGTGGTGGGTTTTACTGTTGGGGGGTTGTTTGTATTCTTTTTTACAGGTAAAAGAGCTGATTACTTTTGGGCAATGCCACGCAATAGGCCCTTTTAAGGGCTATTGGTAGTTTAGTTTAGGCTAGGATTTTTTTATTTTGGGGGGGCTTTAATTTTAATAGGGCTATTAGATTAGTTAATGTATTCAATTATAGTGTAGTGTTAGGTGTTATTGTAACTTAGGTTAGGTTTTATTTTACAGGTAAATTTGTATTTATTTTAGCTAGGCAGTTATTAAATAGTTAATAACTATTTAATAACTATTCTACCTAGTTAAAATAAATACAAACTTGCCTGTAAAATAAAAATAAATCCTAAAATAGCTACAATGTAACAGGTAAGTATTTCATTTTAAATAGGAATAATTTAGGTAATGATATGAATATTTATTTAGATGTATTTAAATTATATTTAAGTTAGTGGGTGTTAGGTTTAGGGTTAGACTTAGGTTTAGGGGTTAATAACTTTAATATACTTTAATATAGTGGTGGCGACGTTGGGGGCGGCAGATTAGGGGTTAATAAGTGTAGGTAGGTGGCGGCGACATTGGGGGCAGCAGACATTGTAGGTAGGTGGCGGCGACATTGGGGGCGGCAGATTAGGGGTTAATAAATATAATGTAGTTTGCGGCGATGTTGGTTGCAGCAGATTAGGGGTTCATAAGTATAATGTAGATGGCGTCGGTGTCCGGAGCGGCAGATTAGGGATTAATAAGTATAATATAGGTGTCGGCGATGTCGGGGGCGGCAGATTAGGGGTTAATAAGTGTAAAATTAGGGGTGTTTAGACTAGGGTGTTAGGTGTAGACATAAAAAAATTTCCCCATAGGAATTAATGGGGCTGCGTTAAGGAGGTTTACGCTGCTTTTTGGCAGGTGTTAGACTTTTTTAGCCGTCTCTCCCCATTGATTCCTATAGGGATATCGTGCAGGAGCACGTTACACCAGCTCACCGCTGACTTAAGCAGCACTGGTATTGGAGTGCGGTAATGACCAAAATTTTGCCCAATGCTCACTTCTTGTCTTTTAACGACAGGTTTATGAAAACTTGTAATACCAGCGCTGCAGGTAAGTGAGCGGTTAGGGAAAACTGCCCGTTAGCACTGCACAGCCTCTAACTCAAAACTCGTAATCTAGGTGATTGATTCCCTAAAAATACAACTGGTGGTACAAAGTTAAAATATGAGAGTGAAATCGTAGGAAACAGTCCAGAAAAGCTTCCGGATGTAAAATCAGCAGAAACACTTGTGTGTGCCACTGCTGAGGATCAAAGTTCCACTCTATGTAGACCTTGGTGTGTTTAAATCCCCCAGTTCATCAAATTTGGTAAGAACATGGGTGTATTCACTTGCCTCGTCTCTTTTGCTCTCTCTCCCCCCTCTCTTTTGCTCTATCTCCCCCTCTCTTTTGCTATTTCTCCCCTTCTATTTTACTATTTCTTTCCCTCTCTTTTGCATGCTCTCTCCTCTCTTTTGCGTTCTCTCTCTCCTCTCTTTTGCTCTCTCCCCCCTCTCTTTTGCTCTCTCACTCACCTTCTGTTTTGCCTGTTTTCTCTCTCACCCTCTCTTTTGCTTGCTCTCTCTCTCTCTCCCCCCTCTATACAAGGGCCATTTTTTTCAGTACAGCAATCCCACCCCTTGCTCTCCCCCGTCTCTATTTTTCTCTCTCTCTTCCCACTCTCTTTTGCACTCTCTCTCCCCTCTCTTTTGCTCTTTATCTCCCCCCTTCTCTTTTGTGCTCTCTCTCCCCCCTCTCTTTTGCTCTCTCTTTGCCCCTCTCTTTTGCTCTCTCTCTCCACCCTCTCTTTTGCTCTCTCTGCCCCCCCTCTTTTTTTTCTCTCTCTCTTTCCCCCCATCTTTTTCTCTCTCTCTTCCCCTCTCTTTTGCTCTCTATCTCCCCCTCTCTTTTGCTCTCTCTCTCCCTCCTCTTTTGCTCTCTCTCTCTCCCCCCTTCTGTTTTGCACTCTCCCCCCTTTTTTTGCTCTCTCTCTCCTCCCTCTTTTGCTCTCTCTCTCTCTCTCTACCTCTCTTGCTCTCTCTCTCCCCCTCTCTTTTGCTCTCTCTCTCCCCCTCTCTTTTGCTCTCTCTCTCAATCCTCTCTTGCTCTCTCTCTTCCCCCTCTATTTTTTGCTCTCTCCCCCTCTCTTTTGCACTCTCTATCCCACCTCCCTTTTGCTCTCTCTCTCTCTCTCTCTCTCTCCCCTCTCCTTTGCTCTCTCTCTCTTTACCCCCTCTTTTGCTCTCTCCCCCTCTCTTTTGCTTTCTCTCCCCCCCTCTCTTTTGCTCTCTCTCTCCCTCCTCTTTTGCTCTCTCTCTCTCCCCCCTTCTGTTTTGCACTCTCCCCCCTTTTTTTGCTCTCTCTCTCCTCCCTCTTTTGCTCTCTCTCTCTCTCTCTCTCTCTCTCTCTCCACCTCTCTTGCTCTCTCTCTCCCCCTCTCTTTTGCTCTCTCTCTCCCCCTCTCTTTTGCTCTCTCTCTCAATCCTCTCTTGCTCTCTCTCTTCCCCCTCTATTTTTTGCTCTCTCCCCCTCTCTTTTGCACTCTCTATCCCACCTCCCTTTTGCTCTCTCTCTCTCTCTCTCCCCCCTCTCTTTTGCTCTCTCTCTCTTTACCCCCTCTTTTGCTCTCTCCCCCTCTCTTTTGCTTTCTCTCCCCCCCTCTCTTTTGCTCTCTCTCTCTCCCCCCTCTCTTTTGCACTCTTTCTCAATCCTCTCTTGCTCTCTCTTCCCCCTGTCAGTATATGGCTGGGTTATAATACAATATGTTTAATAATTATTCTTTAAAATAAACCCCCAATAAAATTGCATGTACCAAGATGATAAAATTAATGTAAATTCTTAAGTTCTTTTTATTAGTTAATATTCTTTCTCTCCCCCCTTCTCTTTTGCGCTCTCTCTCTCCCCCCTCACATTTGCTCTCTCTATCCCCCTCTCTTTTGCTGTCTCTCTCTCCACCCTCTCTTTTGCTCTCTCTCTCTCTCTTTCCCCCCTCTTTTGCTCTCTCTCCCCCTCTCTTTTGCTCTCTCTCCCCCCTCTTTTGCTCTCTCTCCCCCCTCTCTTGCTCTCTCTCTCCCCCCACTCTTTTGCTCTCTCCCCTCTCTCTATTGCTCTCTCTCTCTATCCTCTCTTGCTCTCTCTCTTCCCCCTCTATTTTGTGCTCTCTCTCCCTCTCTTTTACACTCTCTCTCCCCCCCTCACATTTGCTCTCTCTATCCCCCTCTCTTTTGCTGTCTCTCTCTCCACCCTCTCTTTTGCTCTCTCTCTCTTTCCCCCCTCTTTTGCTCTCTCTCTCCCCCTCTCTTTTGCTCTCTCTCCCCCTCTCTTTTGCTCTCTCTCCCCCTTCTTTTGCTCTCTCTCTCTCTCCCCCCTCTCTTGCTCTCTCTCTCCCCCCACTCTTTTTCTCTCTCCCCTCTCTCTATTGCTCTCTCTCTCTCTATCATCTCTTGCTCTCTCTCTTCCCCCTCTATTTTGTGCTCTCTCCCCCTCTCTTTTACACTCTCTCTCCCACCTCGCTTTTGCTCTCTCTCCCCCTCTCTTTTGCTTTATCTCTCCCCCCTTCTGTTTTGCGCTCTCCACCTCTCTTTTGCTCTCTCTCTCCCATTTTTTTTATCTCTCTCCCCACTTTTCTTTTGCTCTCTCTACCCCCTCTCTTTTGATCTCTCTCCCCCTCTCTTTTGCTATTTCTCCCCCTCTCTTTTGCAATTTCTCTCCCTCTCTTTTGCGCGCTCTCTCCTCTCTTTTGTGCTCTCTCTCCTCTCTTTTGCTCTCTTTCTCCCCCTCTCTTTTTGCTCTCTCTACCCCCTCTCTTTTGGTCTCTTTCCCCCCTCTCTTTTGTTCTCTCTCTCCCCTCTCTTTTGCTCTCTCCCTCCCCCCTCTCTTTTGCTCTCTCTCTCTCCACCCTCTCTTTTGTTCTCTCTCTCCCCTCTCTTTTTCTCTCTCTCTCTTCCCCCTCTTTTGCTCTCTCTCTCCCCTCTCTTTTGCTCTCTCTCTCCCCCCTCTTTTGCTCTCTCTCCCCCTCTCTTGCTCTCTCTCTCCCCCCTCTCTTTTGCTCTCTCAATCTTCTCTTGCTCTCTCTATTCCCCCTGTCAGTATATGGCCGGGTTATAATACAATATGTTTAATAATTATTCTTTAAAATAAACCCCCAATAAAATTGCATATACCAAGACAATATCAGGAACAAACAAAGTCCAATCCAGCACTACAGCAGTCAGCGAACTGCAAAGTCACTCAAGAGCCTCACTCAAAGCTCCAGCCAAATATTCAAAAATCCACAGGAGAGTGACAGCAGAATAAAACCTTTTATTTAGGTATCACACAGGAACAAATAGCGACATTTCGGAAGTAGAACTTCCTTAATCATGCATACAGGTGAAATTATTTATTCACTATATATAGGTATGTACCACTAGATGGTGCTATATAGCAATCAATATTAACCCCAAAGGTTTCAAACATTGCCAACTTAGTATACAATGTCATTAACAAAAAAAAAAAATCTTTTTTATGAAACTTAGGTTGTTAACTTTTTATGAAACTTAGGTTGTTAATTGTATATCTTCTAGATTCTTTCTCAAAGCTCCAGCCAAATATTCGAAAATCCACAGGAGAGTGACAGCAGAATAAAACCTTTTATTTAGGTATCACACAGGAACAAATAGCGACATTTCGGAAGTAGAACTTCCTTAATCATGCATACAGGTGAAATGATTTCTTCAGTATATATAGGTATGTACCACTAGATGGTGCTATATAGCAATCAATATTAACCCCAAAGGTTTCAAACATTGCCAACTTAGTATACAATGTCATTAACAAAAAAAAAATATATTTTTTATGAAACTTAGGTTGTTAACTTTTTATGAAACTTAGGTTGTTAATTGTATATCTTCTAGATTTTTTCTATATGTAAGTAAAATTGTTAAATATCTTCTGTGATGTAACTTAGGTTGTTATCAAACACATTGAAAGTAAATGCAGTATATCCTAGACAGTTATGGAATTTGTTACAGTGTTATATTGTTGTTAATGACATTGTATACTAAGTTGGCAATGTTTGAAACCTTTGGGGTTAATATTGATTGCTATATAGCGCCATCTAGTGGTACATACCTATATATAGTGAAGAAATCATTTCACCTGTATGCATGATTAAGGAAGTTCTACTTCCGAAACGTCTCTATTTGTTCCTGTGTGATACCTAAATAAAAGGTTTTATTCTGCTGTCACTCTCCTGTGGATTTTTGAATATACCAAGACGATAAAAGTAATGTAAATTCCTAAATTCTTTTTATTAGTTAATACTTATAGACACATTGAAATATTTTTGTAGAAAACCAAATCTGAATCAATTTATACATGTTTAAATTATTATAATATGCTATACAAAGATCATAAAATTTACCTTTAGAACTAGCCTTATTCACAATTGAATTTTATTACCTCACCACAATGAAATATTACAGTATGTGTTACTAACTTCTAGACTGGTACAATTTAGTGCTTAGTTAAATAATAGAACAATATGCACTCTAATTGAAACACCAGGAGTTATATATATTCTAATGTAAACAGTCAGTTTAAATGCCAAATTATCTAAGCTGAAGTAAATTCTTACGGCTAGATTTAGATTTTTGTTGGTAATGACCCGCCTAGCTAATGCTGGCTTTTTTCTGGCCGCTCCTTTAAAATAACTCTGGTATTGAGAGTCCATATAATGTCAGCGTTAGGCTCCAAAAAAGGAGCGTAGAGCATATTTAACGCAAATGCAACTCTCGATACCAGAGTTGCTTACGGACGCGGCCAGCCTCAAAAACGTGCTTGTGCACGATTCCCCCATAGGAAACAATGGGGCTGTTTGAGCTGAAAAAAAACCTAACACCTGCAAAAAAGCCGCGTTCAGCTCCTAACACAGCCCCATTGTTTTCTATGGGGAAACACTTCCTACGTCTGCACCTAACACTCTAACATGTACCCCGAGTCTAAACACCCCTAACCTTACACTTATTAACCCCTATTCTGCCGCCCCCGCTATCGCTGACCCCTGTATATTATTTTTAACCCCTAATCTGAGCTCGCCAATAGAATGCGAGCTCAATCTGATTGGCTGATTGGATCAGCCAATCGGATTGAACTTGATTCTGATTGGCTGATTCCATCAGCCAATCAGAATATTCCTACCTTAATTCCGATTGACTGATAGAATCCATTGCGGTGCTGATACAGGTTGCAAAAAGTGGGGACATTTTTTGTGTGCTAGCTATATACTGGGTATAAACCAGGATGAACCAGGATCAATATGTTTGTACATCTAGACAGGGTGTGTTGGAATGAGGTAACAAGAATTTTTAGTTAACTTCAAATAGGTTTAAACCCCTTGGTCTGAGCTTGTGCTCTATCTAGACACAGTAGGGCTTTTGATGATCCTTTCTAGGTCCCCAGCTGGTTGTATGTGATGTCCATTAGTTAAAATTATTAATAACATACTATACTATACATGCTATAATCCCCTATGTTGGAGTGTACTTAGACTTGTATTTTTCTCTCTGCCTCCTTATAAATAAGCAAGAAGGAAGTGGTACTCTTTGCTAATTTGATGTACCCCTACATAGTGTAAAACTAGTGAGTGTATGTCACTTAGTTCGACACTTGGATAAGTAAATGTTAGGGTTAGGGTTAGACTTAGCTTTAGGGGTTAATACATTTATTAGAATAGTGGTGAGCTCCAGTCGGCAGATTAGGGGTTAATAATTGAAGTTAGGTGTCGGCGATGTTAGGGAAGGCAGATTAGGGGTTAATACTATTTATTATAGGGTTAGTGAGGTGGATTAGGGGTTAATAACTTTATTATAGTAGCGCTCAGGTCCGCTCAGCAGATTAGGGGTTAATAAGTGTAGGCAGGTGGAGGCGACATTGAGGGGGCAGATTAGGGGTTAATAAATATAATATAGGGGTCAGCGGTGTTAGGGGCAGCAGATTAGGGGTACATAGCTATAATGTAGGTGGTGGCTCTTTGCGGTCGGCAGATTAGGGGTTAATTATTGTAGGTAGCTGGCTGCGACGTTGTGGGGGGCAGGTTAGGGGTTAATAAATATAATATAGGGGTCGGCGGTGTTAGGGGCAGCAGATTAGGGGTACATAAGGATAACGTAGGTGGCGGTTGGCAGATTAGGGGTTAAAAAAATGTAATCGAGAGGCGGCGATGTGGGGGGGCCTCAGTTTAGGGGTACATAGGTAGTTTATGGGTGTTAGTGTACTTTAGAGTACAGTAGTTAAGAGCTTTATGAACCGGCGTTAGCCCAGAAAGCTCTTAACTACTGACTTTTTTCTGCGGCTGGAGTTTTGTCGTTAGAATTCTAACGCTCACTTCAGACACGACTCTAAATACCGGAGTTAGAAAAATCCCATTGAAAAGATAGGATACGCAATTGACGTAAGGGGATCTGCGGTATGGAAAAGTCGCGGCTGAAAAGTGAGCGTTAGACCCTTTTTTGACTGACTCCAAATACCGGAGGTAGCCTAAAACCAGCGTTAGGAGCCTCTAACGCTGGTTTTCACGGCTACCGCCAAACTCCAAATCTAGGCCTAAGTTATCTACAATTAAGAAAATACTAATATATATATATATATATATATATATATATATATATATATATATATATATATATATATATTACTTAGCACTAAGGATTAGTTTTGAAATATATAGGCTATGAAATATTAGTTTTAAAATACAAATATGCTCTTTAAATTTATTAACTACAGCAGCAATGAATGTTTGTTTTTAAATATTACCTATATTTAGCATTTTTTATACTTTACCCAAAATGACCAAATCGATAGTTCAGTTTCAAAATTTGTTCCACCTCATATGAAAATAAGTGTATTTGCAATGGATAAGAAAAAGGTAGCCCAATTTGCTTATAGTAACTGTTTTCCAAACACAGCCAAATATTTTAGTTACTAGTCCTTTAGCAATAGTCAGCACTTTTCTCCTCTTGCATTCAGCTTATATAATCTTAATCATTGGTGAGAATATGGGAGGCCCTTAGGAAACTGATCTGTGATTCGCCCTCGGAGCTGTCCCAGGTCCGCCCTTAGATATTTGATTGTCTATGTGGATTTACATGTGTTCTAATAGATAATTAATTTGGTTGTATCACCTGTTTCAATCCCCTAGGGGGCAGCAGACAACCAGGAATGTAGCCTCTATTCCCAACACTGCTAACAATTTAATATATTCTTATTAAGTGATTATTTATCATACCATAACCTTTTGCATTAATAAAATTCTATTTTCAGCATCCACATTTCATTTAGCATAACAGAAAATGGACAATTTGATATTAAATATCATTACTTTATTAATTTCTATGTTAAAATAGAAAATAACCATATATGTCTTTTTATGGCTACTATTCATGGGACATTTTGTCTTAAAAACAAAGGACAGATATTATTTTGAAATTATTCTAGTATTTATACATCTATTATATAGATATTTATTTAGAGATCCCATCTCCACATCAGTTGCTCCTATAATCTTCACTAGATTTCTGGAAAACAGAGAAAAATGTGTTTATCTTTAATTCAATGGGTCAGTATTTGTATATATCAATGTAGTTATTATTCAACAGAGCAATTATTTATTTAATATAATATGTCCCAGATGAATACATATATACCTATATGTGTTACCTGAGTGTTTTTGAAAATTATAGACAAATCAGTTATATGACTTTTTAAATATACATTCTGCTATCTAAAATCTAATGTCCAGGTCTGGAAAGTTGGATGTTCTATGTGTATTTAGTCTTAGCAGGGGCAATTAGCACATAGGTGACACATAGTCAATCCTTCAGCTAAACTCTGGTTTTTTATGTTTTTCATTAAGCTTCAAAGTTCCACGATATTCTGTCTCTCTGTCACCCCAGGGATTCCTGTAATCTAGGTAATAACTTAAATGTTATCTTAATTGGGATAAGCATATCTTATTTCTGGTCTAAGACCTGGAATAAACAGCCATGTAGATGGCTATCTTTTTGAAACAATCTGTTTTTCTATATAACAGTCTAAGCCTTTGTTCTTTTCTGAAATAACTATGCAAGTAGTTTATTTGATGAGTGAGAGAAGGGGTTTTTGTCCACACATTGACCTTTTGGAGTTTAACAAATAAAATGAATTATTTGGTGTATACAACCATCTATATATATTAAATAATATACAGGGAGTGCAGAATTATTAGGCAAATGAGTATTTTGACCACATCATCCTCTTTATGCATGTTGTCTTACTCCAAGCTGTATAGGCTCGAAAGCCTACTACCAATTAAGCATATTAGGTGATGTGCATCTCTGTATGAGAAGGGGTGTGGTCTAATGACATCAACACCCTATATCAGGTGTGCATAATTATTAGGCAACTTCCTTTCCTTTGGCAAAATGGGTCAAAAGAAGGACTTGACAGGCTCAGAAAAGTCAAAAATAGGGAGATATCTTGCAGAGGGATGCAGCACTCTTAAAATTGCAAAGCTTCTGAAGCGTGATCATCGAACAATCAAGCGTTTCATTCAAAATAGTCAACAGGGTCGCAAGAAGCGTGTGGAAAAACCAAGGCGCAAAATAACTGCTCATGAACTGAGAAAAGTCAAGCGTGCAGCTGCCAAGATGCCACTTGCCACCAGTTTGGCCATATTTCAGAGCTGCAACATCACTGGAGTGCCCAAAAGCACAAGGTGTGCAATACTCAGAGACATGGCCAAGGTAAGAAAGGCTGAAAGACGACCACCACTGAACAAGACACACAAGCTGAAACGTCAAGACTGGGCCAAGAAATATCTCAAGACTGATTTTTCTAAGGTTTTATGGACTGATAAAATGAGAGTGAGTCTTGATGGGCCAGATGGATGGGCCCGTGGTTGGATTGGTAAAGGGCAGAGAGCTCCAGTCCGACTCAGACGCCAGCAAGGTGGAGGTGGAGTACTGGTTTGGGCTGGTATCATCAAAGATGAGCTTGTGGGGCCTTTTCGGGTTGAGGATGGAGTTAAGCTCAACTCCCAATCCTACTGCCAGTTTCTGGAAGACACCTTCTTCAAGCAGTGGTATAGGAAGAAGTCTGCATCCTTCAAGAAAAACATGATTTTCATGCAGGACAATGCTCCATCACACGCGTCCAAGTACTCCACAGCGTGGCTGGCAAGAAAGGGTATAAAAGAAGAAAATCTAATGACATGGCCTCCTTGTTCACCTGATCTGAACCCCATTGAGAACCTGTGGTCCATCATCAAATGTGAGATTTACAAGGAGGGAAAACAGTACACCTCTCTGAACAGTGTCTGGGAGGCTGTGGTTGCTGCTGCATGCAATGTTGATGGTGAACAGATCAAAACACTGACAGAATCCATGGATGGCAGGCTTTTGAGTGTCCTTGCAAAGAAAGGTGGCTATATTGGTCACTGATTTGTTTTTGTTTTGTTTTTGAATGTCAGAAATGTATATTTGTGAATGTTGAGATGTTATATTGGTTTCACTGGTAAAAATAAATAATTGAAATGGGTATATATTTGTTTTTTGTTAAGTTGCCTAATAATTATGCACAGTAATAGTCACCTGCACACACAGATATCCCCCTAAAATAGCTAAAACTAAAAACAAACTAAAAACTACTTCCAAAAATATTCAGCTTTGATATTAATGAGTTTTTTGGGTTCATTGAGAACATGGTTGTTGTTCAATAATAAAATTAATCCTCAAAAATACAACTTGCCTAATAATTCTGCACTCCCTGTGTATATATATATATATATATATATATATATATATATATATATATATATATATATTGTTTAATAACATTCACAGATTGTCTGACACTCCTCTATTTTGCGCTCTCTCCCCCTCTCTTTTGCACTCTCTCTCCCACCTCTCTTTTGCTCTCTCTCTCCCCCTTCTGTTTTGCGCTCTCCTCCCTCTCTTTTGCTCTCTCTCTCTCCCATTTTTTATCACTTCCCTCCCTTTTCTTTTGCTCTCTCTCCCCCCTACCTTTTGCTCTTTCTCCCCCCTCTTTTGCTCTCTATATCCCCTCTCTTTTGCTCTCTCTCCCCCTTTCTTTTGATATTTTTTTCCCTCTCTTTTGCTATTTCTCTCCCTCTCTTTTGCGCACTCTCTCCACTCTTTTGCGCTCTCTCTCCTCTCTTTTGCTCTCTCTCCCCCTCACTTTTGCCTGCTCACTCTCTCTTTTGCTTGCTCTCTCTCTCTCCTCCTCTCTACATGGACCATTTTTTTCAGTACAGCGATCCCACCCCTTGCTCTCCCCACCTCTATTTTGCTTTCTCTCTTCCCACTATCTTTTGCGCTCTCTCTCCCTCTTCTCTTTTGCTCTCTCTCTCTTTCCCCCCTCTTTTGCTCTCTCTCTCCCCCTCTCTTTTGCTCTCTCTCTCCCTCCCTCTTTTGCTCTCTCTCTCCCCCTCTCTTGCTCTCTCTCTCCCCCTCTCTATTGCTCTCTCTCCCCTCTCTTTTGCTCTCTTTCTCTCCACCCTCTCTTTTGCTCTCTCTCTCCCTCTTCTCTTTTGCTCTCGCTCTCTTTCCCCCCTCTTGCTCTCTCTCTCCCCCTCTCTTTTGCTCTCTCTCTCCCTCCCTCTTTTGCTCTCTCTCTCCCCCTCTCTTGCTCTCTCTCTCCCCCCTCTTTTGCTCTCTCTCTCCCCCCTCTCTTTTGCTCTCTTTCAATCCTCTCTTGCTCTCTCTCTTCCCCCTCTATTTTGCACTCTCTTTCACTCTCTTTTGCACTCTCTCTCCCACTTCTCTTTTGCTCTCTCTCTCTCCCTCTCTCTTTTGCTCTCTCTCCCCTTTTGTTTGCTCTTTCTCTCCCATTTTTTATCTCTCTCCCCCCTTTTCTTTTGCTCTCTCTACCCCCTCTCTTTTGCTCCCCCCCTTTTGCTCTCTCTGCCCTTCTCTTTTTATCTTTTGCCCCCTCTCTTTTGATATTTCTCACCCTCTCTTTTGCTATTTCTCTCCCTCTCTTTTTGCGTGCTCTCTCTTTTGCGCGCTCTCTCTCCTCTCTTTTGCTCTCTCTCTCTCCCCCCTCTATTTTGCTCTCTCTCCCCCCTCTCTTTTGGTCTCTCTCCCCCTCTCTTTTGATCTCTCTCCCCCTCTCTTTTGCTCTCTCTCTCTCTCCCTCTCTTTTGCACTCTCTCCCTTTTCTTTTGCTCTCTCTCTCTCCCCCCTCTCTTTTTTTCGCTCTCTCTCTCCCTCTCTTTTGCTCTCTCTCTCCCCATATCTTTTGCTCTCTCCCCCTCTCTTTTGATATCTCTCCCCCTCTCTTTTGATCTCTCTCACCCCATCTCTTTTGCTCTCTCTCTTCCCTCTCTTTTGCACTCTCTCTCCCCCCTCTCTTTTGCTTGCTCTCTCTCCAACCTCTCTTTTTCTCTCTCTCTCTCTCAAACATCTCTTGCTCTCTCTCTTCCCCCTCTATTTTGCGCTCTCTCCCCCTCTCTTTTGCACTCTCTCTCCCACCTCTCTTTTGCGCTCTCTCTCCCTCTCTTTCGCTCTCTCTCTCTCCCCCCTTCTGTTTTGCGCTCTCCCCCTCTCTTTTGCTCTCTTTATTTTTTTTATCTCTCCCCCCTTTTCTTTTGCTATCTCTCCCCCTCTCTTTTTCTTTCTCCCTCCCTCTTTTGGTCTCTCTCCCCCCTCTCTTTTGCTCTCTCTCCCCCTCTCTTTTGCACTCTCTCCCTTCTCTTTTGCTCTTTCTCTCCCCGTCTATTTTTTGCTCTCTGTCCCCCTCTCTTGCTCTCTCTCTCCCCGTCTCTTTTTTGCTCTCTCTCCCCCTCTCTTGCTCTCTCTCTCCCCCTCTCTTTTGCTCTCTCTCTCCCCCCTCTCTTTTGCTCTCTTTCAATCCTCTCTTGCTCTCTCTCTTCCCCCTCTATTTTGCACTCTCTTTCACTCTCTTTTGCACTCTCTCTCCCACTTCTATTTTGGTCTATCTCCCCCTCTCTTTCATCTCTCTCCCTCTCTTTTGCTCTCTCTCTCTCTCCCTCTCTTTTGCACTCTCTCCCTTTTCTTTTTCTCTCTCTCCCCCTCTCTTTTTTCGCTCTCTCTCCCCCTCTCTTTTGCTCTCTCTCTCCCCCTATCTTTTGCTCTCTCCCCCTCTCTTTTGATATCTCTCCCCCTCTCTTTTGATCTCTCTCACCCTATCTCTTTTGCTCTCTCTCTTCCCTCTCTTTTGCACTCTATCTCCCCCCTCTCTTTTGCTTGCTCTCTCTCCAACCTCTCTTTTTCTCTCTCTCTCAAACCTCTCTTGCTCTCTCTCTTCCCCCTCTATTTTGCGCTCTCTCCCCCTTTCTTTTGCACTCTCTCCCACCTCTCTTTTGCGCTCTCTCTCCCTCTCTTTCGCTCTCTCTCTCCCCCCCTTCTGTTTTGCGCTCTCCCCCTCTCTTTTGCTCTCTCTATTTTTTTAATCTCTCCCCCCTATTCTTTTGCTATCTCTCCCCCTCTCTTTTTCTTTCTCCCTCCCTCTTTTGGTCTCTCTCCCCCCTCTCTTTTGGTCTCTCTCCCCCCTCTCTTTTGCTCTCTCTCCCCCTCTCTTTTGCACTCTCTCCCTTCTCATTTGCTCTCTCTCTCCCCGTCTCTTTTTTGCTCTCTCTCCTCCTCTCTTTGCTCTCTCTCCCCCTATCTTTTGCTCTCTCGCTTTCTCTTTTGCACTCTCTCTCCCCCCTCTCTTTTGCTTGCTCTCTCTCCAACCTCTCTTTTTCTCTCTCTCTCTCAAACGTCTCTTGCTCTCTCTCTTCCCCCTCTATTTTGCGCTCTCTCCCCCTCTCTTTTGCACTCTCTCTCCCACCTCTCTTTTGCGCTCTCTCTCCCTCTCTTTCGCTCTCTCTCTCCCCCCTTCTGTTTTGTGCTCTCCCCCTCTCTTTTGCTCTCTTTATTTTTTTTATCTCTCCCCCCTTTTCTTTTGCTATCTCTCCCCCTCTCTTTTTCTTTCTCCCTCCCTCTTTTGGTCTCTCTCCCCCCTCTCTTTTGGTCTCTCTCCCCCTCTCTTTTGCACTCTCTCCCTTCTCTTTTGCTCTCTCTCTCCCCGTCTATTTTTTGCTCTCTCTCCCCCTCTCTTGCTCTCTCTCTCCCCGTCTCTTTTTTGCTCTCTCTCCCCCTCTCTTGCTCTCTCTCTCCCCCTCTCTTTTGCTCTCTCTCTCCCCCCTCTCTTTTGCTCTCTTTCAATCCTCTCTTGCTCTCTCTCTTCCCCCTCTATTTTGCACTCTCTTTCACTCTCTTTTGCACTCTCTCTCCCACTTCTCTTTTGGTCTATCTCCCCCTCTCTTTTGATCTCTCTCCCTCTCTTTTGCTCTCTCTCTCTCTCCCTCTCTTTTGCACTCTCTCCCTTTTCTTTTTCTCTCTCTCCCCCTCTCTTTTTTCGCTCTCTCTCCCCCTCTCTTTTGCTCTCTCTCTCCCCCTATCTTTTGCTCTCTCCCCCTCTCTTTTGATATCTCTCCCCCTCTCTTTTGATCTCTCTCACCCTATCTCTTTTGCTCTCTCTCTTCCCTCTCTTTTGCACTCTCTCTCCCCCCTCTCTTTTGCTTGCTCTCTCTCCAACCTCTTTTTTTCTCTCTCTCTCAAACCTCTCTTGCTCTCTCTCTTCCCCCTCTATTTTGCGCTCTCTCCCCCTCTCTTTTGCACTCTCTCCCACCTCTCTTTTGCGCTCTCTCTCCCTCTCTTTCGCTCTCTCTCTCCCCCCCTTCTGTTTTGCGCTCTCCCCCTCTCTTTTGCTCTCTCTATTTTTTTAATCTCTCCCCCCTTTTCTTTTGCTATCTCTCCCCCTCTCTTTTTCTTTCTCCCTCCCTCTTTTGGTCTCTCTCCCCCCTCTCTTTTGGTCTCTCTCCCCCCTCTCTTTTGCTCTCTCTCCCCCTCTCTTTTGCACTCTCTCCCTTCTCATTTGCTCTCTCTCTCCCCGTCTCTTTTTTGCTCTCTCTCCTCCTCTCTTTGCTCTCTCTCCCCCTATCTTTTGCTCTCTCGCTTTCTCTTTTGCTCTCTCTCTCCCCCTCTTTTTTGCTGTCTCTCTCCCGCCTCTCTTTTGATGTCTCTCCCCCCTCTCTTTTGATCTCTCTCACCCCTCTCTTTTGCTCTCTCTCCCCTCTCTTTTGCTCTCTTTCTCTCCCCCATCTCTTTTGCTTTCTCTGTCTCCCCCTATATTTTGCTCTCTCTCCCCCTCTTTTGCACTCTCTCTTCCCCTCTTTTGTTCTCTTTCTCCCCCTCTTTTGCTCTCTCTATCCCCCTCTTTTGCTCTCTCTCCCCTCTCTTTTACTCTCTCCCATTTTTTTGCTCACTCCCCCCTCTTCTCTTTTGCTTTCTCTCCCCCCTCTCTTTTGCAATCTCTCCCCCCTCTCTTTTGCTCTTTCTCCCCCTCTCTTTTGCTTTCTCTCCCCCTCTCTTTTGCTATTTCTCCCCTTCTCTTTTGCTATTTCTCCCCTCTCTTTTGCTCTCTCTCCCCCTCTCTTTTGCACTCTCTCTCCTCTCTTTTGCACTCTCTCCTCTCTTTTGCTCAGTTTCTCCCTCTCTTTTGCTATTTCTGCCCCTCTTTTTTGCTATTTCTCCCCCTCTCTTTTGCTATTTCTCCCCTTTGCTCTCTCCTCTCTTTTGCTCTCTCTTTCCCCCTCTATTTTGCTCTCTCTCTCACCTTCACTTTTGCCCACTCTCTCTCTCACCCTCTCTTTTGCTTGCTCTCTCTCCCTCCTCTCTTTTGCTCTCTCTCTCCCCTCTCTTTTGGTCTCTCTCCCCCATCTCTTTTGGTCTCTCTCCCCCCTCTCTTTTGCTCTCTCTCTCTCTCCCTCTCTTTTTTACTCTCTCTTTTTTGCTGTCTCTCCCCGTCTCTCCCCCTCTCTTTTGCTCTCTCTCTCCCCCTCTCTTTTGCTCTCTCCCTCTCTCTTTTGCTCTCTCTCCCCCTCTTTTTTGCTGTCTCTCTCCCCCTCTCTTTTGATCTCTCTTCCCCTCTCTTTTGATCTCTCTCACCCCCTCTCTTTTGCTCTTTCTCCCCCTCTCTTTTGCTTTCTCTCCCCCTCTCTTATGTTATTTATCCCCCTCTCTTTTGCTATTTTCCCCGTCTCTTTTGCTATTTCTCCCCTCTCTTTTGCTCTTTCTCCCCCTCTCTTTTGCTATTTCTCCCCTCTCTTTTGCGCTCTCTCTCCTCTCTTTTTCTCTCTCTCTCCCACTCTCTTTTTTCACTCTCTCTCTCACCTTCTCTTTTGCCCGCTCTTTCTCTCACCCTCACTTTTACTTGGTCTCTCTCTCCCCCCAATCTTTTGCTCTCTCTCCCCCCTCTCTTTTGGTCTCTCTCCCCCTCTCTTTTGCTCTCTCTTTCCCCCTCTCTTTTGCACTCTCTCCCCTCTCTTTTGCTCTCTCTCTCCTCCCTTCTCTTTTTGCTCTCTCTCCGCCATCTCTTTTGCTCTCTCTCTCTCCCCCTATATTTTGCTCTGTCCCTCTCTCTTTTGCTCTCCCTCCCTCTTTTTTGCTCTCTCTCTCCCCCCTCTCTTTTGCTCTCTCTCCCCCCTCTCTTTTGATATCCCTCCCCCTCTCTTTTGCTCTCTCTCTCTGTCTGCCCCCTCTCTTTTGCTCTTTGTCTCCCCCTCACTTTTGCTCTCTCTCTCCCCCTCTTTTGCTTTCTCTCTCCCCCTCTTTTGCTTTCTCTCTTCCCCTCTTTTCTCTTTCTCTCCCCCTCTTTTGCGATGTCTCTCCCCCTCTTTTGCTCTCTCTCCCCCTCTCTTTTGCTCTCTCCCTCCCCTGTATTTTGCTCTCTCTCGCCCCTCTTTTTGCTCTCTTTCACCCTTCTCTTTTACTCTCTCTCACCCCTCTCTTTTGCTCTCTCTCATCCCTTTCTTTTGCTCTCTCACCCCTCTCTTTTGCTCTCTCTCCCCCTCTTTTACTCTAGATCTGCCCTCTTGTGCTGCTCTCTCTCTCATACAGCCACGGTAGCTCCTGCCCAGCCCCGCCCCTGTCATGCTTAGACTCCACCCCTTCATGACCAGCTCCACCCCTAAGGTCTGTGAGGTAGCTCAGTTGGTAAATGCCCTGACTACAAAAAAAGCCTGTTTAAAAAGATCCAAGGTCACAGGTTCAAATCCCGGCAGGGCCGACTCAGCCCTTCATCCTTCCGAGGTTGATAAAATGAGTACCATTAAATTGGGTAATAATAACAACTATTACTATTCAGCTGCCGATTTGGTTAATTCCGAGAGCGAGCGCTGAAAAAGCGCTTTGAGTCCCACTGGGAGAAAGGCGCTATATAAATACTAGTTATTATTATTATTATTATTATTATTATATTCATGGCCGATCGGCTCTGCCCCTTCACGGATTAGGTGTCAGCAGCCAGCCCAGGTCAGTTTGTTGAAGGCCAGGTGCGTTTGTCCTTGTGCAGTCTCTACTGCGCATGACAACTTTGGAGAAACACACTTGGCCTTTTATATTATAGGATATATTTCACTTTTAAAGAATATACTTTATATACATCAGGGGAACAGTTTGTATAGAAGTAAAATTTAGGGTTATAATATCTTCTAGAAAAAATATCTATGCAGATCTAGTATTAAATAGTGTTGTCATTCCCTAGTCCTTAACTACATATATGCTACTTAGTGTTATTATGTATGTATGGAAGTGTGAGTATTCTGATGTGGGAAGCAGGATTTTAAATGTGAACTGTCAAAAAAAATATATCAACTAATTAAATGGATTGAGGTATATAACTCTAATGCAAGTTATAGTTAAATCACAAAACAAAACACTAGAAGAATGTACACAAAAGGTTAATGAATATAAAAAGAAATACAAACACACACTAATAATAGCACCTACACTAATAGACAAAAATAAATAAAAAAAACTTTAACAGAACTCAATGTTGATATTATAAGTGACAAACTAAGGCCTAGATTTAGAGTTTTGTCACTAAAGACCTGCGGTGCTAACAAGCCTTTTTTTTCCAGCTCACCCTTAAGACAACGCTGGTATTACGAGTTTTCTGAATGGCTGTGTTAGCCTCAGAAAAGTGAGCGTTGAGCATAATTTAGTGCCACTTCAACCCTCAATACCAGCATTGCTTATGGTAGCGGTAAGCTAGAAAAACGTGCTCATGCACAATATCCCCATAGGAAACAATGGGGCTGAGCATTGTTTCCTATGGGGAAACACTCTCTAAGTCTACACCTAACACCCTAACATGAACCCCGAGTCTAAACACCCCTAATCTTACACATATTAACCCCTAAACCCCTAAACCCCCGCTATTGCTGAAACCTGCATAATGTTATTAACCCCTAATCTACCGACCGGATATCGCCGCCACCTACATTATCCCTATAAACCCCTAATCTGCTGCCCCTAACATTGCCGACACCTACATTATATTTATTAACCTTTAATCTGCCCCCCCCAATATCGCCGCCACCTACCTACACTTACTACCCCTTATCTGCCGGCCGGACATCGCCGCCACTCTAATAAATGTATTAACTCCTAAACCGCCACACTCCAGCCTCAGAAACACTATAATAAATGTTATTAACCCCTAATCTGCCCTCCCTAACATCGCCGCCACCTACCTACAATTATTAACCCCTAATCTCCCGCCCCCAATGTCGCCACTACTATAATAAAGTTATTAACGCCTAAACCTAAGTCTAACCCTAACACCCCCCCTAAGTTAAATAAAATTTAAATAAAATGAACTAAATTTACTATCATTAAATAAATTATTCCTATTTAAAACTAAATACTTACCTATAAAATAAACCCTAATATAGCTATAATATAACTAATAGTTACAATGCAGCTATTTTAGGATTTATATTTATTTTACAGGCAACTTTGTATTTATTTTAACTAGGTACAATAGCTATTAAATAGTTAATAACTATTTAATAGCTACCTAGTTAAAAAAATTACAAAATAAACCCTAACCTAAGTTACAAATACACCTAACACTACACTATCAATAAATTAATTAAATAAACTACAATTATCTAAACTAAAATACAATTAAATAAACTAAACTATAATACAAAAAAAACCAAACACTAAATTACAGAAAATAAAAAAAATTACAAGAAGTTTAAACTAATTACACCTAATCTAAGCCCCCTAATAAAATAAAAGCCCCCCAAAATAAAAAAATGCCCTACCCTATCCTAAATTACAAAGTAATCAGCTCTTTTACCAGCCCTTAAAAGGGCTTTTTGTGGGGCATTGACCCAAAGTAATCAGCTCTTTTACCTGTAAAAAAAAATACAATCCCCGCAAACATTACAACCCACCACCCACACACCCCTACTCTAAAACCCACCCGATCCCCCTTAAAAAGACCTAATACTACCCCCCTGAAGATCACCCTACATTGAGTTGTCTTCAGCCAGCTGGCCACCGATGGGACAGAAGAGGACACCCGGAGCAGCAGAAGTGTTGATCCGATCGGGGCAGAAGAGGTCCTCCAAGCGGCAGATGTCTTCATCCAAGCGGCATCTTCTATCTTTAATCAACCGGAGCGGAGCCATCTTGAATCCATCCAAATTGGAGCCATCCTTTTCTTATGATGTCCTAAGGCCAAATGAAGGTTCATTTAAATGACGTCATCCAAGATGGCGTCCCACAAATTCCGATTGGCTGATAGGATTCTATCATCCAATCGGAATTAAGGTAGGACAAATCCGATTGGTTGATTTAATCAGCCAATCGGATTGAAGTTCAATCCAATTGGCTGATTGGATCAGCCAATAGAATGTGAGGTCAATTATATTGGCTGATTAAATCAACCAATCAGAATTTTCCTACCTTAATTTCGATTGGCTGATAGAATCCTATCAGTCAATCTGAATTCGAGGGACGCCATCTTGGATGAAGTCATTTAAAGGAACCTTCATTCGGCCTTAGGACATCGTAAGAAGAGGATGGCTCCACGTTGGATGGATTCAAGATGGCTCCGCTCCGGTTGACTGAAGATAGAAGATGCCGCTTGGATGAAGACATCTGCCACTTGGAGGACATCTTCTGCCCCGATCGGATCAAGACTTCTGCCGCTCCGGATGTCCTCTTCTGTGCCATCGGTGGCCGGCTGGCTGAAGATGACTCAAGGTAGGATGATCTACAGGGGGGTAGTGTGGTTTATTTAAGGGGATCGGGTGGGTTTTAGAGTAAGGGTGTGTGGGGGGGTTGTATTTTGTTTTACAGGTAAAAGAGCTGATAACTTTGGGGCAATGCCCCGCAAAAAGCCCTTTTAAGGGCTGGTAAAAGAGCTGTTTACTTTGAAATTTAGGATAGGGTAGGGCATTTTATTAGGGCATTTTATTATTTTGGGGGGCTTTTTTATTTTATTAGGGGCTTAGATTAGGTGTAATTAGATTAAACTTCTTGTAATTTTTTTAATTTTCTGTAATTTTGTGTTATTTTTATTATAGTTTAGTTTATTTAATTGTATTTTAGTTTAGATAATTGTAGTTTATTTAATAAATTTATTGATAGTGTAGTGTTAGGTGTATTTGTAACTTAGGTTAGGGTTTATTTTTCAGGTAATTTTGTAATTATTTTAACTAGGTAGCTATTAAATAGTTATTAACTATTTACTAGCTATTGTACCTAGTTAAAATAAATACGGCTAGATTTAGAGTTTTGTCTGTAACGACCCGCGTAGCTAACGCTGGCTTTTTTCTGGCCGCACCTTTAAAATAACTCTGGTATTGAGAGTCCACAGAATGTCAGCGTTAGGCTCCAAAAAAGGAGCGTAGAGCATATTTAACGCAACTGCAACTCTCGATACCAGAGTTGCTTACGGACGCGGCCAGCCTCAAAAACGTGCTCGTGCACGATTCCCCCATAGGAAACAATGGGGCTGTTTGAGCTGAAAAAAAACCTAACACCTGCAAAAAAGCTGCGTTCAGCTCCTAACGCAGCCCCATTGTTTGCTATGGGGAAACACTTCCTACGTCTGCACCTAACACTCTAACATGTACCCCGAGTCTAAACACCCCTAGCCTTACACTTATTAACCCCTAATCTGCCGCCCCCGCTATCGCTGACCCCTGCATATTATTATTAACCACTAATCTGCCGCTCCGTAAACCGCCGCTACTTACATTATCCCTATGTACCCCTAATCTGCTGCCCCTAACACCGCCGACCCCTATATTATATTTATTAACCCCTAATCTGCCCCCCACAACGTCGCCTCCACCTGCCTACACTTATTAACCCCTAATCTGCCGACCGGACCTGAGGGCTACTATAATAAAGTTATTAACCCCTAATCCGCCTCACTAACCCTATAATAAATAGTATTAACCCCTAATCTGCCCTCCCTAACATCGCCGACACCTAACTTCAAACATTAACCCCTAATCTGCTGACTGGAGCTCACCGCTATTCTAATAAATGTATTAACCCCTAAAGCTAAATCTAACCCTAACACTAACACCCCCCTAATTTAAATATAATTTTAATCTAACGAAATTAATTAACTCTTATTAAATAAATTATTCCTATTTAAAGATAAATACTTACCTGTAAAATAAACCCTAATATAGCTACAATATAAATTATAATTATATTATAGCTATTTTAGGATTAATATTTATTTTACAGGTAACTTTGTAATTATTTTAACCAGGTACAATAGCTATTAAATAGTTAAGAACTATTTAATAGCTAAAATAGTTAAAATAATTACAAATTTACCTGTAAAATAAATCCTAACCTAAGTTACAATTAAACCTAACACTACACTATCAATAAATTAATTAAATAAAATACCTATAATTATCTACAATTAAACCTAACACTACACTATCAATAAATTAATTAAATAAAATACCTATAATTATCTACGATTAAACCTAACACTACACTATCAATAAATTAATTAAATAAAATGCCTATAATTATCTACAATTAAACTTAACACTACACTATCAATAAATAAATTAAATACAATTCCTACAAATAAATACAATGAATTAAACTAACTAAAGTACAAAAAATAAAAAAGAACTAAGTTACAAAAAATAAAAAAATATTTACAAACATTAGAAATATATTACAACAATTTGAAACTAATTACACCTACTCTAAGCCCCCTAATAAAATAACAAAGCCCCCCAAAATAAAAAAATGCCCTACCCTATTCTAAATTACTAAAGTTCAAAGCTCTTTTACCTTACCAGCCCTGAACAGGGCCCTTTGCGGGGCATGCCCCAAGAAGTTCAGCTCTTTTGCCTGTAAAAAAAACATACAATACCCCCCCCACATTACAACCCACCACCCACATACCCCTAATCTAACCCAAACCCCCCTTAAATAAACCTAACACTAAGCCCTTGAAGATCTCCCTACCTTGAGTCATCTTCACCCAGCCAAGCCAAATTCTTCATCCAAGCGGAGCAAGAAGAGGTCCTCCATCCGGTAGAAGTCTTCATCCAAGCGGGGCAGAAGAGGTCTTCCATCTGATTGAAGTCTTCATCCAAGAGGCATCTTCTATCGTCATCCATCCGGAGCGGAGCGGCAGCATCCTGGAGACCTCCGACGCGGAACATCCATCCTGGCCGACGACTAAACGACGAATGGCGGTTCCTTTAAATGACGTCATCCAAGATGGCGTCCCTCGAATTCCGATTGGCTGATAGGATTCTATAAGCCAATCGGAATTAAGGTAGGAAAAATCTGATTGGCTGATTGAATCAGCCAATCAGATTGAGCTCGCATTCTATTGGCTGATCGGAACAGCCAATAGAATGTGAGCTCAATCTGATTGGCTGATTGGATCAGCCAATCGGATTGAACTTGATTCTGATTGGCTGATTCCATCAGCCAATCAGAATATTCCTACCTTAATTCCGATTGGCTGATAGAATCCTATCAGCCAATCGGAATTCGAGGGACGCCATCTTGGATGACGTCATTTAAAGGAACCGTCATTCGTCGTTCAGTCGTCGGCCAGGATGGATGTTCCGCGTCGTAGGTCTTCAGGATGCTGCCGCTCCACTCCGGATGGATGACGATAGAAGATGCCTCTTGGATGAAGACTTCAATCGGATGGAAGACCTCTTCTGCCCCGCTTGGATGAAGACTTCTACTGGATGGAGGACCTATTCTTGCTCCGCTTGGATGAAGAATTTGGCTCGGCTGGGTGAAGACGACTCAAGGTAGGGAGATCTTCGGGGCTTAGTGTTAGGTTTATTTAAGGGGGGTTTGGGTTAGATTAGGGGTATATGGGTGGTGGGTTGTAATGTTGGGGGGGTATTGTATGTTTTTTTTTACAGGCAAAAGAGCTGAACTTCTTGGGGCATGCCCCGCAAAGGGCCCTGTTCAGGGCTGGTAAGGTAAAAGAGCTTTGAACTTTAGTAATTTAGAATAGGGTAGGGCATTTTTTTATTTTGGGGGGCTTTGTTATTTTATTAAGGGGCTTAGAATAGGTGTAATTAGTTTAAAATTGTTGTAATATTTTTCTAATGTTTGTAAATATTTTTTTATTTTTTGTAACTTAGTTCTTTTTTATTTTTTGTACTTTAGTTAGTTTAATTCATTGTATTTATTTGTAGGAATTGTATTTAATTTATTTATTGATAATGTAGTGTTAGGTTTAATTGTAGATAATTATAGGTATTTTATTTAATTAATTTATTGATAGTGTAGTGTTAGGTTTAATTGTAACTTAGGTTAGGATTTATTTTACAGGTAAATTTTTAATTATTTTAACTATTTTAGCTATTAAATAGTTCTTAACTATTTAATAGCTATTGTACCTGGTTAAAATAATTACAAAGTTACCTGTAAAATAAATATTAATCCTAAAATAGCTATAATATAAATATAATTTATATTGTAGCTATATTAGGGTTTATTTTACAGGTAAGTATTTATCTTTGAATAGGAATAATTTATTTAATAAGAGTTAATTAATTTCGTTAGATTAAAATTATATTTAACTTAGGGGGGTGTTAGTGTTAGGGTTAGACTTAGCTTTAGGGGTTAATACATTTATTAGAATAGCGGTGAGCTCCAGTCGGCAGATTAGGGGTTAATAATTGAAGTTAGGTGTCGGCGATGTTAGGGAGGGCAGATTAGGGGTTAATACTATTTATTATAGGGTTAGTGAGGCGGATTAGGGGTTAATAACTTTATTATAGTAGCGCTCAGGTCCGCTCGGCAGATTAGGGGTTAATAAGTGTAGGCAGGTGGAGGCGACGTTGAGGGGGGCAGATTAGGGGTTAATAAATATAATATAGGGGTCGGCGGTGTTAGGGGCAGCAGATTAGGGGTACATAGCTATAATGTAGGTGGCGGCTCTTTGCGGTCGGCAGATTAGGGGTTAATTATTGTAGGTAGCTGGCTGCGACGTTGTGGAGGGCAGGTTAGGGGTTAATAAATATAATATAGGGGTCGGCGATGTTAGGGCAGCAGATTAGGGGTACATAAGGATAACGTAGGTGGCGGTCGGCAGATTAGGGGTTAAAAAATTAAATCGAATGGCGGCGATGTGGGGGGGCCTCGGTTTAGGGGTACATAGGTAGTTTATGGGTGTTAGTGTACTTTAGAGTACAGTAGTGAAGAGCTTTATGAACCGGCGTTAGCCCAGAAAGCTCTTAACTACTGACTTTTTTCTGCAGCTGGAGTTTTGTCGTTAGATTTCTAATGCTCACTTCAGACACGACTCTAAATACCGGAGTTAGAAAGATCCCATTGAAAAGATAGGATACGCAAATGACGTAAGGGGATCTGCGGTATGGAAAAGTCGCGGCTGAAAAGTGAGCGTTAGACCCTTTTTTGAGTGACTCCAAATACCGGAGGTAGCCTAAAACCAGCGTTACGAGCCTCTAACGCTGGTTTTCACGGCTACCGCCAAACTCCAAATCTAGGCCATACAAAGTTGCCTGTAAAATAAATATAAATCCTAAAATAGCTACAATGTAACTATTAGTTATATTGTAGCTATATTAGGGTTTATTTTATAGGTAAGTATTTAGTTTTAAATAGGAATAATTTATTTAATGATAGTAAATTTAGTTCATTTTATTTAAATTATATTTAACTTAGGGGGGTGTTAGGGTTAGGGTTAGACTTAGGTTTAGGGGTTAATAACTTTATTATAGTATCGGCGACTTTGGGGGCGGGAGATTAGGTTAGGGTTTATTTTACAGGTAATTTTGTAATTATTTTAAATAGGTAGCTATTAAATAGTTATTAACTATTTAATAGCTATTGTACCTAGTTAAAATAAATACAAAGTTGCCTGTAAAATAAAAATAAATCCTAAAATAGCTACAATGTAATTATTAATTATATTGTAGCTAGCTTAGGGTTTATTTTACAGGTAAGTAGTTAGTTTTAAATAGGAATAATTTAGATTTATTTAAATTATATTTAAGTTAGGGGGTGTTAGGGTTAGACTTAGGTTTAGGGGTTAATAACTTAATTATAGTAGCGGTGATGTTGGGGGCGGGAGATTAGGGGTTTATAATTGTAGGTAGGTGGTGGCGTTGTTAGGGAGAGCAGATAAGGGGTTAATAAAGTTTATTATAGTGTTTGCAAAGTGGGAGTGCGGCGGTTTAGGGGTTAATACATTTATTATAGTGGTGGCGATGCCGGTCGGCAGATTAGAGGTTAATAACTGTAGGTAGGTGGCGGCGACATTGGGGGGGCAGATTAGGGGTTAATAAATATAATGTAGGTGTCGGCGATGTTAGGGGCAGCAGATTAGGGGTTCATAAGTATAATGTAGGATTGAAATAGATGACGAGAAAGGGTATGCAGGTTCCCCAATAAACTTCAAGGGATTTTTTAGAACAGGACAAAAGGCCACATGTAAAACAGAAAGAAAAGAGAAACAGAGATGAATCAGAGGAGGGAGACAGAAAGGAAGAGAAACAAGAGAGATCAAGATAAAAAAATTGAAATCTTCAGCTTAAGTAACATTAAATTAAGTGAAAAACAGGAACAAGTACTAAATAAAGGTCTATCATTTCCCCCTCGAGAAAAATTAACAAATTTGAAACTCTAATAATTGTTAACCAGTACATTAGAAAATTGTCTCTAAAAAAGTATTTTATAAAAAAAAAAATCCATGTGAGAAAAGTAATAGTGAAGGAGGTCAAAACACAAAAAATTGCATACCACATTAAAAATTAAAAATGTTTGAAAAAAGGGTAAACAAGGATTTAAAAAGTTATAAGAACAAAAATAATAAATGTAACCTTACAAAGGAAGAACACAATATTTTAAAGGATCTAAGAGAGAACAAAGACATTATGATAACACAATCTGACAAAGGGGGTGGGATTGTTATCAAGAGCACAGATGATTATCTAAATGAAGCAAAAAGACTTCTGGGAGATGAGTTAACATACAGAAAGCTCCTATTGAATCCTTTGAAAAAACAAAGGAGGAATTTAAATGAGATCTTGGAGAAAGCATTAGACAAAAATATTTTAAATGAAAGAGAAAAAACATTCTTAAATATAACATTTCCAAGAACACCCATTTTTTATTTTCTTGCCAAAATACATAAGACCCTAATAACCACCAGGCCTCCCCATTATATCTAGCATAGATCCTCTTATGTTAAATCTATCCAAATATGTAGATCAGTTTCTTCAGAAGTATGTTAAACATCTCCCTTCATATTTAAGGGATTCAACCCAGTTTTTAAATGTAATAGAGAGGATAGAATGGAAAAATAATATCATCGTGGTAACAAGTGATGTATCATCGTTGTATACCTGTATTGACCACAGTCTAGGAAAGAAAGCAGTAAAACATTTCCTAAATAAAGATTTAGACATGTTGCAAGAACAAGCAGATTTTATACTTCAATTTATAGATTTTATTCTTAGAAATAATTATTTCAACTTTGATGGCAAGTACTTTTTACAAGAGAAAGGGACAGCAAGGGAACCCAAGTTCATGCCCAGTTATGCAAATTTATTTATGGGCTTCTTTGAGGAAACAATAGTTGAGTAGGGCCCCTAGAGCGCAAACTTGGTACTAATAAAAGAGCAGAAAATCAACACGAGAACCTTCTTTAAAAAGGTTGATGCCAACAATTATATATATATATATATGTAGAAAGTTGCCACTTAGACAAGTGGGTGGCTAACATACTTAAAGGACAACTAATGAGGATCAGTAAAAATACGCTTCAAATGGTTTGAGTTCCCTAAGAAAGTCTTGTTTATGTGGGGATGTATTTATTTCATTTTTATCTCTATAACTATTAGTGCAACAAGTTTGGGATAAAACTTTGCTACAAATTTGGAGAAATAATATTGTCCCCTTGCTTTGTAATGAGAGACAAAGTTGTAACATAATCCATAAGTAGTAATGTAGTTTTCATTTGTATCCCTATATCTACTAGTGCACCAAATGTGTAGCAATAATATTGTTTGATTTAGAAAGGGTATACAATTTTAATAAAGTTTCTAATTTACTTTTATTATGTAATATACTTCATTCTTTTGCAGCATCGAACATGATCTTTCTGTGTTTTCAGACTCCCATTGATTTCTATGGTGGCCTCAAGGGTGGGGGATTGAAAGCTAGGTACGCTGCATCGGAATAGACGCAAGCGTACCTGTTAAATGTTTGATATATTGGGGAAAGGGTCAAATAGAGTCAAATGTGAATTCAAATCATCTGTAATGTTGCAAGCATCGATCTGCGTCTGATTAAGATTGTGGGAGCGTATATTTTGTCACACATTTCAACATTTAATGAGCTTGACGCTTTGTTAACTACGGTGGATCAATCTCGCGTCAAAAATTATGCGGGATTCCAGTGTATTATCAGTTGACGCTTTGAAAATTTTTCCCCATAATATAAACAACTAGGGAATTGAAATATACAATTATGGATACCATTAGATGCTCAAATAAAGGCACTGTATATTTAATACAGTGTCCATGTAAGAAACAATACTTAGGACAAACACAAAGAATCCTAAGAGACGGAATAAGAGAACATATGTATAATATTAGAAAGGGCTTTGAGGGACATCTTTTATCCAAACACTTTAAGAAAGAACACAATAGGGATCTGTCAGATTTTCAATTTTGGTGTATAAAAAAAGTAGGGAAAGGAGAGGGGGGGAGAACAAGAAAAAACTGCTATACCAATAAGCCAATCTCATCTTCAAATTTGGTACCTTATACCCAGAAGGACTTAATCCCGAGTTAGACCGCAATCCATTTAATTAGTTGATATATATTTTTTTGACAGTGCACATTTACCAACATCTTGCTTCCCACGTCAGAATACTAACCCTTCCATACATACACAATAACACTATGGGGTCGATTTACTAAGCCCTGTATCGGCCCCAATGCCTCTGTTTCCGTGCGAGCCTTCAGGCTCGCCAAAAACTGAAGCTAAGAAGCAGCGGTCCTAAGACCACTGTTCCTTAACTTGTCCGCTGCCTCTTAGGGTTCAGACATCAATCCACCTGATCGTATATGATCGGGTTGATTGACACCCCCTGCTAGTGGCCAAATGGCTGCAAATCTGCAGGGGGTGGCATTGCACAAGCAGTTCACCAGAACTTCTTGTGCAATGTTAAATGCCGACAGCTTATGCTGTCAGCATTTAGCTATGCAGGGCGGACATGATTCACTATAGTGAATCATCCCCGCCCTGGGTATGCTAAATCTATCCTAAGTAGCATATATGTAGTTAAGGACTAGGGAATGAAAACACTACTTAAAGTGAAGGTAAAGTTCACTGTATGTCATTATGTAGTTTTGATTGTTAACCTAAATGAATGGTACTTTAATTCATCATTTTTTTTAAAATTAAGTATAAACTGAGATTTATATCGTTATACTTACATTTGGGCTATCCATAAAAACAACCCGATTTTTTTCTTTTTCCCATGTCATGTTTTTTTATTATCTGAGGAAACAGTACTGGATACTGAGAAATGCGTTGCTGTTTTTAATGTGTTATAATAAACACTTTAATTCATACAACTTGCAACATTGCCTCTTTTGGATATCCCTGCCTGGTATTTACCTGTAATTGCTGGAGTTGAAAATATACCTGACTCGCAAACAGCACTGCTATCCTGTGACTACCTATTGGCGTTGGGGGAGACTTAGCCTGAGAGAAGAGTTTTACCGTACAACTCTGAGTTTCCGGCCTGCCCAGCTTGCATCACATCTTGGTGCTTTGCTAAACATGAGTGCATCAGAGTTTTAATTTATTAGCTGATATATCTCACAGAATTATGCTATGTGGCGCCTTCTCTGTTTTCTATAGAAATTACTCGATGTGGATGGCCTTATACTTCGAGGAGAGCTGCCTAACACTGCTTTAAACTGCATATTGGATACTCTTTGGACTGTGGTTCACTGGGACTTTATACATATATATATATTTATATATACAGGTGACTTTTATCTCTGAGATTGATATAGCCCTCATATAGTTTTGTGGCTAATTCATTCTTGTACACATATATTTATACATTTTGTGACACCTCTATGGGTTACTTATACAGTGTATTCTTTGTGATAGCGCCCCTATTTTATACTCAGTTTGGGTATATTATATTTCATTAAGCCTGCATGAATTAATGGTCTTTAGCTGTAAACAGGACGCAATAAGTGGAAGACAATCTACTGAGTGAAAGATCTTAATATTCTATTAGTTTAATACCTTTTAATGCTAAAGGCATAAAAATGTTTCTAAATGTGCTTTTGATATACAATTTAACAAGATGGAAAACATGTGAAATATGTTTGAAACACTGCTTAATCAGTGAGCCTGTCTTACCACTCCCACAAAGAGATAAACCCTTTTAAAAGGGAAGCAAGTGAGAGATCCAGTCATCTTGATAAAGGCCTGTAAGAGGCTGAAACACGTAAACGTTGCATCTGGATTTTGAGCTTCTACTTTGAACAGAGAGCATTGTAAACAGAGGAGGAATAGAATCCTGGAGCAGTTACTTGCTGTACTAAGTGTGTTTATGGCTCAAGAAGCACTCTCATTGGCCGAATAGAAACACGTGACCGCAAACACGGAAGTGTGACAAGTGGAGGAGAAACATTGCCTTTGAGTCACACGCTGAAGCGGTAAGCTCCGCGAGAGCCCCTAAAGGACATCATTTGAGACAAATGTGTAATCAGAGACAAGGCAAGTGAGTACACCCATGTTCTTACCAATTTTGATGAACCGGGGGTTTTAAACAAACCAAGGTCTACATATAGTGGAACTTAGATCCTCAGCAGTGGCACACACAGATCTTTCTGCTGATTTTACATCCGGAAGCTTCTCTGGAATGTTTCCTACGACTTCTCTCTCATATTTTAACTTCGTACTACCGGTGGTATTTTTAGGGAATCAATGTATTTTATGCAAAATTGATGTGTTTTATGCAATACTGATATTTTCTGTTTAAGCCAGCAACATTTAATTAAAATCAAATTATTTTATTGTACTGGCTGATGTGTAGATGTTTAGCGCACTTTCTAGTTTTTGCATTGACCTGGAACAGTTTTGCCTTGAATAATTGGCAAAAATCCCAGTGGCTATATGTCTCAAGCTTATAGAGACTTAGCCCAAGAGACTTGCAGCTGTAATTATTATTATAATTATTATTATTATTATTATAATTATACTTTATTTATGAAGCGCCAACATATTCTGCAGCGCAGTCCATGGGTACAATTAATTTAAATAAAACAATAATATAAAACTTGTAAGAGACAGGACAAAATTTACAAACAGGAGAAATTTAGGGCCCTATTCCCATGGGAATTTACAATCTAGAAGGGTAGGAGGTTGAGAAACAGGAGGTGAGGACTGCAAGATTGTGAAAAATGTTAATGCAGAGTTAGATGACGGAAATATTGTTAGGTAAGAAAAATTAATTTATTATTGAATTGGGTGGTAGGCTTCTCTGAACACAAAAGTTTTCAGAGAGCATTTAAAGGAAGAAAGATTAGGGCAAAGCCTGACAGCATTAGGGAGAGTGTTCCAGAGGGTAGGTGCTGCACGACAGAAGTCCTGCAGTCTAGCATGAGAAGAGGTGATAGTCGCAGATGCAAGGAGAAGGTCATTGTTGGATCTTAGTGGGTGGGCTGGAGTATACTTAATGATTAGAGAGGATAGGTAGAGTGGAGCGGCGTTGGTGAGAGCTTTGTATGCAAGGGTAATAATTTTGAATTTAATTCTGCTGTGAATGGGGAGCCAATAAAGGGACTCACAGAGTGGTGCAGCAGATACAGAGCGACGGGAAAGGTTGATCAGCCTGGCAGAGGCATTTATGATGAATTGAAGGGGGGAGAGGCAGGAAAGAGGAAGGTCAGTAAGTAGGTTATTGCAGTAGTCAAGTTGGGAAATAACAAAGGAGTGGATTATTTGCTTTGTAGTGTTAGCACACAGAAAAGGTTGAATCTTGGAAATATTGCGTAGATGGTTGCGGCAGGATGTAGAAAGCGATTGGATATGGGGGGCAAAGGATAGATTTGAGTGAAGTGTAACTCAGAAGCAGCGGACTTGGTGCGATGGGGAAAGGGTGTTGCCATCAACAGGGATAGAGAAGTCACAAGTCGGTGTTGGACTTAAGGGGGGATAAGAAGGAACTCAGTCTTGGACAAGTTAATCTTTAGGTGGTAAGAGGCCATCCAGGAAGAAATACCAGATAAGCAGTCAATGACATGAGAAAGGACCGAGGGTAAGATAGCAAGGGTGGAGAGGTAGATCTGGGTGTCAACAGCATAGAGGTGATATTTGAAGCCATAACTGTTGATAAGTTTACCCAGTGAATAAGTATAAATGGAGAAGAGTTTAGGACCCAGAACAGATCCTTGAGGTACTCCAACAGACAGAGGCATTGGAGAGGAGTTGCCGCTGGCAAATGACACAGATAAAGACCTGTGAGAGAGATAGGAGTGAATTCAGGAAAGAGCAGTGTCACAGAGGCCAAAAGAGCTAAGGGTCTGTAGGAGGAGGGGGTGGCCAACTGTGTCGAAGGCAGCTGAGATGTCAAGTAAGATAAGTATAGAGTAGTGGCCAATATTTTTAGCAGAGAGAAGATCGTTAGTAACCTTGGTAAAGGCAGTCTCACTTGAGTGTTTGGGCGGAATCCAGATTGCAGGGGGTCAAGCAAGGAGTTGGCGGACAGAAAGTGGGTTAGACGATTGTAAACTAGTTTTTTGAAGAGTTTTGATGTTAGTGGAAGCAGTGATATGTGGGCAGTAGCTTTCAGGAAAATTATGGTCAAGGGAGGGTTTTTTGAGTATGGGAGTGACTTTTGTGTGTTTGAAAGAAGATGGGAATGAGCCGGTAGAGAGATAGGTTGAAGATGTGGGTAAGAGCAGGATTGAGGGTGGAAGATAGGGAGGGTATTAGATGGGAAGGGATAGGGTCGAGCGGGCAGGTAGTGAGGCGTGAGGAAGATAGTAAGGAAGAAACTTCATTCTCAGTGGCTAGGTGGAAGATGCAGAGGTTGGCAGATGGAGTAACTGGACCTGTTGATGGAATATTGCAGGTTGGTGTTGGGATGTTGCTTCGGATAGTACGTGTTGATTCAAAAAGTAGTCTGCCAGGTCTTGAGCACTAAAGACAGACTGGGGGGGTGGATCAGGTGGGTAGAGGAGAGAGTTAAAGGTGGAGAAGAGCCCTTTAGGAAAGAGTAGATATGAGAGAAGAGAAGTAAGTTTGCTTGGCTAAGTGAAGGGCAGAAGTGTATGAACGAAGAATAAACTTATAGTGTATGAAAGGTTCAAAGTATTGACTTTGGGGATGAATAGTTATGCATCCTCAAGTTTTCTGTTTTTTTTCTGGCTTATTTCTTGTTTGTTTTACAATAAAAAACATATTTTGCAACTTCAAAGTGGTAGGCATGTTGCGTAAATCAAATGATACAAACCATCAAAAAATACATTCTAATTGCAGGTTGGATGTATACTTTGCAAGGCACTGTACATTCCAATGTTCTTCACATAGATGAAAATATTTTTAAATATTTTTTTATATATATATATATATATATATATATATGAATTGTAAAATACATATCTTTCTCTCTCTCTCTCTCTCTCTCTCTCTCTCTCTCTCTCTCTCTCTCTCTCTCTCTCTCTCTCTCTCTCTCTCTCTCTCTCTCTCTCTCTCTCTCTCTCTATATATATATATATATATATATATATATATATATATCTCAAAATGTAGAAATGGTTGCAGCACTCCAAATTGAATTTTAAAACTTTATTACAAGCAGTGACATACAGGTGATGTTTCTGGCTTTTGCCCTGTTTCAAGCCAAGTCTTGACTTGGCTTGAGACAGGGCAAAAGCCAGAAACTCTCACTTAAATGGTTCAGTGAGAGTGCTTTTCTTTGGAGATTTTTATTTATATATATGGTCTGAGGAAGGGGATGTTAAGTTCCCGAAACATTACACTTATCACAGTAAATTTGAATTTTGAAATATCCAGCGAGTACAAGTTTCTTTCTATTCATTATGTATATCACTAGCACCCTGGCAGATGACGGATTCTTTCCCTATGAGAAGAATATTGGAATGTAAAATATGTACAGTAAATATACAGTATAATACATTAAGGGCCAGATTACAAGTAGAGCACCAAATATCGCTTTCAAGAAAGCGATATTTGCACTCCACTGTGTAATAACAGTGCGCGCTACTGTGCGCTGGTATTACATGTCAAAATCAATGTGAACATGAGTTCACGTTCGCATTGCTGGGAAGCATTGCGCTCACAAGAGCACGCTTCCATAGGGTCCAAGGGAGCTTTATTCTGATGCCGTCTTAAGAGCAGCAAAGGGGGTTACTAGCGCAGCGATTACAGAAATTCTAAATATATATGTATATGCTGATATACATATACTGTATATTTATGTGTTCATATGTGTATATACACATATTAACACATAAATATATATGTATAAAGTCATATACATATATATTTACTGGGAAAACACAATTCCCATAGACTGCAATATAAAGGTACCCCACTCCCACCAACTTTAAATGCACTCGCACTAACCTTAGCGCACTACTTGATTGACAAACCCTGCTAGCGGTCGATTGGCCACGAATCTGCAGGGGGCAGCATTGCACAAGTAGTTCACAAGAACTGCTTGTGCAATGATAAATGCTGACAGTGTATGCTGACGGCATTCAGCGATGTCTGTCGGACATGATCTGCTGAGCGGATCATGTCGGACAGACCGATGATAAATCGGCCCCTAAGGCTGCGATTCTAAAAATTTAAAATGTGGTTTCCAAGCCGACACTCGCAAGGGCCGCCCTAATGGAATTCTATAAAAAGGGGGCTATACCTGCTATTGGCAAAATGTCTCTATTACATAGTAATGGAACTTGCTAAAAAGGGAACCTTTGCTTGGGAGAGTAAAGTTAGCAGGGAGTAGGAGGTGCACTTTAAAAATTACATTCTGCAGCCAATACAAATCAGAGTATTCTGCTTGCAGTGCATAAAACCTTTCAATACCCTCTATTTTGAATACATTGGGGCCTATTTAACAAATGTCTGTCTGACATGATCCGATCAGCGAATCATGTCCGACAGACATCGTTGAATGCGTAGAGCAAAACGTTCTCCGCATTCAGCATTGCAACAGCAGCTCTTGTGTACAGCTGGTGCAATGCCGCCCCCTGCAGATTCTCAGCCAATCGGCCGCTAGCAGGGGGTGTCAACCAATCCGATCGTATTCGATCGGGTTGATTTCACGCAATCTCTGTCCGCCTCCTCAGAGCAGGCGGACAGGTTATGGAGCAGTGGTCTTTAGACTGCTGCTTCATAACTGGCGTTTCTGGCGAGCCTTCAGACTCACCAGAAACACGGCCCTTCAAGCTCCAGTACGGAGCTTGATAAATGGGCCCCATTGTTTCTATAATAGAATAATATTATTATTTTTTATATTTTGACAATCTCACAACCTTTTAGTTTTCAAGAAAAAAACTGTGAGAACTGCAAGGGGAAAATGTTTACAGAATATGACATATCTAGTGGAGAAATTTCAGCTACAACCTTTGAACGACCATGCTCACTACAAAAATAAAAAGCTTTGATTTTCATTTTATAAATATGAATTCTGCAGAGTTTTTTTGCATGTCCAGTGTAGTTGTATTATGATTTCTAATGTTCACCTTAAATTGTTTCTATTCTTTAAATTGTTATCTTAGACCAAATTACTGTATCATAGTTGTTATTAACATTTGGCAAATTTTGCATTTATATGCTAAAATATAAATTGTTTTTATATTTAATACATGAAATGGCAACATATTTCAATGTTACAAGGATAAAAGCAGGTGTTATTGCAGACAGGATAATGATCACAAAAGTAGAATTTAGAGCAGGGAAAACACACCAACGCCTAGATTTAGAGTTTTGTCGGTAAAGACCCGCGTAGCTAACGCTGCTTTTTTTCCCAGCGCACCCTTTAAACAACGCTGGTATTGAGAGTTGTCTGAGTGGCAGCGTTAGGCTCAGAAAAGGGAGCGTTGAGCATAATTTAGCTCCACTTCAACCCTCAATACCAGCGCTGCTTACGGTAGCGGTAAGCTGGCAAAACGTGCTTGTGCACGATATCCCCATAAGAAACAATGGGGCAGTAATAATGAAAAAAACCTAACACCTGCAAAAAAGCAGCGTTCATCTCCTAATGCAGCCCCATTGTTTCCTATGGGGAAACAGTTTCTAAGTCTGCACCTAACATCCTAACATGAACCCCGAGTCTAAACACCCCTAACCTTACACTTATTAACCCCTAATCTGCCGCCCCCGCTATCGCTGACACCTGCATTATACTATTAACCCCTAATCTGCCTATCCGGACACCGCCGCCACCTACATTATCCCTATGTACCCCTAATCTGCTGTCCCTAACATCGCCGCCACCTATATTATATTTATTACCCCCTAATCTGCCCCCCACAATGTCGCCGCTACCTACCTACACTTATTAACCCCTAATCTGCCAACCGGACCTCGCCGCCACTATAATAAATGTATTAACCCCTAAACTGCTGCACTCCTGCCTCGCAAACACTATAATAAATAGTATTAACCCCTAATCTGTCCACCCTAACATCGCCACCACCTACCTACAATTATTAATCCCTAATCTCCCGCCCGCACCGTCGCCGCTACTATAATAAAATTATTAACCCCTAAACCTAACTCTAACCCTAACCTTAACACCCCCCTAAGTTAATTATAATTTAAATTAAACAAAATAATATTCCTAAAATTAAATAAATTATTGCTATTTAAAACTAAATACTTACCTATAAAATAAACCCTAAAATAGCTACAATATAAATAATAATTACATTGTATCTATTTTAGGATTTATATTTATTTTACAGGCAACTTTGTATTTATTTTAACTAGGTACAATAGCTATTAAATAGTTAATAACTATTTAATAGCTACCTAGTTAAAATAAGTACAAGTACAAATAAGTACAAAATTACATGTAAAATAAATCCTAACCTAAGTTACAATTAAACCTAACACTACACTATCATTAAATTAATTAAATAAATTACCTACAATTAGCTAAACTAAAATGAAGACTTCTACCGGATGAAGGACCTCCTCTGCGCACCTTGGATGAAGAATTTGGCTTGGCTGGGTGAAGACAACTCAAGGTAGGATGATCTTCAAGGGGTTACCGATAGGTTTTTTTAAGGGGGGTTTGGGTGGGTTAGAGTAGGGGTATGTGGGTGGTGGGTTGTAATGTTGGGGGGTAGTATTGTATTTTTATTTTCAGGTAAAAGAGCTGATTACTTTGGGGTAATGCCCTGCAAAAAGTCCTTATAAGGGCTGGTAAAAGAGCTGATTACTTTTGTAGTTTAGAATAGGGTAGGGCATTTTCTTATTTTGGGGGGATTTTTTATTTTATTAGGGGGCTTAGATTAGGTGTAATTAGTTTAAACTTCTTGTAATTTTTTTTATTTTTTGTAATTTAGTGTTTGTTTTTGTATTATAGAATAGTTTATTTTATTGTATTTTAGTTTAGCTAATTGTAGGTAATTTACTTAATTAATTTAATGATAGTGTAGTGTTAGGTTTAATTGTAACTTAGGTTAGGATTTATTTTACATGTAATTTTGTACTTATTTTAACTAGGTAGCTATTAAATAGTTATTAACTATTTAATAGCTATTGTACCTAGTTAAAATAAGTTGCCTGCAAAATAAATATAAATCTTAAAATAGATACAATGTAATTAATATTTATATTGTAGCTATATTAGGGTTTATTTTATAGGTAAGATTTTAGTTTTAAATAGGAATAATTTATTTAATTTTAGGAATATTATTTTGTTTAATTTAAATTATATTTAACTTAGGGGGGTGTTAGGGTTATGGTTAGAGTTAGGGGTTAATAATTTTATTATAGTAGCGGCGATGGTGCGGGCGGGAGATTAGGGGTTAATAATTGTAGGTAGGTGGCGGCGATGTTAGGGAGGGCAGATTCGGGGTTAATACTATTTATTATAGTGTTTGCGAGGCGGGAGTGTGGCGGTTTAGGGGTTAATACATTTATTATAGTGGTGGCGAGGTCCAGTCGGCAGATTAGGGGTTAATAAGTGTAGGTAGGTAGCGGCGACGTTGGGGGGCAGATTAAGGGGTAATAAAAATAATATAGGTGGCGGCGATGTTAGGGGCAGCAGATTAGGGGTTCATAGGTATAATGTAGGTGGCGGCGGTGTCCGGTCGGCAGATTAGGGGTTAAAAAATGTTGTTATAGTGGCGGCGATGTGGGGGGCCTCGGTTTAGGGGTACATAGGTAGTTTATGGGTGTTAGTGTACTTTATAGCACAGTAGTTAGGAGCTTTATATTCACGCGTTAGCCCATAAAGCTCTTAACTACTGACTTTTTTTTGTCGGTAGGAGTCTTGTCGGTAGAAGGTCTACCGCTCACTTGGTCCAAGACTCCAAATACCAGCGTTAGGCAGGTCCCATAGAAAATATAGGATACGCAATTGACGTAAGGGGATCTGCGTTAGCCTGGAGTCACGGTATGGAAGTGAGCGTTAGACCCTTTCCTGGCTGACTCTAAATATCAGCGGGCGGTAAAAAGCAGCGTTAGGACCCCTTAACACTGCTTTTGACGGCTAACGCCAAACTCTAAATCTAGCCGCAAGGTTTTAAGGATAGCTATATTTCCATGCATATGAAAGAACTGCAGTAAAATGTTTTTTTTTGCTAGTTAAAAGAACATTAAAATATATACATGGATCAGAAATTAATTACTGTGACCAATTCAGGGATACACATAAATGATCACCAGTATATATCAATCAGTGTGTAGTGTGCAAAATGTAGGTGACTTGAAACTCCCAAATCCATGGAATGTTCAGCCTCTTTTGGGGCAGGGAAATATTTGGAAAAGGAAAATCAGGCAAAATTATATAGTGAAACCTATGCATAATTAAATCTTTCAAAGGGTATAAAAATTGGAGTTAATTGTCTATTTATGTAAAATACATTAACATTGAAACTAGCAGTTAATGAATATTTGAACACAGCTGCTTTAAAGTACAGTGGGGCAAAAAAGTATTTAGTCAGCCACCAATTGTGCAAGTTCTCCCACTTAAGAAGATGAGAGAGGCCTGTAATTTTCATCATAGGTATACCTCAACTTTGAGAGACAAAAATGTGGAAACAAATCCAGACAATCACATTATCTGATTTGTAAAGAATTTATTTGCATTTTATGGTGGAAAATAAGTATTTGGTCACCTACAAACAAGCAAGATTACTGGCTCTCACAGACCTGTATTTTCTTCTTTAAGAGGCTCCTCTGTCCTCCACTCATTACCTGTATTAATGGCACCTGTTTGAACTTGTTATCAGTATAAAAGACACCTGTCCACAACAGTTACACTCCAAACTCCACTATGGTGAAGACCAAAGAGCTGTCGAAGGACACCAGAAACAAAACTGTAGACCTGCACCAGGCTGGGAAGACTGAATCTGCAATAGGCAAGTAGCTTGGTGTGAAGAAATCAACTGTGGGAGCAATAATTAGAAAATGGAAGACATACAAGACCACTGATAATCTCCCTCGATCTGGGGCTCCACGCAAGATCTCACCCTGTGTGGTCAAAATGATCACAAGAACGGTGAGCAAACATCCCAGAACCACACAGGGGGACCTAGTGAATGACCTGTAGAGAGCTGGGACCAACGTAACAAAGGCTACCATCAGTAACACACTACGCCACCAGGGACTCAGATCCTGCAGTGCCAGACGTGTCTCCCTGCTTAAGCCAGTACATGTCCAGGCCAGTCTGATGTATGCTAGAGAGCATTTGGATGATCCAAAAGCGGATTGGGAGAATGTCATATGGTCAGATGAAACCAAAGTAGAACTGTTTGGTAGAAACACAACTCGTCATGTTTGGAGGAGAGAGAATGCTGAGTTGCAACCAAAGAACACCATACCTACTGTGAAGCATGGGGGTGGCAACATCATGCTTTGGGGCTGTTTCTCTGCAAAGGGAACGGGACGACTGATCCGTGTACATGAAAGAATGAATGGGGCCATGTATCGTTAGATATTGATTGCAAACCTCCTTCCATCAGCAAGGGCATTGAAGATGAAACATGGCTGGGTCTTTCAGCATGACAATGATCCCAAACACACCACCTGGGCAATGAAGGAGTGGCTTTGTAAGAAGCATTTCAAGGCCCTGGAGTGGCCTAGCCAGTCTCCAGATCTCAACCCCATAGAAAACCTTTGGAGGGAGTTGAAAGTCCGTTTTGCCCAGCGACAGCCCCAAAACATCACTGCTCTAGAGGAGATCTGCATGCAGGAATGGGCCAACATACCAGCAACAGTGTGTGACAACCTTGTGAAGACTTACAGAAAACATTTGACCTCTGTCATTGCCAACAAAGGATATATAACAAAGATTGAGATGAACTTTTGATATTTACCAAATACTTATTTTCCACCATAATTTGCAAATTCATTCTTTCCAAATCAGACAATGTGAATTATCTGGATTTGTTTCCACATTTTGCCTCTCATAGTTGAGGTATACCTATGATGAAAATTACAGGCCTCTCTCATCTTCTTAAGTGGGAGAACTTGCACAATTGGTGGCTGACTAAATACTTTTTTGCCCCACTGTATATTTTGGGTATTAATACATTAATACTAGTTAAAGAAACAGAAAACATAATAACTGCAATGCAGTTTAAAATGTCCTTATTCAAATGGAACAAAGAAAACAAATTGTATGGAATGTCTCTTTGCCTTGTTCAAAATTTTGAAACTGATCTTATCTGTGCTAAAAAAATATAGATACTTAAAGTGTACAGATGTGGCTGAAAGTATTCGAACCCTAGCATTTTAAGGTATTGGTACCCTTTCATTTTTAACAAATAATGCACCATTCACCTAGAAAGAATAGTGTTGAAATTAAAATATCTTTTGTCAATAATTGCTTATTTTGTAATGACATTCTAACATGACCTGGACAATACAATTGATACCCTTTAGAAGTTACAATAAAGAATTGTTTTGTAGCAGTACTTCAAGCAGACTATTATCTTTTAATTACTATCATAGGTGTCTTCAATCTTATAATCACTAATTTAGCCAGTTTAAATGGAGTAAAGTACTCACTCTGATGTTGTGTGTTACTGTGTGTATCACACTGAACATGGAAAAGAGAAGGAAAACCAGAAAATTGTCTGAGGAGGTTAGAAAGAAGGTAAAATCCAAGCATGGTCAACTTTAAGGCTACAAAACCATCTATAAATAGCTTGATGATCATGTGAGCACTATTGCCAATGTTATTAAGAAGTTTAAGGCACAAAGGACAGTAGCTAACATCCCTGGATGTGGCCGCAAGAGTAAAATTGACCCAAGAATATTGAGAAAGATTGTTCGAATGGTGGAAAAAGAACCAAGGACAACTGCAAAACAGATCCAAGCCAATGGGGAATATTTATTAAAGGTCTTGCGGACCTGATCCGACAGTGCGGATCAGGTCCGCAAGACCTCGCTGAATGCGGAGAGCAATACGCTCTCCGCATTTAACATTGCACCAGCAGCTCACAAGAGCTGCTGGTGCAACGCTGCCCCCTGTTGACTCGCCGCCAATGGGCTGCCAGCAGGGAGCTGTCAATCAACCCGATCGTACTCAATCGGGTTGATTTCCGGCGATTTCTGTCCGCCTGCTCAGAGCAGGTGGACAGGGTTATGGAGCAGCGGTCTTTAGACCGCTGCTTCATAACTTGTGTTTCTGGCAAGTCTGAAGACTTGCCAGAAACACGGGCCCACAAGCTTCGTACGGAGCTTGATAAATGGGCCCAATTGTGTAAGCTCAAGGTGCAACAGTTTAAAAGTCACATCATCTGTTGCTGTCTGAATGAAAATGGGTTCCATGGTAGAAGATCTAGGAAAACCACACTTATAAGAGAGAGAAAAACAAAAACTCCAACTGAAGTTTTCCAAAATGCATTTTACCAAGCCACAGTCCTTCTGGGAGAATTGCATTAGGACAGATGAAACAAAAGTAGAGCTTTTTGGCAAATCACAACAACTCCATGTTTACAAAAAAAGAAGCTATAAAAAAAAAAAGAACACCAACCCTACTGTGAAACATGGAGAAGGCTCAGTGATATTTTGAAGTTGCTTTTCTGGCTCTGGGACTGGGTGCCTAGTATCTGTGAAGGGCATGATAAAATCAGAAGAATATCAAGGCATTCTGGAGCGAAATGTACTGCGCATTGTCAGAAAGCTATGTCTCAGTCACAGGTCATGGGTCCTCTAGCAGGATAATGACTGGAAACGTACCTCAAAAAGCACCCAAGAATAAATAATTAATTTTTTGGTGGCCGTCTATGATTTCAGATCTGAATCCCATTGAACATCTGTGGAAACCTAAGAGAACAGTATCAGTTTGCTCAAGAGGAGTGGGACAAAATCCCAATTGAAATGTATCAAAATCTTATTCTGAGCTACAGAAAGCACTTGATTGCAGTTATCATTTCCAAAGGCTGTGCTAAGCAATATTAGGTTAAGAGAAGCAATATTTTTGACTGTATCATTCTTGTGTGTTTTACTGTTTAAATTAATATGTGAAGTCATAAATCAAAAGGGAAGTTTCTGTTCTATTACATGTGAAACAAAGAATGATGGATATCAAATACATTTTTCAAATTGTACTTAGTTTAGAGAACAATGTGCCTTTTCCTAAAAAAGTGGAAGGGTACCAATACCTTTGGACACATAAGTATGTATTTTGTCTGTTGCTTAAAGGGAAATAAAAGTCAAATTAGTCTTTTATAATTCAGATAGAACATGCAATTTTAAACAGTTTTACAATTTACTTCTGATATCAAATTTGCTTTGTCCGCTAGTTACCTTTTATTGAAGAGCAAAACTAGCTAATTTTAGAATCATCAGTGTACTACTGAGAGCTAACTGTTAATTGGTGGCTGTACATATATGTCTCTTGTTATTGGTTCATCAAATCTATTCAGCTAGCTCCCAATAGTCCATGTACAGAGTAATTATAACAAGAGGCACTAGAATATACTAAATAAGACATTAAGTAGATACAATGTTTCCCAAATACAGTTTCTGTCATTGTGGCATTAGCAGTAAAGTAAGTTACATTGGATGTAGCAAGTGCTTGGCAAGCTGCTACAAATATTAATTAAGTACCAACGTTGATGGAAACCTAATATAAGGTAAATTATATTTGTTCCATTTGTCACAAAAAATAATAATTAAGTAGGTCATTAAGAATTTGTTTGTTATGAAAATCTATTAACAGAACAAATAATTGGGTGATCACATGGACTATTTCTCTCACTTGCCAATTTATTATGGACTCGTGTTTCACATTTGGAAAAGGCCACGCACTCAAAGACTTCTAACTTTTGATAATTATGTGTATGTTTATATGAGACTCCTGCACGAGCCTGTATCCACAATATTTATCTGTAATTGCCATGTTTTATATTTGCTTGTGAACCCAAATAATAAAAAGAATTGGAAAAAAAAAACAGAACAAATAAAAGATATTTTTTTTTTTTATTGGGGTCAATACTGGCCAACAACAAAAAGTATAGATTATATACTTATGTTTATTGTTTTTGGACAAATGCAAAGGATATAGATTTTTTTTTTACCTTAGTCCATATCCAGATACACTTGTCTAAAGTAAATCATTTTGTGTCAAATTATTATGAATTTAAAATATAGGCTGTTGTACAGTCTTGCATAGAAAAAAATAAATATCAAAATGCTTATGGGTTGAACTGTGTATATTAACATCACATTATTAAATATATATTATTAATAAAAAAAATGGTTGAGCATTATCAAGAACACATCAACATTTACCACTACAGAAGAAGGAAAATGGTAGAGCTTTATTACTAAAATCCTCTGGGTATTCACTGCTTAATGACAAGTAATAGACTCTATAAGAAAGAAAGATGCTGTCTTCAAGAATGACAGAAAATAGAGTTTCTATCTTTGCATCATGTGTTCTGTTTTAACTTAAATAAAATAAGGTTGTCCTAATTTATATTAAATGATATCCACACGCTGATATTCTTATTTACAAGCTATTAAAATCTACACAAACAAGAATTATGCTATGAAATGAGAGTAAACCTTGTGTTATCAAATGTTCTTCCAAGCACAACATGATAGAATGAGTGATTTCTCCAATTGCATTCAGATTCCCAAGCTACACCAAGACTACTCAAATATACCATATACATTTCCACTCCATTATTCAAAAGGGAAATCAGTTTCATTACTGAGAACACAAGTAACATGCAACTACTGAAAGCTCCAGTAATTTGCTTTTCATTTTTTCTTATTAGATTTTCGGCATCTTGGGATATTTTTATACAGCATTTTAAATTGTTCAAGTGAAAGAGAAAAAAACATCAAACCAGGCACCAGATCCAAAATTAGCATTTTATTCAGAATGTTGGGGGTCAGAGGTGCATCATTTATATTCTGGTACACAATACAGTTGTCAAACTCTCCAGTGTAATAGCTTCCCACCCCCTTTAACAGGTATTATTAGTGCCACCAGCATCAGGTTACCCTTATTTCTTTTTGGTACAAATTATGTAAAATATTTGTGCTAAGAACTTTTTTTAACCCTCCCCAAAACCAATAAAAAACAAATTGTGTGTTGAATCTACAGTTTTGTTGATTGAACGTAATTGTGTTTTAACCTGTTTTGTAAATACTTTATCCATAAAGAAAAAAAGATATAAACATGCAAAACCTGAATCATAGTCCAAATAATACATACACGTGTTTTTGAAGCTTTTATACTTCTTCATAGACTATGCTGATAAAAACATTATGTACACATACCATTTTTACAGTGAAGTGAAAAAGTTGTCCAAACCAAAAAAAAAAAAAAGTGTACATTAAGATCAAAATGTGCCTAGCTTCTCTATCTTGTGAAAAATTCAATAATCCTATGAAAATAAAAGTCAGTTATGCTAAAATCTGGCAATATGACAACTCCCTTTATATGAGACCAACTGTAAAAATCTGAGAATTTTAATGAGAAAACGCTACATCTAAAACTAGAAATAATGCACTGTACATGTCACCCACGTGGTCTTCTTTGCAGCTAAAGGTTACTCTAATGAAATTTGATTTTTCTATACCAGTTTTCATTTAACAAAAGCAATGCAATGTAAAAAAAGGCATGATGAAGGATATCTTGATTACTAAGTCACCCCCCCCAACAAAAAAACATACCTTGTCTTTTCACCCTTTCAGAAATCAGTACCATTAAAGCGTTGAACATAAAACTAAATCCGATCTGAAAAAGGTACAAAAAGGCACATAAAATCCCAGTGCTTCTGTACTGTAAAATTCAAGTGTAACTGAGCTCAATCAATTTTTCCAAACAGTATTGGATTACTGATATTCCCACTGAGCCCAAAATTGGTTTGCAGCCTATGCCAAAGCCTTCAACAAGCGCTTGTGCTAGTAGACTACAAAGTTAAAGCCAAGCTTCTTTACGCTTTTTGGGAATATCAGGTCAAATGTTTGTTCTTGTCCAAAAAACATAAGTTCATTCCGAAATTCAGTCATCTCCACCACCATACATATCAGCCAGTTTCTTGAAGCGAGGGCCCCAGTCATTTAGGTAATCATAGTCTTGTTCCCCACCGCTACTCGTAGAATTCAGGGAGCTTAGAGATCCAGCAGTGGAGCCACTGCCTTCATAATCAAAGACTAACAGGGAATCATAGGGAGGAGCTGTAGGGTCATTGTCTGCTGCTTTTAATCCCTAAAAGAAAGAATATATGTTAGCTACAAAGTCTAGACAGTCACAGATCACTCATATATTCTGTCATTATTCATTAAATGGACATATAATTTTCATAGTTAAATTAAAGGAAAATCTGGAAAAATAAAGAGTTCACTCCAAAAAGTATGTTGAAGTGAACTCTTTATTTTTCCAGATTTTCCTTTAATTTAACTATGAAAATTATGCTGTTTTCCATTGACACAGAGAAAGGTTGGAGTGCATCCTGCAGACTTCAGAAGCCTGACCCTATAACTTTACCCACACTGCTTGCTTCATCAGCATAGGAGCTCATTATATTCAGTATGTAAAAAATGACGGTTTAAAATATTTTTAAATGCCTGACTTTTTATAGATGTTTTTTCAAGTTCTTCATTGCTGACATTCTCTATGAATATATATACCCAGAAAATAGCACATTTGTAAAAAAGAAGACAAAACAAAAATCAAACCCCTATTCTCCTACTGTAACCCTAACCACAACTCCAAACCCCGTCCACTATATATATAAACCCATAAACTACTAAGAAAAGCAGAAGATGACGAGACTCAAGAAAAAGAGGACATTACAACTGATAGTCTTCAACCAGACTTCAAGTAAGGAAAATATTGGGTTGTTTTAATGAGAAATTGTATTGTTATTTATTATTCATCTACAAGAGATAGTTAAGGGATTTTGTAGAGGGAGCTTACCAAGGGTGGATCATGTGTGTATTTTGTCTTAAGGGGCATCATATAAAGAATATTTGAAAGGTAGTACTGCTTCGAAGGGAGCTGCTGGATGTTAAAAGTGTGTGTTACAATGCTATGTGGTCATGGTTAGGGTTAATTACACTAGGAAAGGGTCATGGACAATGTTAGAGTTACATTTGTCGGGACAGGGTTACAGTTAAAGTTAATTACAATTTAGCCAGTGCATTGGATTGTTTTAATTTTATTGAGTAGAATAGGATTAAAGCCCTGATGTACAAAGTCAATCTTCCTTAGTTCCTTAGTAAGAAATAAAATCTACTTTTACTTGGCATGAATATACAACAGTACACCATGCAACTACTTAATATCATTTAGGTAGAAGTAATAGCTTTTATAAACAATTGTAATCACTTTTTAGAACTGTGCCTGCATGGTATGTGGTGCAGAATGAGTTACTAGCAAATAAACATGTTTATGGACATAAAACTAATTATAAAATGAAGCTATTTAACCACAGCATAATATTAAGCATCATTTTATAGTATCATTAAAATGTATCTCTAGATGCCAGTACTTTAATCACAGATCAGCACCTTATTCACGCCCCCTGAGACAAACTAGGAACTTTTTAATGCGACTGAAGTCTGTTAAAAGCTAATTCACTGCAACTATTATTTGATAAGTTCCCAGATCTGTGGTGGAGCATGCAAATGGTGCTGAGCTGAGATTGAAATATTGCCATAATGAGTACACTTTATACTGAGGTAAATAGCTTCATTTATATAAATTCAGTTTTACATGTCATTAAAGGAACAGTCTACTTGAAAATATGGATTTTTTAAAAAGTATAGGTAATTCCTTTATTACCCATTCCCTAGTTTTGCATAACCAACACTGTGATATTAAAGGGACAGTCTACACCAGAATATTTATTGTTTTAAAAGATAGTTAATCCCTTTATTACCCATTCCCTAGTTTTTGCATAATCAACAAAGTTATATTAATACACCTTTTACCTCTGTGATTATTTTGTATCTAAACCTCTGCAGACTGCCGCCTTAACTCAGTGCTTTTGACAGATATGCATTTTAGCCAATCAGTGCTGACTCCTAAATAACTTCATGGGAGTGAGCACAATGATATATATTTGAAACACATGAATTAGCACTGTCTAACTAAAAATGTCAAAATGCACTGAGATAAGAGGCGGTTTCAATGGTTTAGAAATCAGTTTGAGCCTACCTAGATTTAGCTTTCAAATTAGAATACCAAGAGAGCAAAGCAAATTTGATTATAAAAGTAAATTGAAAAGTTGTTTAAAATTGCATGCCCTATCTGAATCAAGAAAGTTTAATTTTGACTAGACTGTCTCTGTTTAATATTATTGAACACTGCCAATATTAAAGGGACATTGTCACGGATACCAGATGGTTAAGGCTATCCCCCACCCCCCTACAACCTCATCCCTGTTGTTTCTCAGTGGTTTTGGGCTCCTCAGAGCAACCAGCATCTCTGGAAGCTGTTTGTTTGCTTTGTGTTGGCTTGTTTTTGTGTTCAGAGAAAAGTTGGTGTATGACCAGGAAAACCCTCCTAGGCTGGCCGGGCTCCTGGAACTCCCGGTCGGCCGCCTCACAACGGACACCCGCCTAACCTCTCTCAGGCTGGCCAGGCTCCTGTAACTCCCGGTCGCCCACAGGACAGCAGAGCACCCGCTAACTTTAACCCAGGTCGCTCCAGCAACCATGTGCCCCAGAGCTCCGCTCTTTTTGGGATTAGTAGCCCCTGGGGAGTATAAGGGGTGGTGGAATTGCCGGAGGGGAGCTCCTTTGGAAACCGGGGGTTTTGGACACCCCTAACCCCATAACTTCAACAGACTGTAACTCTGGTCTCCGGTGATTTTTGGACTGTGAAATTTGGGGACAGAGAGCTTTAAAATGACACCATGGAAGTGCCGCCGCTCCACCGGGATCATCCCGAAACCGCCACCCATATGTATTGGGATTATGTGGGACTGTGGCTCCTATGGAGGTGCCGGGCTGTCTGGAGGGGCGGGAATGGCGGGAAAAAAAGTGGGATTGTCCAGGGTCTTATCAAGATGAGCTGTCTGTATAAAAGGAGTGCATGTTTTCAATACAATCAGTTCTTGTTCACCTGAAGGCTAGTCTGTCTAGTTATTTGGGTGAGCTCCAGCTAAAATCACTTTCCTGGGCTACAAAGAAATCACTTTCCTGGGCTACATAGCCACTTGTTTCAGGCAGAGGAAAGACACTCTGGCGGAGCTACTCAGTCTTGGTAGCTGGAGTCTGCCACAGGGTGGGACCCTGAGTACTGGTGCTGTCGGGCATCAGGGGTGGCTACAGGCTGTGGTGACTTGCCAGCTACATAGCTGCAGTCGGCAGGGAGGAAGAAGGACCCGTTTGGCGGAGCTACCCACACGGGGTAGCGGGGAAGTCCGTCACAGACATAAAACCCAATTTGTTTATTTCTTTCATGTTTCACATAGAGCGTGCAATTTTAAACAACTTTACAATTTACTTATATTTTCTAATTTGTTTGGTTCTCTTGGCAAACTCTGTTGATAACTAGATAGGCTCAAGAGTTGCTGATTGGTGACTGCACATATATGCCTCATGCTATTGGCTCACTCAAAAGTTCAGCTAGCTACCAGTAGTGCATTGCTGCTTCTTCAACAAAGGAGGCCAAGAAGTTAAGCAAATTAGATAATAGAAGTAAACTGGAAAGGTTTTTTTTAAAAAGAATTGTATGCTCTATCTGAATCGCAAAAGAAAATGTTGGGGTTTCTTGTCGCTTTAACTTCATACTCTGTATAATTATGTCACAATCAAAATAAACAAAATGTGTTAATTCAGTGTCTGTTCTCCACAGAACATTTTGTCAGCCAATGGTATTATGAAGTAGCTGAGTGGAGCCAGTATAAGACTTTGCAATATTATGGCATTTTTAATTATTTATAAATGCTGCTTAAAAGACCATTAAATACAGTAGCATTGCATAATTAACAAGTGCATAATTAAAAGACAATGCAATAGCAGTAGATTTTTCCTGACAAATTTAATGTATTTTTCCCACATTTGCCAGCCCTTACCTTCTACAGTGAGAAACAAAATACTTTTTTCAGTTTCTTGTTTGAATAACTCCAGAACTGCTTCACAGACTGTTAAAATGCTTCACAAGACAAGTGTATAAAGCACTTACATAATTGATTTCATTTGGCTGCTCTATACACTAATCCTATTTGAAACAACTCTTGGTAATTATAAAGGTATTGAATTTCAACCATTTTCACCAACTGAAAAGTGTAATACGTGAGGGAAATAAAAATTACCTATTATTAAATTTGTCTAATAAATTAAATTAAACTACAATACAGTGCTGGCATTTTGTTGTTTGTAAGCCAAAAATTAGTCCCAAATAAAAATATTCTTTATAGCTTAGTGCATTCATTTGACCACATACATAAACTATTTAAATGGGTTTTTGAAGCAAATTTGTTTTTCATGGGAAACTACTTTGTATTAAATCAAGTTTAAATATGAAGTGCGTGCTAACTGAGATTTGCACCTTGTTTCCATAGTAGCAAGTAGGCTATGTTAACATAACAGTGCCAATTTAAAGGGACGGTATACTATAAAATAGTTTTTCCCTTAAAGGGACACTGAACCCAAATTTTTTTCTTTCGTGATTCAGATAGAGCATGCAATTTTAAGCAACTTTTTAATTTACTCCTATTTTCAAATTTTCTTAGTTCCCTTGCTATCTTTATTTGAAAACGAAGGAATCTAAGCTAAGGAGCCAGCCGATTTTTGGTTCAGACCCTGGACAGCACTTGTTTAATGGTGCTGTCCAATCAGCAAGGACAACCCAGGTTGTTCACCAAAAATGGGCCGGCATCTAAACTTACATTCTTGCCTTTCAAATAAATATACCAAGAGAATGAAGGAAATTTGATAATAGGAGTAAATTAGAAAGTTGCTTAAAATTGCATGTTCTATCTGAATCACAAAATATTTTTTTGTGGTTCAGTGTCCCTTTAATGTGTTTCCAATTACTTTTTTTTTACCAGCTGCAGAGTATAAAATTTATGAGATTTGCTTTTTTAAGGCTTATTTGTGTATATGAATTAGCTGATTTTGTGTTTTGAAGCCACAACCTAATAAAATAGGTTGAGCTTGTATGTATATTCAGATCTCATTACTTTATCACATTGTGTACATATACATGCTTCTTTATTTTATATCTGTCCATAAACCAATCACCAATACTTGGAGAGAACAATGGAAAATTAAAATGTTATTACCTTATCTCTTCTAGAACCCACTGGGAGTGTAATTTCTTCTACTTGCTGTGTTAACACAGCTTGGCTTTGAGGCCAAAAACTGTCAGGATTGGTGGGGATACCACAGGCTAAATAAACTATTTCAAATGCTAATATAAGGGTAATGAAAATACTTGTAAACAATTTAATACACTCCAGCAGGTAAAGTGGATCATTGGGAACAAAGTAAAGAGGAGAACATTTTTGAGTAAACTGTCCCTTTAAATAATTTGTCAACTTGATGTAAGAGATTCCAATTAGGTAAATAAAACAATTGCACTGTGGAATATTTTCTCTTAGAGCATACATTAGGGATCTATTTTGACTCCTTTATTAATAAAACAGTTAATTATGTTGAAAACAATATATATCATGCAAACTATATATAAGCAATTAAAAGGGCATGAAACTCACATTTTATCTTTCATGATTTAGAAATAGCATGCAATATTAAACAACTTTCCAATTTACTTCTATTATCTAATTTGCTTCATTTTCTTGATATCCTTTGTTGAAAAGCATATCTAGATAGGCTCAGTAGCTGCTCATTGGTGGCTGCACATAGATGCCTCTTGTAATTGGCTCACACATGTGCATTGCTATTTCTTCAATAAGGGATATAATAAGGATATCTAAAGAATGAAGCAAATTAGATAATAGAAGTAAACTGGAATGTTGTTTAAAATTGTATTCTCCATCTGAATCATGAAAGAAAAAAATTGGGTTTAGTCCCTTTAAGTACAGCATTGCAAATTATCTGTATAAATAAAAAAATGCTATAAAAGCATTTATAATGGAATAAATAAACTTTGCATGGTATTATGCTCAAACACATGCTTTCCGAAAAGGCTTGATTATGTTTATCTTATCTAATTTGCTGTGGCTATTTAGAGACAAATATGAATTAGATCCTCCACAGATCATGCAATCACTGTGTAGAATGTTACAAGGTTCTGGGTCCTGCAGGATGCTCTCTAGCCTCTTAGAGTAAAGTGAAAAAGAATAATGTTCAGGGTTAAATTCTAGAAAAAGCAAACAAAAAATGAAAATCAATTCCAATGGACTATGCATTATTAAATTTTTGGGAGGAAATACACTGAGTTTAATGTCCCTTTATTATATTTTGTATTTAAATATTAAAGGGACTTAAATATGCAATTTAAAACTGTACAATTCAATATTTGTAGTGATAAAAACAACAGCATCTAGCATCTCCATATCTTTGCTTCTAATAATGTAATAACTTATTTAAACCACTAATTTGTTGCAATTTATGAAAAACTTAGATGTGTAACATTTGCTGCAATATTGTTACCTATTTTGAGACTGCAATACCAAATCTTAAAGTGAAGGTCAATTTCAATGAATTAGTGCCTATTAAACCTATTAAAAACAAAGGCACTTTAATTAATCAAAATTGACATTTCACTCCTTTTCTTAAGAAACTTACCTTTTAATCCTGAAAGCCGCTCCAGCAATTCCCCCGGCCGTCAGAAGCCTCTTCTTATGTAAGAAATGATGAATCCGGCTTCCTCCAATCACAGCTCCCCCCCCCCCCCCCGGGGGATCATGGCCTGATGCAACATCGTGATTGGAGGAAGCCGGATTCGTCATTTTGGACCTGCGAAGAGGGCTTGCGACGGGCGGAGGAAGCGCTGCAGCAGCTGTCAGGATTAAAAGGTAAGTTTTTGAAGAAAAGGAGTGAAATGTCAATTTTGATTAATTAAAGTGCCCTTGTTTTTAATAGGATTATTAAAAACCGGGCACTAATTCATCTAAATTGACCTTCACTTTAATTATGTGTAGTACTTGCATTATGTATTTTTTCCCCAATTCCTGAAATTTTAATGGACAGTAAAACATCTTGAGATTTTTATATAAAATATTTAGTTACGTGTAAAAAACTTCTTTGCAATGAATTTTCATTATTTATATTGCCCCTTTTCATGTAATTAAGCTCTAAAAATTGAGAATTTTCTAATTCTCAGAAATTGAAATACACTGTGCTAACTTTCCAAGGCTAACCCTGCTATTGGCCTTTACTGATAACAACTGCTAAACAATCCACTTCATACTAACATTATAGCCGTAGCTAGCCTTGCTATCTGCATATTAAAGTCCAGATTATTTCCTCCAAATAAGGCAAATGGAGGGTGGAGTTTGGTTATTAAAAATCAATTGCAGTAAAAAGGATGTTAATTTATTTTACAATCATTTAGACTTTGCAGATGTGTTATTCTATAGCACTGGTTTTAAAACCTGCCCTTAGGCCTTCCTAACAGGACAGATTTTAAGGATTACCTTGGGCGAGAGCAGGTAAAATAATTATGTTTACTAATCAGCTGATTATTTCACCTGTGTTCTAGTTCAGATGTCCTCAAAATCTGGCCTGTTAGGGAGGCATGAGGACGGGTTTTAAAACCAGTGTTCTATAGCAGTGTTTCTTTACCGCGGTCCTCAAGTACCCCCCAACAGTCCAGGTTTTCGTTATAGCTAAACTAGAGCACAGGTGAAGTAATCACTGATTACTTCACCTGTGCTCTAGTTCAGCTAAAATGAAAACCTGGACTGTCAGGGTGTACTTGAGCACCGCTTTTGAGAAACACTATTCTATAGCAACACAAAAGAAATGTCTTTACTGCTCTTTTAACTCTGTCAATAGATGGTTTAACAATTCTTGTGAGAATTGTAAATGTAGTCTCTGCCATTATTTGCACACTTTAAAGACTGTCCCTCATTGGCCTCAGTGGATGAGTTTAAGTGAGGGAAATCTAAGCTACAGCATGGTGGTAGCCCCTACTTTATGGACAGTAAAAGTTTACAGTTATTTCTTTATAACACTTTGCATTCATTATGATATCTAGCATTTATTTAAAGTTTATTGTCCGGACAGACCGGATGGAAAGTTAATTATTTGTAATTACCTCGTTGATAAAGTCTCCAATATCGCCTGGGTGAGGAGCAGCTGACCGGAGAGGATATTGAGGTTCTGCATGTATTGGTCTTTCATCCATACGTCGAATTCCTACAGGTTTGATCGAGTCTGGTTCCATGGTATCAGGCTGCTGCAGCTGGCTTAGATCATAATCCTGAAATAAAATAAAAAATAATCAGAAAAAAATTCCAAGATTAAAAAAAGAGACACAATTCTAATCATTGCATCTAAATAAACAAGCTAATAATTTAAAATGGCTGTATGTGAGTTATGGAGTTATCAAGAAACTGTGTTTTTTTTTACTTATATAAATCATCAGTTTCAAGCAAATTAGAAACATGCAAAATGTGATAAAATGAAAATGCAGTGTGACTGTAAGGTGTCAGTTTAGGCGACAAGACACCTAGGAAGTTCATGACGCAATCAACACCTTTTTCTCAAGCATTAACTTATTTAGTATGCGTGAAGAGGAAGCTGGGGCCTAAAGCTTTACATTTCTTTTGTAATATCTATCTATCTATCTATCTATCTATCTATCTATCTATCTATCTTTTAGAAAATAGTATTCACATACCAGGACATTTTCTGTTTTTTTTCATATTAACATAAAAGGTTACACATATTTTTTGTTAAACTTATTAAAAATGCAGTGCTCAGTCATTATAATTTTGTTTGCCATTTTGCTAACCTACCTCTCAAAATTGTGCTTTGCAAGAAGGGGTTTTAACATGTTCAGAAATGTTTTACATTCAGTTATTAACGTATTACAAAACTACATAAAATTGTTGTAATTACAAGTTGTTAATCTCCCTTTAATTGTTATATTATTATGCATTCCTAAAAAATACTTTAATATTCCTTTAAGATACCTTTCAAGGGTTAAAGGGACGGTCAACACAAAAATTGTTATTGTTTAAAAAGATAGATAATGCCTTTACTACCCATTCCCTAGCTTTGAACAACCAACATGGTTATAGTAACATACTTTATAACCTTTAAACCTCTAAATTTCTGTCTGTTTCTAAGTCCCTAAAGACAGCCCCATGATCACATGGTTTTGTATTTGCTTTTCACAACAGGAAAGCTCGTTCATGTGAGCCATTGTGCTGACGCCTGTAGATTCTAACAACACAGCACTAATTAGCTTAAATGCAAATCAATAGATAATACATTTTAAGTCATGTGATCAGGGGGCCGTCAGAAGATGATTATAAACAAGGTAATCACAAAGGTAAAAAGTGTATTAAAGGGACAGTCAAGTCCAAACAAAACTTTCATGATTCAAATAGGGCATGCGATTTTAAACAACTTTCCATTTTACTTTTATCACCAATTTTGCTTTGTTCTCTTGGTATTCTTAGTTGAAAGCTAAACCTAGGAGGTTCATGTGTAAATTTATTTGATCTTAAAGGCCGCCTCTAATCTAAATACATTTTGACAGTTTTTCACCACTAGAGGGCGTTAGTTCATGTGTTTCATATAGATAACATTGAGCTCATACACGTGAATTTACCAAGGAGTGAGCACTGATTTGCTAAAATGCAAGTCTGTCAAAAGTACTGAAACAAGGGGGCAGTCTGCAAAGGTTTAGATACAAGGTAATCACAAAGGTAAAATATGTATTATTATAACTGTGTTGGTTATGCAAAACTGGGAAATGGGTAATTAAGGAATTATCTATCTTTTAAAACAACAGAAATTCTGGTGTTGACTGGCCCTTTAATATTACAATGTTTCCTGTGCAAAACTGGGGAATGGGTAATAAAGGGATTATCTATCTTTTTAAACAATAAACATTTTTAATTGATTGTCCCTTTAACATAGTTACAGGTGTTATGCATTATACAAAAAAAAAATTATGCAAAAAATAGCAAAAATATATAATATATAATCTTAGAGTTACCTGATCTTCTTCTCCTCCTCCTTCTTCATCATACTTTAAAATGTTATCTCTGACATCATCTTCAGGGTCAATGAGAAGTTGTTTGGCCTGACGTTCTTTGTCACGACGTTTCATCCACACCACAAACATTAAAACTAATGCTAAAGTTTGAAAGAAGAAGAAAATAACTTGGAGTAAAATAAACATTTCTGCAGCCAAACTAATAACATTGCAAATCACGATGAATGCACTTCAGTAATGCGTGTAGTACTAGATTAACAGTAATGTGATATTTGGCTTGCTATCATAATGGCATTTTCACACAATTATTTACAAATCTTGTATAAATGTATTCAATTTACTTTGCCAGCTAATTAAGTCATTATTTTAAGCAAGCATTTAAATATTTATGGTCCTTAATTTGAAATAAATCAATATACTTTCCACATCAGTTTTACTAATTCTAAAACAAATTGATGCTAGATAAAAACATTGGAAACTGTTAAACAAATTATACAAATCCTATCACCATATGTAACTTATTACCTAAAATTATATTTTTATGAATATAAATATAGTAGCATTAATGTAAAAAATGATTTTTTTTATGATTGTTTTTTTAGTTATATAGAATTTAAACACAACAATATACAACAATCCCCAGAACAATGATAATCTAATGAAAACAATGTATGTATTGTTTATCTAAGAAGTAATATATATTTAGATATACATATATATAGGAATATATATTTAAAAATACAAAGCACATTTTTCCTTATGTGAAGAACATTGGAATGTAAAATATTTAAATACACAGTTAAACACATTTTTAAATATTAAACATGAATAAAAATTAGTTCATGTTTTGAGGTAATATGAGTGGAAAGTGCTCCAACGTGTGTGTGTGTGTGTGTGTATATATATATATGTTTATGTGTGTATAAATGTATGTAAATACATATATAAACACATGTATACATATTTATATATACATACACATATTTAGACATTATTAGATTATATAGAATTTAGCCCATAGAAGTGGCTTGAGTAATGAAAAATATCGATAATATGAAATATTAGTACTTACTGAGCAAAATGATGATGCAAAGTAAAATAGCAATGATAGCTCCTGTACCCAGACCTGTTCCAACAATTGGAGCTACACCACTACAGTATCCATTCATGTCACAGGAACATACTTTTACACGGAGGATTGAAGTGTTTGACATTGCAGGATTTCCTGAATCTGTGATCTGAATTGGAATATTGTAGATGCCATCCTCTAGGGATCCAATCTTTAAACTAAGTTGGGCATGATCACCTAAGAAAATAATTGATTCACCATTAATATATGGAAGAAGATTTTATATATGTTAGTAAAACATTTCAATGTTTGGATTACAGACTAATACATTTGTATTATATAAGTCATACTGAAAATAACAGACAACATATTTTTTGCTTAGATTTTATTATGATATGTGTCACTCATCTGAATAATTTAGGGACTATGCATATTAAAAATTAAAATAAAATAACAGTAGATTAATATAAAAAATATAGTAAACGGATTGAATATATAATTACATTAATTGTAGAAATAGAAACAATAAATACAATAATATCTTAATATATAGATTACTGAATAAAGGTGACCAGATTACTATAACGGTACAGATGAAAATTCTTTTACACTCATTTAAACGTATCTGAAACAAACATAACATATTAATCAGTTATGTTACTATTACATTTTTGGGGTGTTTCGTTTTCATACATTATCTATTCTACTTACACCAAATCAGGCTGTGATAATAGGCTTCTTAATTACAGAACTATATATATCTTGATATAAATCAAGAAAAATGCTAAAAAGTGTATTAGAGAATGTAAAAGCAAGGAAATCTATATCTACCGTTGAGTCGTACAATTGACCAGTTTTTTTTAATATCCATTGGGCTGTAAGGAAGTTCAAAGATGAAAGGTCCTGCATTGGGACTAATGTCAGAATCTACAGCTGTTATGTTAATTGCATTTGGGTCTGGCCTTTCGCATATTTCAACTTCTCTTGGAAAAACGTGTGGAGCATTATCATTTATATCAAGTAAGTAAATTTCCAATGTTCCACTGCCACTCATTGGTGGAATTCCTAAAAAGAAAAACAAAATGTGTGAATCAAACATTTATAAAGCTCTTCTCAAATATTTGGGCTCATAATTTAAAGGCAACATGGATTAAAATAAATGATATTGATTTTTATTTGCAGTACAATCTGAACCACACAAAAAAAAGAGGAAAACAACCTCAACAGCTTTTACAGCTATCTGAGATTGTGCCACATTACAATGTATTCTATTGCTATACTGTCTATACAAACAACATTTTCATCTGCTCCAGGCTGTTTTCATGCAGTAAAAATAAAGATCTAGGCTAGCTGGAAATTATATGAAACATAATGTTCTTCATTATTTCTCTGTTAAAATGATATACAAAGTACGCTACAAGAAAAATATAATTCTAACGTATTCACACTGCAATCAGTGCTTTTTAATCTTTCTAGCTTGCCTTTTAATTTTAACTAAAAGGTCAGCCTGTTTGGATAAAACATTTTTTGCATATATACGTAAATCTATCTATCAATCTATCTATCTATCTATCTATCTATCTATCTATCTATCTATTGGTGGAATTTGGGGCTAGAATGAAGTGCAAATTAGTGCTCCCGCTCCTGCGTTAACTTTGCTAGATGTAGGCTTTTTGCACTAAACCTGACATTAAATATTAAAATTTCACATTCTGATGTTGTTGACATAGAATATGTTCTATTTATTCTTAAATATTTATTTCTATATATAGCAGTATGTCCCTATACCTATTTATATATTTCTATAGATATGTAGGTGTAGATATGTATTTATGTAAACAGTATCAGATGTATATAGAAATATATATTTAAGAATATAAAGTACATTATTTTCTATGTGAAGAACATAAGAATGTAAAATATGCGTTTTTCAGGTTTTGCAATTTAAATTTAAACGCAGTCGGATTAAAGCACATGAAAATTTTGCAATCCTAAAGCGCCTTATTGAAATAATAAATATAAAATATTTTTAAAAATTAAAAAATATTCTGTAAAATATTCAAATCATCCATAAAATATATTTATATTTGTTACAGTATGTTTAATATTTTTTATTATAATTTCGTATATTTTTTTTAATAACAAATATATTATTTCCATAACACGCCTTAAAACCTCAACCTCGTTAAAATCTAAATAGCGAAACACAATGTGCAAAACACATATTTTACATTCCTATGTTCTTCACATAGAAAATATTGTACTTTTTTATTAAATATATATTTCTATATATCTTATACTATTCATGTAAAAAACGTATCTTTACCTATACATTTATGGGAATATATATGCAGGTATAAGTATATATACACACACGCACACACACACACATATATATATATATATATATATATATATATATATATATATATATATATATATATATATATATATATATATATATAAAAAGACAGTATCCTGTAAGTGAAGAACATTGGCATGTTAAATATGTAAATATAAAGTAAAACAAATAAATAAATATGTACACACATATAAACTTATATATATATATATATATATATATATATATATATATATATATATATATATATATACTTTCATTTCCTAATTCCGGCTCTATTTCCCACGCAAGCAAATAGTGTGAAATACCCCTTAACGCTTGCACATTACACTTAAAGTGAAAGTAAAGTTAACCCTATTTGTTCAGGGCATTGGGTAGAGTTTTAAAAATGAGGCAGAGTTTAAGCAATCAATTTTTTTTATATTTATTTAATTACTCACATTTTAAAACAACTAATCCTTCCCCCCCCCCCCCCCCCCAGGCTGTGATGTTTGTGCAAAGGGGCTGAACACCCGGAGGGGGAACAAGGATTATTTGTTTTAAGTATTGTTATCTGTCAATCAATTTGACAATATGGCGTGCAGGAGAGCAGGATAGGTTTAAAAAAGGTTAAAATGTGAGTAAATAATTAAATATAAAAAAATTGATGACTTAGGGGCCTATTTGCTATGGGGCGAGCGGACATGATCCAATGTAGCGGATCATGTCTGCTGCACATCGATAAATGCCGACAGCATACACTGTCAGCATTTATCATTGCACCAGCAGTTCTTGTGAACTGCTGGTGCAATGCCGCCCCCTGCAGATTGGCCCAGCAGGCTGCTAGCAGGGGGTGTCAATCAACCCGATCATATTCGATCTGATTGATTTCTGGCCGCCACCTCAGAGCAGGCGGACAGGTTATGGAGCAGCGGTCTTTAGACGCTGCTTCATATCTTCTGTTTCCCGCAAGCTTGATAAATATGCCCCTTAAACTCTGCCTCATTTTTAAAACTCTACCCAATGCCCTGAACAAATAGGGTTAACTTTACATTCACTTTAACGCTCCACTCGTAATTTAGCCCTTACTGTGTAAATCAAAGAACCTGTAATCTTTTATTTTGTTCATTTAATCAGGTCATGACTGTCTAAATATTATTTTCCGAAATACAGCAAGCATAAATAAGATTAAAGTGGCAACTAAGCCCCATGCATTGCAATTACTTTATTATTGCCTTTCCAAGCCTACTAGCCCTAACCTTTGTGAAAAGCTCCAAGGACATCTCTGCCTATGGTGTTTTACACAAAGGATAGGGTTCCTTTAAACCAGTATAAATATATATGTTTATATATATATATATATATATATATATATATATTTATATATATATATATTTATATATATAGCTACAAATATATATTTATAAATACTTAGAACATATTCTCCTATGTGTAGAACATCGGAATGTATATATGCATATACAATATATACAGTATGTGTGTGTGTGCACATATATATTTATCTGTTTATATGTCTGCAAATACATATATACACATATAAATACATAAATACATACTGTATATACATAGTATGTATATATATAAATATATATATATATATATATATATATATATATATATATATATACATACATAGAAATCTTTAGACAGGTATATGTATGTATCCCTATGTTAAAATCCTTTGTGTGCCTTTTTCTTTTCACGCAAATGATAACGCTCCACTCGTAATCTGCAAGCCTAAATATTTGAGCTTTGCTCCTTAGTTCACAGTGCTGTAGAATGCCAGCTTATGCACACATATTTTTAAACAACTTTCCAATTTACTTCTATTATTTAATTTGCTTCCTTCTCTTGTTATCCTTTGCTGCAAGGTTTATCTAGGCAAGCTCAGGAGCAGCAGAGAACCTAGGTTCTAGCTGTTGATTGGTGGCTGCATATATATATATATATATATATATATCAATTGTGATTGGCTCACACAAGAGTTAGAAACCATTAATGCATTGCTGCTCCTTCAACAAATTATACCAAGAGAATGAAACAAATTAGATAATAGAAGTAAATTAGAAAGTTGTTTAAAAATATTTTCTCTATCTGAATCATGAAAGAAAAAATTTGGTTTCATGTCCATTTAATATATTCTTGCTGACTCTTGCAATTTTTATAAAAATGTCAGCCACTGTCTTAGTGGTCCACCCTAACTCTTGACACTGATCTTTACATGAAAATGTTTGATATGTAAAGAACCTTGATAACACTATATGCTTAACTATACCCTTAAAGGGACAGTCAACACAAACAGTGTTGCTGTTTAAAAAGATAGATAATGTCTTTACTACCCATTCCCTAGATTTGCACAAAAAAACATGGTTATATTAACATACTTTATAACCTTTAAACCTCTAAATTTCAGTCTGTTTCTAAGTGCCTAAAGACAGCGCCATGATCACTTGCTTTTGTATTTGCTTTTCACATCAGGGCAAGCTAGTTCATGTGAGCCATATATATATAACATTGTGCTGACGCCCATGGATTCTAACAACACAGCAAAAATTGTCTTAAATGCAAGTCAATATATAAAGTCATGTGATCAGGGGGCAATCAGAAGATGCTTAGAAACAAGTTAATCACAGAGGTAAAAAGTCAGGCTTCTTCATATTTGACATGAAGGTGTTGGAGTGATCTCAAAGGGAGAGGGAGTTATTGCATAGCTTACTAATAGGGTTACTTAGACATCACCATTTGTTTAGTTACGAATGTAAATTCATTAATAAAACACAGATATTCATTTTGTTTTTACAAAACAATTATCTGAACAAATGCACTACGAAATTTAAAAAAAAAACTAATAAATACTGATGAAATTCATCAGCATTCATTTGTTTCCTTTAATTTACCTTTGGGGGTTAAAACTACTTATCTCTAGTGTGCTGAAGAGCCAAGCTAATCCTGACCCTTTTTCACATGGCACTCTAATGGAAGACTTAGTGCAGCGAATACCAGGACCTACATTATAGGTAAAGGTCCTTTAGCCCAGGTCCAGGGATCTGCCACGCTAAGCCTCCAGTAACACATTAAAAACAGAATCCAACTATGGCTGGTAATAAAAAAATTGAAAAAACAAAATTTATGCTTACCTGATAATTTTTTTTATTTCCGGATATGGTGAGTCCACGGGACCATCAATTACTGTTGAGAATATCACTCCTGGCCAGCAGGAGGAGGCAAAGAGAACCTCAGCAAAGCTGTTAAGTATCACTTCTCTTCCCACAATCCCCAGTCATTCGACCAAAGGAAAAAGGAGAGAAAGGAAATAACACAAGGTGTAGAGGTGCCTGAGGTTTATATAAAATTAACTGTCTTAAAATAAAGTGTGGGGACATGGACTCACCATATCCGGAAATAAATAAATTTATCAGGTAAGCATAAATTTTGTTTTCTTTCCTAAGATATGGTGAGTCCACAGGATCATCAATTACTGTTGGGAATCAATACCCAAGTATTAGGGAGGGATAAGACAGGGAACAAAAGTATCAAATTTATAAAATTTGGGAAAAGTATGCAAAGAGGACCAAGGCGCAGCCTTGCAAATCTGTTCTACAGTTGCCTCATTTTTCAAGGTCCAAAAAGAAGAAAAAGCCCTAGTGAAATGAGCTGTGATTCTCTCAGGAGGCTGCTGACCAGCAGTCTCATATGCCAAACGAATACTCAACCATAGAGAAAGAGACGTGGCGGTAGCTTTCTGACCTTTGTGTTTCCCAGAAAAACAATTAAACAATGCGGAGGGCTGACGAAAATCCTTAGTCATCTGTAAATAAAATTTAAGAGCATGCACAACATCGAGGTTGTGCAACAAACGCTCCTTATGAGAAAAAGGAGAAGGACAGAGAGAAGGAACAACAATTTCCTGATTAATATTTCTATCCGAAACAACCTTAGGAAGAAAACCAAACTTGGTACGAAGAACTGCCTTATCTGCATGAAATATGAGATAAGGCAAATCGCACTGCAAAGCTGAGAGTTCCGAAACTCTCCAAGCAGAAGAAATAGCAGTAAGAAACAAAACCTTTCAAGATAACAGCTTAATATCTATGGAATGCATTGGCTCAAACTGAGCCTGTTGCAAAACTAAGAACAAGATTAAGACTCCCAGGTGGAGCAACAGATTTAAACACAGGTCTGATTCTGACCAAGGCCTGACAAAAAGATTGCACATTTGGCACTTCCGCCAGGCACTTGTGCAGCAAAATAGATAGAGCAGAAATCTGACCCTTTAGGGTACTGACAGACAAACCCTTCTCCAGACCCTCCTGGAGAAAGGATAAAATTATTGGAATCTTGACTCTACTCCAAGAGTATTCCTTGGATTCACACCAATAAAGATATTTACGCCATATCTTATGGTAAATCTTTCTAGTGACAGGTTTACGAACCTGAATCATGGTCTCAATGACCGATTCAGAAAATCAGTGCTTAGATAAAATTAAGCGTTCAATCTCCAAGCAGTCAGCTTCAGAGAAATGAGATTTGGATGAAGAAAGGGACCCTGAATTAGAAAGTCCTTCCTCAGAGGAAGTCTCCACGGCAGTAGAGATGACATTTCTACTAGATCTGCATACCAGATCCTGTGAGACCACGCAGTAGCTATAAGAATCACCAACGCACTCTCCTGCTTCATCCGAGCAATGACTCATGGAAGGAGAGCAAACAGAAGAAAAAGGTATGCCAACCTGAAGTTCCAAGGAACTGTTAGAGCATCTATCAGGAAGGCCTGAGGATCCCTTGACCTCGAACCATACTTTGGAAGCTTGGCGCTCTGTCGAGACACCATCAGATCCAATTCTAGTATCCCCCATTTGATGGTTAACCTGTAGAACACTTCCGGATGGAGTTCCCACTCCCCGGGATGAAAAGTCTGTCTGCTTAGGAAATCCGCTTCCCAATTGTCCACTCCTGGAATGAGGATGGCAGATAGACAGCACTATGAGCCTCCGCCCACTGAATGATTCAAGCCACCTCCTTCAGGGCTAAGGAACTCTGAGTTCCCCCCTGGTGGTTGATGTAAGCCACTGAGGTTATGTTGTCTGAGTGGAATCTGATAAACCGGGCCAAAGCCAGCTGAGGTTAAGCCATCAAGGCATTGAAGATTGCTCTCAACTCCAATATGTTTTTGGGGAGAGTAGATTCCTTTTGAGACCACAGTCCCTATGTCTTCAAAAAGTCCCAGACTGCTCTCCAGCCTGTCAAGCTGGCGTCCATGGTTACAATCACCCATGATGGTGTCTGGAAGCTCGTCCCCTGAGACAGATGTTCTTGAGACAGCCATCATGGAAGAGAGTCCTTTGTCATTTGATCTAGAGCTATCCTCTGAGATAGGTCTGCATAATCCCCATTCCACTGACTGAGTATGCATAATTGTAGAGCTCTCAAATGGAACTGGGCAAAGGGAACTATGTCCATGGAAGCCACCATTAGACCAATTACCTCCATACATTGGGCCACTGATGGCCGTACAGCAGACTGGAGAGATAGGCAAAAGGAAAGAATCTTGGCTCTTCTGACTTCCATCAGAAATATTTTCATTGATAGTGAATCTATAATGATCCCTAAGAAGACCACCCTTGTAGCCGGAACAAGGGAACTCTTTTCCAAATTCACCTTCCATCCATGCGAACAAAGAAAATACAACAAGATCTCTGTGTGAGAGTTTGCTAGTTGAAAAGATGGCACCTGAACCAGAATGTCGTCCAGATAAGGTGGCACCACAATACCCCGAGACCGTATTACTGCCAGCAGAGCTCCCAGAACCTTTGAGAAAATTCTGGGAGCTGTGGCGAGGCCAAATGGAAGGGCCACAAACTGAAACTGTTTGTCCAGATAGGCAAACCTCAGAAATTTGTGATGATCCCTGTGAATGGGAACGTGGAGGTACGCATCCTTCAGGTTTATGGTCATCATAAACTGACCCTCTTGGACTAGAGGAAGAACGTAACAGATAGTCTCCATTTTGAAGGATGTCACTCTTAGAAACTTGTTGAGGAACTTTAGATCTAGAATAGGCCTGAAAGTCCTCTCTTTTTTGGTAACCACAAACAGGTTGGAATAGAACCCTAGACCCTGTTCCTGTATTGGGACTTGAACTATGGCTCCCAGGATGGAAAGATCCTGAACACATTTCAAGAATGCCTCACTTTTTATCTGGTCTACAGGCCTCACTTTTTATCTGGTCTACAGATAATTTTGAGAGGTGGAATCTGCCCCTGGGAGGAAAAGTCTTGAATTCTAACTTGTAACCCTGGGATAATATGTCCAAGGCCCAAGGGTCTTGGGCATCTCGTATCCATGCCTGAGAAAACTGAGAGAGTCTGACCCCCACTTGATCCGATCCCGGATCGGGGCGAACCCTTCATGCTGACTTAGATTCAGTTGCAGGCTTCTTAGATTGCTTCCCCTTGTTCCAAGACTGGCTGGTTTTCCAAGAAGACTTGGACTGATAGCTTGATAGAGGAGGGGGAAGACTTACCTCTGAAGTTATAAAAGGAACACAAATTACTCTGATGTCCTTTCGATTTATTCTTCCTATCTTGAGGCAGAAATTATCCTTTACCACCCATGATATCGGAAATAATTTCTGCCAAACCCGGCCCAAACAAGGTCTTTCCCTTGTAAGGAATCACCAAAAGCTTAGATTTAGAAGAAACATCTGCTGACCAAGATTTCAGCCATAGCGCCCTCCGTGCCAACATTGAGAAACCAGATATTTTGGCCCCCAACTTAATGACCTACAAAGAAGCGTCAGTGATAAAGGAATTGGCTAACTTAAGAGCCTTTATCTTATCTTGAATCTCCTCTAAAAGAGTTTCTGCTTGGAGGGACTCAGACAAAGCGTCAAACCAATATGCTGCCGCACTTGTCACTGTAGCAATACACACCGCCTGTTGCCACAGTAACTCCTGATGAATATACATCTTCTTTAAGAAAACCTCCAGCTTCTTGTCCTTAGGGTCCTTGAAAGAGCAACTATCCTCAATAGAAATAGTCGTCCTCTTGGCCAGTGTAGAGATCGCCCCTTCCACCTTGGGAACCATCTGCCATGACTCCTTAATGAAGTCGGCCACCGGGAACATTTTCCTAAAGACTGGGGAGGGAGAAAAGGGAATTTCAGGTCTCTCCCATTCCTAGGCAATAATCTCGGTAGCATGGTCTGGCACTGGAAACACCTCAGCAGGGGAGGAAACAACAAAGTAGCAAAATTTCTTAGGGTTGACAATGACAGGAGTATTTGAGTCATCAAAGGTAGCCAAAAACTCCTTTAACAAAACATGAAGGTGTTCAAGCTTAAATCTGAAGGAAACCACTTCAGCATCAGAAGAAGGGGTTATACTATCCAAATCTGAGATTTCACCCTCAGAGGCTACCGAAGTATCCTCCTCTTCCAATTTATGTGAAAGAGCAACTTGGTTAGCCTGCACTGGATCAGAAACCTTACTATCTGATTCTCTAATTTTACTCTTACGTCTCCCCTGAAGCATGGGGATGGCAGCTAGCGCCTCAGATACCGCTGAGGATACCTGGGCATCAATTTCAGCCTTCAAATTCACTCTTTCAGGACATTGTGAGGAACTTCAGGGCACTGCGTATGACGACAAAGTTTGGGACGCTTGAGGCGAAGGCTGTGGCATTGCCTGAACAAAATCAACCTTAAAGAATATATATTTTTAAGTTTAATTTTTTTTACTGTCTCTTTAAGATAGATTCCCAAGGTAAGAAAAACCATTAATGGATTATTATATTATTATATTATATATATATATTATTATATAGACTTAGGCAATTATTTAAAATTGAATAATCTCATAAGCAATTTCCCAAAATTGGCTTTTGCAGGACTTAAACTCTTTTAAATTCTAAAACTCTCTAAAGCAGCCTCTACGCCTTAGTGCTAAGCTGAGGCACCTACCTGTCCCTCTCTGCAACACTTGCAAAACAGATGGAGTGAACGGAGCAGATACGAACTGAGAGACATCCATCAAAAACGTGACACAGGAAGCTACTGTAAGCTGCTGCATCCATTAGGAAAAGCGCATGCTAGTAGCCCCTGCCGAAGAAGAAGGATCCGCCTCTCTTGTGATGTCAGAGGCGGTTCCGTTGGCCATATTAACAGACAAAATGTCTATGTTATTTGTAGCCTCCAGCTTTCACAAAAAAAACATAATGATTGTACCCAAAAGCAAAATGTACTGACGTTGAACAATGATTTTTTTAAGTACCCACACACACCTGACTTAAATAATCAATGTCTCTAAATTTTTAAAGTCACACAGTGCCCTGCATCCTGCCCATATGAATCCTGAACCTCAGGAATGCTCAAGTCCCGTATAAGGTGCAGTTTAAACACTGCTGTAGTGCAAAACCTTTTCATAAGAATTAAAAAGGCACATACATGCACCATTGATTGTCCAGCAGCAGGACAGCTCACCTGGCATGAGAGGAAGTCACTCCTCACAGAGACCTGTGGAAAAAGAAAAGGACAGAGTAAACCTACTCTGGCTTTTTATGTGAGGGCAAAACAAGTTCCTAACTGCTTGAAAGCCACCACAGCCCTACTAAAGAGACTAACATGGAGTACAGCTAGACCCAGCATGTCAGGAAAGATCAGAGCAAACCTGCTCAGGCTTTCAAAATAACAAAATCTTGATAGAAGAAATTCTGTAACAGACACCTAAACTTCACCTCCACCTTGCACTGAAGGCAAAGAGAATGACTGGGGATTATGGGAAGAGAAATGATACTTAACAGCTTTGCTGTGGTGCCCTTTGCCTCCTCCTGCTGGTCAGGAGTGATATTCCCAACAGTAATTGATGATCCTGTGGACTCATCATATCTTAGGAAAGAAATAGTGTCCTAGAAAATGTTCCATATAAATATAATGTCCCAGTAAGAAAATCCAAAATATAGTATCATCCATAAAATAAGTTGTTTATTACTCCACTGATATTAAATATCCTATATGGTGATGAATATCCAGATGTAGTAGAATTTGGGATTTTCTTACTGAGACATTATATTTACACTGGACACTTTCTAGTACACTATTATTCAAATCTTTTTATTATATATTTTTATGTTTTTGGGTCCCAATCTTTGTTATATGTGCAAATACTTATTGTATTCATTGCTAGCCATAGTTTGATTTTGTGTTTAATGTGTATTCTTTTTGGTTAATAAATGTATGTATTTTTCTTATATGCTTGTATACATATATCTATGTGCTTACACTTTGGCCTTCACATTTTTAGGTGCTCCTTATTTTTTTACATTGACATTTAGATGTGATTAATAGATCTTTTTGAGCATTTGTGGTGTCATACCAGTTGACGCTGAAATATTATACATTTACTGGTAAGTATGTCACACTACAGGTGAACTATTTCACCTGAGGCAAAGGAACATTTACATGCATTTAATGAAAATGAATGTAAATTCTCAACGAATATTCAGTATTTGTTTTTTTAAAATGAAATGACACCGAATAGCACAGCAGCCGAATATTTTGAAAAACAAGATCTAAATATTCAGTCCGAAAGATTAACCCAAGCTGAATATTTCGCATGTAAACATGTCTAGGGGTTATCATTTTGCAAGAAGTTACATATTGGCAGAAATTGTTTAACTGTGGGGTTACTGATGGGACAAGTTTATAAAGTGCCATTTAGAGTTAAAGGGTGTTGGTCAACGCTGTTACATGTTATTTTTTTAAAAAGTAATGAATTAATAAAATAAAATCTGTTTACATTTAAAGTGAAACTAACAGGAGGAACATGATTACGTATAACTAACCCCCAGGACTCTTATGCTCATTGGTAAATAGGAACAACTCTTTGAACCTTTCACACATTGTAAAACATGTTTTGTAAAAAGTGTCATTGTTAATCATCTAAACCAAAAACTTCCCAAAATAATAAAAAAAAGTTTTTTTTCATAATAAACAAACATTGAAAAAAATGTATAATGAAAATGTTTATAGTATTATGCATATAAATGACACATCAAAGACACATTTACTGTACACCCATAATACCCCAGCTTAAATGTATGACTAATTAATTTACAAATGTTGCAATACTATTGGAAGTGCAAATTGCTGTTTCCTTTCACACTGTACAATGGTATTGATATAAACACTTAAAGGGACACTCAGGTTTTATTAAATTTTCTGACTATGCAAATCTGCTGTGTTTACTGGTCCTTTAATAATTGAGCAGGAAAACTTTACTTTCAGCTTGTAGTACAAGTGCACAGATAATCACAATATATTCACACACAAATGTAATGTATGCTAGAAATCTAGCACAAAATAACACTCCATTTGTAATCTAGGCCAAAATTATTAAAACTATTAAAATTTCAGCTACACAAACATGTAGACTTTCTTTAGACCTGTTATATTATGAATACAAAACTAGCTCACTTTATTGAAGTTTCAATGATTTAAAATCTGATTGCCAAAATGATGCTACATTCTTAAGGCAACAAAATAAATCTAATGAGAACAATCATTGATTAAAATAATTACAATACACTCTAGTGTTTAGCTATTAGGGTTCTTAATTTCCTTTGTAAGAAAACAATTCATATGTCCCTTAGTTAGTTTATTACTTACCACTGTCTGAAGCCAGAAACGTAGCATTATATAAATTATTTTTAACATACATGGATTCTCGATCCAGGACAGCTATTGTGGTGATTTGTCCAGTCACAGGGTCAATTTTAAGCCAGTTTGCTGGATCTGATAGTTTGGAGTACCTATTTAAAAAAAGTAAATATATTAATTTAATAATCTAATTTCACACACACACACATATATTTCAAAGGAAAGGCTGCATAAAGGCTGCAGCACACAAAATTGCTTTTTTTCGTTACTTTATTTCAAGCATAACAGACATCGGCAACGTTTCGGGCAGAGCACTTTCTCAAGCCAAGTGAGTAAGTGAGTGTAAACCATGCATACCATAAACTCCTCCAAGTATAATTGTGTGCTTTCTACTTATTACAATGTAAAGAGATAATGCTTCAATGTCACTACACTTTTACTAAATAGAAAATTCACCATTCCTATTGTACAATAATCACATCATTAAGTGCATTTTATTTACACCAATTTCTTAATATATATAAATACATTCTGTGTTTATGTTACTATATTTCTCTGTATATATATTGTTGTGCAAAAAAAAGTATTTTTTTGTGTTGTGTTTTTGTCAATTGAATATAAGTATAATTTTAAAAAAAAAATCTTTATATAATAAATTATTATTTTTAACTGATATTTTTGAATCAATGATTCACTTCAAAGAGGTATAAGGATTTTAAATAGCTTTTCTTAAAGTGATGGTAAATTCATACCAACTGCTCAACATATTTTAAAAGCTCTTATCCTAACTAGCATATCGATATGCTTTTTTAATATTAAAAAACATAATTTATGCTTACCTGATAAATTCCTTTCTTCTGTTGTGTGATCAGTCCACGGGTCATCATTACTTCTGGGATATAACTCCTCCCCAACAGGAAATGCAAGAGGATTCACCCAGCAGAGCTGCATATAGCTCCTCCCCTCTACGTCAGTCCCAGTCATTCGACCAAGAAACAACGAGAAAGGAGTAACCAAGGGTGAAGTGGTGACTGGAGTATAATTTAAAAGATATTTACCTGCCTTAAAACAGGGCGGGCCGTGGACTGATCACACAACAGAAGAAAGGAATTTATCAGGTAAGCATAAATTATGTTTTCTTCTGTTATGTGTGATCAGTCCACGGGTCATCATTACTTCTGGGATACCAATACCAAAGCAAAAGTACACGGATGACGGGAGGGATAGGCAGGCTCATTATACAGAAGGAACCACTGCCTGAAGAACCTTTCTCCCAAAAATAGCCTCCGAAGAAGCAAAAGTGTCAAATTTGTAAAATTTGGAAAAAGTATGAAGCGAAGACCAAGTTGCAGCCTTGCAAATCTGTTCAACAGAGGCCTCATTCTTAAAGGCCCAAGTGGAAGCCACAGCTCTAGTGGAGTGAGCTGTAATTCTTTCAGGAGGCTGCTGTCCAGCAGTCTCATAGGCTAAACGTATTATGCTACGAAGCCAAAAAGAGAGAGAGGTAGCAGAAGCTTTTTGACCTCTCCTCTGTCCAGAGTAAACGACAAACAAGGAAGAAGTTTGGCGAAAATCTTTAGTTGCCTGCAAGTAGAACTTGAGGGCACGAACTACATCCAGATTGTGTAAAAGACGTTCCTTCTTTGAAGAAGGATTTGGACACAAGGATGGGACAACAATCTCTTGATTGATGTTCCTGTTAGTGACTACCTTAGGTAAGAACCCAGGTTTAGTACGCAGAACTACCTTGTCTGAGTGAAAAATCAGATAAGGGGAATCACAATGTAAGGCTGATAACTCAGAGACTCTTCGAGCCGAGGAAATAGCCATTAAAAACAGAACTTTCCAAGATAACATTTTTATATCAATGGAATGAAGGGGTTCAAACGGAACACCCTGTAAAACGTTAAGAACTAAGTTTAAACTCCATGGTGGAGCAACAGCTTTAAACACAGGTTTGATCCTAGCTAAAGCCTGACAAAAGGACTGGACGTCTGGATTTTCTGACAGACGTCTGTGTAACAAGATGGACAGAGCTGAAATCTGTCCCTTTAATGAACTAGCTGATAAACCCTTTTCTAAACCTTCTTGTAGAAAAGACAATATCCTAGCGATCCTAACCTTACTCCAGGAGTAACCTTTGGATTCGCACCAGTATAGGTATTTCCGCCATATTTTATGGTAAATCCTTCTGGTAACAGGCTTCCTAGCCTGAATCAGGGTATCAATAACCGACTCAGAAAAACCACGTTTTGATAAAATCAAGCGTTCAATTTCCAAGCAGTCAGCTTCAGAGAAGTTAGATTTTGATGTCTGAATGGACCCTGTATCAGAAGGTCCTGTCTTAGAGGTAGAGACCAAGGCGGACAGGATGACATGTCCACTAGATCTGCATACCAAGTCCTGCGTGGCCAAGCAGGTGCTATTAGAATTACTGATGCTCTCTCCTGTTTGATTTTGGCAATCAATCGAGGAAGCAGCGGGAAGGGTGGAAACACATAAGCCATCCTGAAGTTCCAAGGTGCTGTCAAAGCATCTATCAGAACTGCTCCCGGATCCCTGGATCTGGACCCGTAGCGAGGAAGTTTGGCGTTCTGGCGAGACGCCATGAGATCTATCTCTGGTTTGCCCCAACGTCGAAGTATTTGGGCAAAGACCTCCGGATGAAGTTCCCACTCCCCCGGATGAAGAGTCTGGCGACTCAAGAAATCCGCCTCCCAGTTCTCCACTCCCGGGATGTGGATTGCTGACAGGTGGCAAGAGTGAGACTCTGCCCAGCGAATTATCTTTGATACTTCCATCATTGCTAGGGAGCTTCTTGTCCCTCCCTGATGGTTGATGTAAGCTACAGTCGTGATGTTGTCCGACTGAAACCTGATGAACCCCCGAGTTATTAACTGGGGCCAAGCCAGAAGGGCATTGAGAACTGCTCTCAATTCCAGAATGTTTATTGGAAGGAGACTCTCCTCCTGATTCCATAGTCCCTGAGCCTTCAGAGAATTCCAGACAGCGCCCCAACCTAGTAGGCTGGCGTCTGTTGTTACAATTGTCCAGTCTGGCCTGCTGAATGGCATTCCCCTGGACAGGTGTGGCCGATGAAGCCACCATAGAAGAGAATTTCTGGTCTCTTGATTCAGATTCAGAGTAGGGGACAAATCTGAGTAATCCCCATTCCACTGACTTAGCATGCATAGTTGCAGCGGTCTGAGGTGTAGGCGTGCAAAAGGTACTATGTCCATTGCCGCTACCATTAAGCCGATCACCTCCATGCATTGAGCTACTGACGGGTGTTGAATGGAATGAAGGACGCGGCATGCATTTTGAAGTTTTGTTAACCTGTCTTCTGTCAGGTAAATCTTCATTTCTACAGAATCTATAAGAGTCCCCAAGAATGGAACTCTTGTGAGAGGAAAGAGAGAACTCTTCTTTTCGTTCACTTTCCATCCATGCGACCTTAGAAATGCCAGAACTAACTCTGTATGAGACTTGGCAGTTTGAAAGCTTGAAGCTTGTATTAGAATGTCGTCTAGGTACGGAGCTACCGAAATCCCTCGCGGTCTTAGTACCGCTAGAAGGGCACCCAGAACCTTTGTGAAGATTCTTGGAGCCGTAGCCAATCCGAATGGAAGAGCTACAAACTGGTAGTGCCTGTCTAAGAAGGCAAACCTTAGATACCGGTGATGATCTTTGTGGATCGGTATGTGAAGGTAAGCATCCTTTAAATCCACTGTGGTCATGTACTGACCCTCTTGGATCATGGGTAAAATTGTCCGAATAGTTTCCATTTTGAACGATGGAACTCTTAGGAATTTGTTTAGAGTCTTTAAATCTAAGATTGGCCTGAAAGTTCCCTCTTTTTTGGGAACCACAAACAGGTTTGAGTAGAACCCTTGTCCTTGTTCCGACCACGGAACCGGATGGATCACTCCCATTGTTAACAGATCTTGTACGCAGCGTAGAAACGCTTCTTTCTTTATCTGGTTTGTTGACAACCTTGACAGATGAAATCTCCCTCTTGGGGGAGATAATTTGAAGTCTAGAAGGTATCCCTGAGATATGATCTCTAGTGCCCAGGGATCCTGAACATCTCTTGCCCAGGCCTGGGCGAAGAGAGAGAGTCTGCCCCCTACTAGATCCGGTCCCGGATCGGGGGCTCTCGGTTCATGCTGTCTTTGGGGCAGCAGCAGGTTTCCTGGCCTGCTTGCTTTTGTTCCAGGACTGGTTAGGCTTCCAGCCTTGCCTGTAACGAGCAACAGCTCCTTCCTGTTTTGGTGCAGTGGAGGTTGATGCTGCTCCTGTTTTGAAATTCCGAAAGGGACGAAAATTAGACTGTCTAGCCTTAGCTTTGGCCTTGTCTTGAGGTAGGGCGTGGCCCTTACCTCCCGTAATGTCAGCGATAATTTCTTTCAAACCGGGCCCGAATAAGGACTGCCCCTTGAAAGGTATATTAAGTAATTTGGACTTAGAAGTAACATCAGCTGACCAGGATTTTAGCCACAGTGCCCTGCGTGCCTGTATGGCGAATCCTGAGTTCTTAGCCGTAAGTTTGGTTAAATGTACTACGGCCTCCGAAATGAAAGAATTAGCTAGTTTAAGGACTCTAAGCCTGTCCGTAATGTCGTCTAGCGTAGAGGAACTAAGGTTCTCTTCAAGCGACTCAATCCAAAATGCTGCCGCAGCCGTAATCGGCGCGATACATGCAAGGGGTTGTAATATAAAACCTTGTTGAACAAACATTTTCTTAAGGTAACCCTCTAATTTTTTATCCATTGGATCTGAGAAAGCACAGCTATCCTCCACCGGGATAGTGGTACGCTTAGCTAAAGTAGAAACTGCTCCCTCCACCTTGGGGACCGTTTGCCATAAGTCCCGAGTGGTGGCGTCTATGGGAAACATCTTTCTAAATATTGGAGGGGGTGAGAACGGCACACCGGGTCTATCCCACTCCTTAGTAACAATTTCAGTTAGTCTCTTAGGTATAGGAAAAACGTCAGTACTCGCCGGGTACCGCAAAGTATTTATCCAACCTACACAGTTTCTCTGGTATTGCAACAGTGTTACAATCGTTGAGAGCTGCTAAGACCTCCCCTAGTAGTACACGGAGGTTCTCCAATTTAAATTTAAAATTTGAAATATCTGAGTCCAATCTGTTTGGATCAGAACCGTCACCCACAGAATGAAGCTCTCCGTCCTCATGCTCTGCGAGCTGTGACGCAGTATCAGACATGGCCCTAGCATTGTCAGCGCACTCTGTTCTCACCCCAGAGTGATCACGCTTGCCTCTTAGTTCAGGTAATTTAGACAAAACTTCAGTCATAACAGTAGCCATATCTTGTAATGTTATCTGTAATGGCCGCCCAGATGTACTAGGCGCCAAAATATCACGCACCTCCCGGGCGGGAGATGCAGGTACTGTCGCGTGAGGCGAGTTAGTCGGCATAACTCTCCCCTCGCTGTTTGGTGAAATTTGTTCACATTGTACAGATTGACTTTTATTTAAAGTAGCATCAATACAGTTAGTACATAAATTTCTATTGGGCTCCACCTTGGCATTGGAACAAATGACACAGATATCTTCCTCTGAGTCAGACATGTTTAACACACTAGCAAAAAACTTACAACTTGGTTATAATCTTTTTTAGCAAAAAAACGTACTGTGCCTCAAAGAGGTACTAACGATTAAATGACAGTTGAAATAATGAACTGAAAAACAGTTATTGCATCAAATTTTAAAACAACACAACTTTTAGCAAAGGTTTGTTCCCATTAGTAAAAAACAACACTAATTAAATTTGTACATAAGAAAACAAAACAACGTTTTTTATACACAGTCACTATAAGAATTCTCACAGCTCTGCTGAGAGAATTTACCTCCCTTCAAAGAAGTTTGAAGACCCCTGAGATCTGTCAGAGATGAACCGGATCATGCAGGACATATAAAAGTAGCTGACTGGAATTTTTTGATGCGTAGCAAAGAGCGCCAAAAACGGCCCCTCCCTCTCCCACACAGCAGTGAAGAGAAACGAAACTGTCACAATTAAAGCAAAAAAAACTGCCAAGTGGAAAATAATGCCCAAACATTTATTCACACAGTACCTCAGCAATGCAAACGATTCTACATTCCAGCAAAAACGTTTAACATGAGAATAGTTATTAAAAGGATTAGTGACCTTAACACAGTAGTTCCGGTGAAATACCATCCCCAGAATACTGAAGTGTATACATACATGTCATTTTAACGGTATGGCAGGCTTTTCTCATCAATTCCATTCAGAAAATAAAAACTGCCACATACCTCAATGCAGATTCATCTGCCCGCTGTCCCCTGATCTGAAGCCTTTACCTCCCTCAGATGGTCGAGAACAGCAATATGATCTTAACGACTCCGGTTAAAATCATAGTAAAAAATCTCTGTCAGATTCTTCCTCAAACTCTGCCAGAGAAGTAATAACACGCTCCGGTGCTATTTTAAAATAACAAACTTTTGATTGAAGTCATAAAAACTAAGTATAATCACCATAGTCCTCTCACACCTCCTATCTAGTCGTTGGGTGCAAGAGAATGACTGGGACTGACGTAGAGGGGAGGAGCTATATGCAGCTCTGCTGGGTGAATCCTCTTGCATTTCCTGTTGGGGAGGAGTTATATCCCAGAAGTAATGATGACCCGTGGACTGATCACACATAACAGAAGAAACATCAGTTTACTGCATAACTTCATTTTTTTTACGGTAACGTTACAGTTTTATATTCAGCCTGTCTTGAAAATTTTCAAAGCTACTGCTTTGATTGACATACGTTTTAGCCAATCATCGGCTCACCATGCGCCCCATGTTAAAAAGTACCTGCACGCTCCCGTGCTCTGAACTTACTAATTGCGATGCAATGCGCATGTGCAACTCTTTAATAACTACTCTCTCTAGAAGGACAGATACTTAATTTATTCTTATGCACAAATAGCAAATCTAACATTTATTATAAGTAGTCTTTTATTCTTACTATTAATGCACAAATAACACATTTAGCATTTATTATAACTAGTCTCACAACTAAATTTATATCTAACACCAACACTGGTAATCAGAAGGGATATGTTACACATACACATGCAGGTGACAAGGCAATGGTTTTAATATGTGAATCTGTAAGTAATCTTGGATTGTCATTCAATTGCATTAATTATTAGTTGTTCTTTCTATGAGTTTCTCAGCCACTTTTCCAAAGTATGTTGCATGTATACAGCTTAAAGGGACACCCAAGTCCAAATTAACTTTTATGATTGAGAAAGAACATGCAATTTTAAGACACTTCCTAATTCTTTTTATATTCATACTTTCTAAGGTACCAGCATTGTGCAGAAGCTCACAGGGTATACGTGTACTAGTCTGTCATTGGCTGACATCTGTCACATGATACAAGGGGCTGGAAGATGGGAGAAAAAATAAATTTGTCAAAAAAATAATCTACTGCATATTTAAAATTCAGAGTAGGTGTTATTGCATTGTTGTTCTATTATGCACTTGTTAATTATGTCATTCTACTGCATTGAGTGGTCCTAACATTCATTTAAATCTATTATATTTTTCAAGAGCTTTTGTGAGAGTTAAATTGTGACATTCACTGCATCCAAATAGATTATTGCAAGTGAAATGAATGTAATTTAAATTTTAAAACTATATATGCAAATTCTCTTTAGGAAACATATAACAAAAGGATATAACACCAATTTAATATGCTGATATTTTAATACTAAATTATATCTGCAGTTACCACATTTTAGGTTAAAATGAATATGTTGGTATTTATCAATTTGAATATTAGCCTGAGAATCTTAACATTAATTACCATAACATGAAGTAGGTATTGATTAAAAAAGGCTACAACATTTTATACTTATTTCAATCTCCAAAAATGCTGTTTTAGTGAATATATTTTTAAAATGCTTTGTAAAATTGTACTAATCCAAAAGGAAACTGCACATATGTTCATATATTTATGTAGTAATTTATCTGTATAAAATATGGTTGTCCTTTTTTGCAGAGCTTTATTTAAATATCATTGTACCATTTTACCTAATTGTCTGTTGCATATAACGGTCTGGATCCTGTGCAGTAAAGGTTGTTAAAGGACTTCCTGCTGCTAGTCCTTCTTCCTGACGGATGCGCTTAGGATCCAGAGAAAAATAAGGAACTTCATTGACATCAATAATAGAAATGGAAACTGTTGCTGTTGATTGGGCGGGGTAATGAATGCCCTTGATTAAAGGCTCTTCATTTTCTGCAGCTACTGTAAGTACAATCATCCTATTGGTTTCATAATCAATTGGCTAGGGGGAAAAAAATAAATAATTTAACAGTATGTTTCACAGTCTACAGTTACCTGTTACCAATAAAAATGCTAATTGTAATTTAAGGAAACACTGAAACAGAAATATTTATTCTCCCATTTACACAAAATGGACAATATTTTAAACCTCTAGGGGGTGCTCACACATGTGAATACCTTTAACAGAACTCTTCCATAGACACGCAACAACATATTTTACAGTGATGGGGCACACAAAGAAATTCTCATGCCATAGCACTAAATATGCAATATAACAAGACCCCACTGTAGTATTCCTTAACAATCTCAAGGTTACACATGGAAATTACTCATAAACATCCAATTGGGTTAGAGTCCCTTTAAGAACCTATACAATAAAATGCACTGGTACGTTTATAAAATAATTTAATGTTAAAAAAATATTAAACTCCCAGGAGCAACTCATATGCCTTTCAATCATACAGGCATACAATAATATATGCTTTCCTCTTGATGCATGCACAATACATGCAGTCAGAGAAGATGCGTATAGAAGCTTGCAGCTGTGCACATTTTTTTTTAAATATAAATCTAACTTTTAAATGATGGACATTGGAAGTTTTTTTTTAATTCCTTACAAAGTACCAATAAGAAAATGGGACTTTTATAATTATTTTAGGTAAATTCCTGCTTAATTCCCACATTCTATTAAAAACAGCAATCATTATACTATATGCTCAGTTCCTTAACATTGTTTATTCTAACTTACAACAGATTTTTTAAAATATTGTTACAATTTCTATGTCTTTAAAATGTTATGACTTTAGAATAGCTCTCGGAGTTTTCTTTTTCCCACACTTAATTTCCATTGACATAAATCCTGTCCCTATAAATAAAATGACCACTAGTAGCTTACCTTTACTACAGTCACAAGTCCATCATTACTGTTTGAGTCAGTCTTAATAGCGAATCTTCCGGCAGAGTCTCCATTAATAATTTTATACACAGCATTCCAGGCACGAGTGTGTGGCTGATCCTTGTCAGTTACCGTTAAATTTGCTACGACAACATCAACTCTATTTTCAGGTACATCGCCGTAAAACTAGAACAAGAGAAAATATTTATATTGACATGATCTATCTATCTATCTCTCTATCTATCTATCTATCTATCTATCTATCTCTCTATCTATCTCTCTATCTATCTCTCTATCTATCTATCTATCTATCTATCTATCTCTCTATCTATCTCTCTATCTATCTCTCTATCTATCTCTCTATCTATCTCTCTATCTATCTCTCTATCTGTCTGTCTGTCTTTCATTTATGTGCATGTCTGTCTACTAATATGTACACAATAGTAGTTAAGGCAGAACAGCATCAGAGAATTATATGGGAAAAAAGAGAAGAGTATCTGGGATTCATTAGTAGTCATTGCACAGTGCTACCATGGGCCCTTATCTACTCAGTACAGTGCATTATCTCAGAGCTAATGCCCTACTTATCTTATTCAGTAGGGCATTTACCTGTAGGTAATGTACTGCTGTGAGGAGATTATTATGCATAATGATTCAGACTGAAAAATACTAAGCATCACAAATGTTTAAATAAGTTATAAAATGAGCCACCATTGCAGAATTTTTAATAATGTTTTGAACAGACCATAAACCCCTGACTAATTAAGAGATGAAACGTTCTGCAATACATAACAAAACAAAATAATTGCCCATTATGCTTAATTTCTCTAAAAGCTAATATATTAACAGCAGAGGTATAATTGTGTCTTCTTGCAAAGCTCAGATAGTCAAACTACTGAGTTATAAGTCTCATAGCCAACATACTAAAATAAAGAGTGTGTGTGTGGGGAGGGGTGTTTTGCATTTTTTTTCAACACCTTCTAGATCTTCTATTCAACAATGTCGGGAACAGCAACATGCATTGAATAAATGTTGAATAGGATATAGAGTGAAAATAATGGAAGGGGAATATAAAGAAATTAAAGCAAAGCTACAAAGAAGTCAAAATAGAATGTTTGTATTAAATGTGGGAAATAAAAATAAATACAATATAATGATGCAGTTATCAGTATTTGTATATGAACAATTAGCAAAACTAACAGTAAATTGCTGAATCACTAATATTACTGATATAAAAATATACTAAATATTATACAAAAGATTGCACAAATAAAAGTTCTATATATTAAGAACCTTCTAAGTTAGTTATTATCACAACTTAAAGGGACAAATGTCTTAGCTGTCAAAAAAGTTATTTTAAAACAAATATTGTTTCTTGCCACTTTGACATGGCTGACAAGTTCTTCCACCCAGTGATGACATCACGATCTGGGCTGCATATGGTGTCCAATCACAAAAGGCTCACTAGTTGGATTTGACAGACTGTCAATGCTATTCCACAGAGTGCCTAGATGTAGCACAGCTCATGATGTCATCAGTGGCAAATCTTGACAGCCATTTCAAAGGTGCCAGACACAATATTCATGCATAATAACGTTTTTTACAGTTGCTGCTGCATAATATAGAAAGAGGTGCAAGGCGCTATTATCAGCTTAATCTAAGGTAAGACTTAAGATGACTAAGGTGTAGACTGTCCCTTTAACATACATTTAGCAGTTCTTTAAACATAGCAGCATTTCTAAATGGCCTTCTTGTACCTATGTGGCAGCATTCAACATGCTATTTATATGTAGTTTTTTTCACCAGTGGCTAAAAGCAGCATGTAGGTTGAAACTAGTCAATAAATGAGCCTCTTTATTAATACAGAACAGTTTATGCTTTGCATATCATCTCTCTCTCTGTTATGGCTTATCAAAATCTTCATGTTGGCAGCTGGATAAGTGATAATTGACTTTGAAAAGTGGTTGCTGTCACTGAGGGTCTTTTATTGTCTTGCTTTAAAGGGACACTCAGGTTAAATTAAATGTTCATGATTCAGATACAGCATGTCATTTTAAACAGCTTTCCAATTTACTTCCATTAAAAAAAATGTGCACAGTCTTTTATATTTACAATTTTTGAGTCACCAGATCCTACTGAGCATGTGCAAGAATTCACAGACTATACGTATATGCATTTGTGATTGGCTGATTGCTATCACATGGTACAAGGGGAGTAGAAATATACATAACTTTTTAAATTTGTTATAAAAAAATCTACTACTCATTTGAAGTTTAGTGCTATTGCATTGTCTTATTATCTTGCATTTGTTGATTATGCAAATCTAATGTGTTGACTGGTCCTTTAATCACTTATTAAGTGGCTTCAACAGCTACCATCTCCAAACAATCAGGAAATAAAATTGACAGTTGGGATTAAAGGGGATCTTGGGAGAGGCTCAGAAGATATTTCTATGAAGGTTCTACGTTCTTCAGGTTGGAACACATTAATTGATTTTATTATTGTCAAAACAGAACTCTAGAAAAGAACATTGTTGCAAAATATGTTTTTTTCCACTGTCTTATAATTACTTTATCATCCATAGACAGTAGAAGAAATATTGAAAAAGATATTGGTTAAAATGGATCAAAATGCATAATGAATATTTGTCATAATAAACAAATTATGTTTAAGTCCAAGCCGGTATAAAGCACTGAAGATAAGATTCATTTTCTTGTAAACACAAATTATATTTAATGAAACAAATCAATCTTTTATTGTACAAAAATTAACAAAGATTTTGCACTGAACAGATTTAGACGATTTTATTGTTTGCTCAGAAACTTACAGCATAGAAGCATTATCTGTGAAACTTAACATATATATGATTATTTGCAAGTCTATAACATGTTTAAACTCCAAAACTAAAAAAAATTAAAAACTTTCTAAGAATGTGGCAAGACATACTACAGACACAAGAACATACTAATTCTTTGATTTCTTTTTTAAAACATGGTACCTAAAATTCAAATAGTGCAATTTTGTGACTACCAGCACCTCAAATTAATTGGACAAGACATGCAAATATTTGTATTCTGTAATTTAAAACTTCCTATAATCTCTGCTAATTATACATAGTAAAACACCAGATGATGAATGATAATTAGCAACCACATATAAAATGCATATATTCTATGTAAGGATATCTTGAACAAGACATTACAAGTAGAACAAATGCACAAATCAACAATTGGAAAGGAACAAAAAGTAGGGTATATTTGACACAAGGATAGACTCCTTCCTCAGTGATTGCATACCCTGAAACCTTTTCCCCTTAGCGTTTGCCACTGTGAGCAATTGCAGTCTCTCATGAAACAGGGCTTTGAATCTAAATGCTTCCTACATCATAAATCAGTAATCACACTTAAAGGGATAATCGTCTAAATTAAAGTGACACTGAACCCAAATTTTTTCTTTCATGATTCAGATAGAGCATGTAATTGTAAGTAGAGCTGCAACAACTAATCGTCATAATCGATAATAATCGATTATGAAAATAGTTGTCAACGAATCTCATAATCGATTAATCGATTAGTTGGTTTGCAATTAGTTGGTCTGTGCACAACACCAGCTGCTTCACTCCAATGAACTCCTGCATATGGTATTGTGTTTTATGGTTATGTCCTTAGCTTAGCCTAAAGGACGTCTACTTTTCACTTTTTCAGGACAGTATACGTTTACAACTACCCCTGGCTCATGTGCAACCCAGATATAATAGTCATCATTTGTATTGTTTATATTAAATCTGGTGATCTGGAACTATGCTTTTCATGATATAGTGCCAAGCTTGTTGTTTACACCTTGCCTCTAGATTGATGGGAGTTATTTAAATTGATGTGCACTATTATCTGTTTGCACAATTATTAGCGTATTGCTTGCTATTGCTGATTATATGTACTGTATAAATAAATGTGCAAGGCTTTGTCCTGTTATTGATATACAGTCCATAGCGCTTTTGATTTTGTTTTTTATTGTTTTTTTTATATTTTTAATAAATTGTGATAATATGTACCAGATTCAACCTTTATAAGTATATATCTTTTATTTTTAGAGCGGACTAGATATTTCCCCTAACCTTATAGCTGGTTATTTACCATTGCATATAGATATTCAAGATATTTTTATGTTAGAATGAAGTCAAGGGTTACTTTATTGAGTGGCCCCTTGCCAAGGTAGAAAACACTTAGCATTGGTGCAGATATAACAAAGATAAATATCCCACTTTTGTGAAATTGGCAAAACCCTACTCAACAGCCTTTTCTCTGCTGCAGGAAATATAGCTGCAAACAGAGAACCAGCCTTAGCCAGAAGCATGTGGACATGTTGAGACTTTTGCATTTCAATACAAAGTTTCTGAAAGAGTGAATAACAGAATGTTATTAACAGTGATAGTCTAACTCTTTCCAGTTCTACCTCTTTTCAAACAGTTTGTGGTTTTATTTTGTTTGATTATAAAACTGTGCTCTGCTGCTTAAAAATTGAAGAAACAGTTGTGCTAATGTAAAGTTTTAGTCTGAAGTTTATATTTGTAACACTCATTATGTGGATTTTATTTAAAACATAGAAAACTATTATTGATTCTCTTTTTATCCGATTAGTCGATTAATCAAAAAAATAATCGGCCGATTAATCGATTATTAAAATAATCGTTAGTTGCAGCCCTAATTGTAAGCAACTTTCTAATTTACTTCTATTATCAATTTTTCTTCATTCTCTTGCTATCTTTATTTGAAAAGAAGGCATCTCAGCTAAGGAGCCAGCAAATTTTGGGTTCAGAACCATGGACAGCACTTGTTTAAAGGTGCTGCCAAATCAGCAAGGACAACCCAGGTTGTTCACCTAAAATGCGCCGGCATCTAAACTTACATTCTTGCTTTTCAAATAAACATACCAAGAAAATGAAGACAATTTGATAATAGGAGTAAATTAGAAAGTTGTTTAAAATTGCATGCTCTATCTGAATCACAAAGATTTTTTTGGCTTAGTGTCCCGTTAAACTACATTTAAACACCAATTAGCAAGTGCTACCTAAGTGCTGAACCAAAAAAAACAAAAAACATTTCCTCGCATACAGCTAGATTACAAGTTTTGCATTACGGCTTTAAATGCTGAAAAATGGTAATTCCAGTGTAATGGCGAGTAAGGCATATTAAGAGTCGTGTCGGTATTGTTATACCGCAAGCATTTTAGCCTGTAACGCAATGTCACTCAAAAAAATGGGATTTTCATAGCGCCAGTATTACAGGATTTGCGTTCAGGCTAAAATGCTTGCGTTACAGCCTATACCGACACGATCCATACAGCCATTTGAGAGCAGTAGATATGAGTTTTGTGCAACAAAAATGTTTCACAAAACTCATAACTAAACTGTTACAAAGAACACTAACACCTACAAACTACCTATTAACCCCTAAACCTCCGCCCTCCTGCATCACAAACTATTTAAAACGTATTAATACCTAATCTGCCGCCCACCCACATCGCGACTATTAAATAAACCTAATAACCCCTAATCCGCCGCCCCTGACATCGCCGACACTATAATAAAGCTATTAACCCCTAAACCTTCGGCCTCCCACATAGCCGTCACTAAATAAACCTATTAACCACTAAACCGCCAGCCCCCCACATTGCAAAACACTAAATTAAACTATTAAACCCTAAACCTAAGACCCCCCTAAATTTAAATAAAAATTACAATATAACTATCTTAAAATAAATAAAAACTTACCTGTGAAATAAAAAAAAACTAAGTTTAAACTATAAATTAACCTAACATAACTATTCTAATAAAATTAAAAAACTACTAATTAAAAAATCTAAATTACAAATTTAAAAAAACCTAACACTATGAAAAAAATAAAAAAAATCTAAAATTACAAAAAATAATAAACACAAAATTACGAAAAATAAAAAACACTAAGCTTACAAAAATAATAAACAATTACACCTAATCTAATAGCCCTATAAAAATAAAAGCCCCCCAAAATAAAAACACCCCCTAGCCTACAATAAACTACCAAAAGCCCTTAAAAGGGCCTTTTTTAGGGCATTGCCCTAAGTTAAACAGCTCTTTTACCTGTAAAAAAAAAGTCCCCCCAACAGTAAAACCCACCACCCAACCAACCCCCCAAAATAAAAAAACCTAACTCTAAAAAAAAAAGTTACCCATTGCCCCTAAAGGGGCATTTTTGGGGCATTGCCCTTAAAAGGGCATTAAGCTCTTTTTCATTGCCCTTAAAAGGGCATTCATGTCTTTTAAAAAAGCCACCCAAAAAAATGGAAAAAAAACCTCACACTAACCCCAGAATATCTACTCACAGTTCCTGAAGTCCGGACATCCAGGCGGCGAGAAGACTTCATCCAGGTGGCGATATCTTCATCCATCCCAGGGGCGTCTTCTATCTTCATCCTGGAGGCATGGAGAGGAGACATCCTGGAAGCCGAAGTCATCCTGCGCGGAGCATCCTTTTCATATGGTCACCGCCGTACACTGAAGTTGAATGCAAGGTAGCCATTTCAAAATGGCGTACCTTGCATTCCTATTGTCTGATTTAATTCTTCAAATTCAAATCAGCCAATAGGATGAGAGCTGTTTATTTTTGGTAATTTAGTGTTTATTACTTTTTGTAATTTTAGATTTTTTAATTGTTTTTTCTAAGTGTTAGGTTTTTTAAATTTGTAATTTAGATTTTTTAATTGGTAGTTTTTTTTTATTTTATTAGAATAGTTATGTAAGGTTAATTTATAGTTTAAACTTAGTTTTTTTTTTATTTCACTTAACTTTTATTAGTGTCGGCGATGTCAAAGGAAGCAGATTAGGGGTAAATAACTTTATTTAGTGTCGGCGATGTCGGAGGTGGCGGATTAGGGTTGCTTAGACTTGGGGTTTATGTTCGGGTGTTCAGGTTTAAACATAAGTTTTTTTCCCCTATAGACATCAATGTGGCTGATTTGAACAGCCAATAGGATTTAAGTAGCTCCCATCCTTTTGGCTGTTTTGAACAGCCAATAGGATTTCAGAAGCTCTCATCATATTGGCTGATTTGAATTTGAAGAATCAAATCAGCCAATAGCAATGCATGGTATGCCATTTTAAAATGGCTATCTTGCATTCAACTTCAGTGTACGGCGGTGAACATATGAAGAGGACCCTCCGCACAGGATGTCTTCGGCTTCCAGGATGCCTCAACTCTATGCCGCCAGGATGAAGATAGAAGATGCCCCTGGGAAGGATGAAGATATTGTCGCCTGGATGAAGTCTTGCCGCCTGGATGGAGATGGATGTCCGGACTTCAGGAACTGTGAGTATATATTCTGGGGTTAGTGTTAGTTTTTTATTTTAAATTTTTTTGGGTGGCTTTTTTAAAAGCGCTGAATGCCATTTCAAGGGCAATGAAAAAGAGCTTAAAGGGACAGTTCACCCCAAAACTTTCTCCCCTTTAAATTATTCCCAATGATCCTTTTTACCTGCTAGAGTGTATTAAATTGGTTGCAAGTGGCTCCTTTACTCATATTTCAGCATTTGAAATAGCTGATTTAGCTTATGGTTTCCCAACCTATACTGAAAGTTTTGATACTGGCGTATATGATATTGACAAGCCTAAGTAAACACAGCCAGCAGAAGAGATTACACCCTCAGTGGGGGCATGATAGTTAAGTAATAAAATTATAATTGTCCACTGTTCTCTCTATGTATTGAGCTTTGGTGTTCCAGACAAATATTAGATAATGAAGCAAGTCTGTGTACATGAAAGTGATAACATAATGAGATCTGATATTACCTGAAGCTCAACCCATTGTAATAGGCTGTGGTTTCAAAGCACAGAACCAGCTACTTCAGATACACAAATAAACCGGAAAATGCAATTTCTCAAATATATTTTACTCTGCAGTTGGTATAACAAGTAATTTAAAATACATTTATGGAAAAACAATTTTACAGTGTACTGTCCCTTTAATGCCCTTTTAAGGGTAATGCCCCCAAAAAGGAAATTTATGCTTACCTGATAAATTTATTTATTTTAAGATATGACGAGTCCACGGATTTCATCCTTACTTATGGGATATCGCCTTCTGGTCAGCAGGAGGAGGCAAAGAGCTCCACAGCAGAGCTGCATAAATAGCTCATCCCTTCCCCCCCAACCCAGTCATTCGACCGAAGTTAGGAAGATAAAGGAAAAGCCAAGGAGCAGAGGTGACTGAAGATCAACAAAAAATAAAAACCTGTCTTAGAAAATAACAGGGTGAGCCGTGGACTCGTCATATCATAAAAGAAATACATTTATTAGGTAAGCATAAATTTCCTTTTCTTTTACAAGATATGACGAGTCCACGGATTTAATCCTTACTTATGGGATACAATACCAAAGCTATAGGACACGGATGAAAGGGAGGGACAAGACAGGAACCTAAATGGAAGGCACCACTGCTTGAAGAACCTTTCTCCCAAAAATAGCCTCGGACGAGGCAAAAGTGTCAAATTTGTAAAATTTGGAAAAAGTGTGAAGAGATGACCAAGTTGCAGCCTTGCAAATCTGTTCAACAGAAGCATCATTTTTAAATGCCCATGAGGAAGCCACAGCCCTAGTAGAATGAGCCGTAATTCGTTCAGGAGGCTGCTGTCCAGCAGTCTCATATGCAACGTGGATGATACTCTTCAGCCAAAAAGAAAGAGAGGTAGCTGTAGCTTTCTGACCCCTACGTTTACCAGAAAAAACAACAAATAATGAAGATGTTTGACGAAAATTCTTAGTCGCCTGCAAGTAGAACTTCAAGGCACAGACTGCTTCCAAATTATGTAACAGACGCTCCTTCTTAGAAGAAGGGTTAGGACACAAGGAAGGAACAACAATTTCCTGATTAATATTTTTATTTGAAATAACCTTAGGAAGAAAACCAGGTTTGGTACGCAAGACTACCTTATCTGCATGGAAAATAAGATAAGGAGAATCGCATTGTAATGCCGAAAGCTCAGAAACTTTGCGAGCAGAAGAAATAGCAACCAAAAATAAAACTTTCCAAGATAACAGCTTAATATCTATGGAATGCATAGGTTCAAACGGAACCCCTTGAAGAACATTAAGAACCAGATTCAAACTCCAAGGAGGAGCAATTGGTCTAAATACAGGCCTGATTCTAGTCAGAGCCTGACAAAAAGATTGAACATCTGGAACATCTGCCAGATGCTTGTGTAGAAAATAGACAAAGTAGAAATCTGTCCCTTTAAGGAACTTGCTGACAACCCTTTCTCCAATCCTTCTTAGAGAAAAGATAAAATTCTGGAAATCCTAACCCTACTCCATGAGTAGCCCTTGGATTCGCACCAATAAAGATATTTACGCCATATCTTATGGTAAATTTTTCTAGTAACAGGCTTACGTGACTGAATCAAGGTATCAATGACTGAATCAGAGAACCCTCGCTTTGATAAAATCAAGCGTTCAATCTCCAAGCAGTCAGCTGCAGAGAAATTAGATTCGGATGATGGAAGGGTCCCTGAATGAGAAGGTCCTGCCTCAATGGAAGCTTCCACGGTGGCAGAGATGACATGTCCACCAGATCGGCATACCAAGTCCTGCGAGGCCACGCAGGAGCAATGAGAATCACTGAAGCCCTCTCCTGTTTGACTTAAGCAATCACCCATGGAAGGAGAGTAAATGGAGGGAACACATAAGCTAGGTTGAATGACCAAGGCACTGCCAAAGCATCTATCAGTTCGGCCTGAGGGTCCCTGGACCTGGATCCATATCTCGGTAGCTTGGAATTCTGACAAAAATGCCATAAGATCCAGCTCCGGCCTGCCCCACCTGAGAATCAGACTGGCAAAGACCTCCGGATGAAGTTCCCATTCCCCTGGATGAAACGTCTGTCTGCTCAAGAAATCCGCCTCCAAGTTATCCACTCCTGGGATGTAGATAGCCAACAGATAACAAGAGTGAGTTTCCGCCCACTGAATTATCTTGGATACTTCTGTCATCACCAAGGAACTTCTTGTTCCTTCCTGATGATTGATGTAAGCCACAGTTATGATGTTGTCCGACTGGAATCTGATTAATTTGGCCGAAGCCAACTGAAACCAAGCCTGAAGCGCATTAAAAATTGCTCTCAACTCCAGAATATTGATTGGAAGTAGAGACTCCGACCGAGTCCACACACCCTAAGCCTTCAGGGAGTTCCAGACTGCACCCCATCCTAGCAGGCTGGCGTCCGTTGTCACTATCACCCATGAGGGTCTGCGGAAGCACTTCCCCTGGGAAAGATGATTCGACGACAACCACCAAAGAAGAGAGCCCCTTGTTTCCTGATCGAGATCTATTTGAGGAGACAAATTAGCATAATCTCCATTCCACTGTCTGAGCCTGCTCAGTTGTAGAGGTCTGAGATGAAAGCGAGCAAACAGAATGATGTCCATTGCTGCCACCATCAATCCAATTACTTCCATGCACTGAGCCACTGACAGCCGAGGATTGGACTGAAGGATTCGGCATGTATCCAAAATCTTTAACTTTCCGACTTCCGTCAGAAAGATTTTCAAGAATAGAGAGTAAATTATAGTTCCCAGGAAAGGAACCCTTGTCTGTGGAATTAGAGAACTCTTTTCTAGATTCACCTTCCACCTGTGAGTCCTGAGAAAGGACAGAACAATGTCGGTATGAGACTTTGTCAGCCGACAAGATGTTGCCTGGATCAAAATATCGTCTAGATAAGGCGCCACTGCAATGCCCTGTGGTCTGAGAACCGCTAGTAGAGATCCCAGAACCTTCATGAAGATTCTGGGTGCCGTAGCCAGACCGAAAGGAAGGGCCACAAACTGAAAATGTTTGTCCAGAAAGGCAAACCTTAGGAACTTGTGATGATCTCTATGGATAGGAATATGCAGGTATGCATCCTTTAAATCTACGGTAGTCATATATTGACCCTCCTGGATCAATGGAAGAATTGTCTGAATAGTCTCCATCTTGAAGGATGGGACTCTGAGAAACTTGTTTAGACTCTTGAGATCTAAGATAGGTCGGAATGTTCCCTCTTTTTTGGGAACTACAAACAGATTTGATAAACCCCCTGTCCCTGTTCCTCTATTGGAATGGGACAAATTACTCCCATGGAGGAGAGGACTTTTATACAACGTAAGAATGCCTCTCTTTTTAACTGGTCTACAGACAATCATGAAAGAAGAAACCTTCCGCTGGGGGAGGAATTTTTGAACTCCAACTGATACCCTTGAGACACGATTTCCAGTGTCCAGGGATCCTGAAGACTCTTATCCAAGCCTGGACAAAGAGAGAAAGTCTGCCCCCTACTAGATCCAGTCCCGGATCGGGGGCTGACCCTTCATGCTGTCTTGGTAGCAGCAGCTGGCTTCTTGGGTTGTTTACCCTTGTTCCAAGCCTGGTTGGATCTCCAAGTGGGATTGGCCTGTGAATAATTCCCTTCCTGTTTAGTGGAAGAAGAAGAGTGGACTCCTTTGAAATTTCGAAAGGAATGAAAATTACTCAGTCTAACCTTTTGCTTGGATGTTTTATCTTGAGGGAGGAAGTGTCCCTTACCTCCCGTAATATCAGAAATGATCTCCTTCAAGTCAGGCCCGAACAGGGCCTTTCCCTTGTAAGGAATAGCTAAAAGTTTATATTTCAAGGAGACATCCGCAGACCAAGATTTTAACCATAAAGCTCTCCAAGCTAAAATGGAGAATCCCGAGTTCTTAGCTGCCAACTTGGTGATCTGAAAAGCCGCATCCGTAATAAAAGAATTAGCCAGCTTATGGGCCTTAATCCTGTATTTCCTCTAAAGACGTCTCAGTCCTAAGCGACTCTTCTAGAGCGTCAAACCAAAAGGCAGCCGCAGTTGTGACTGTAACAATGCAGGCCATCGGTTGTAATAGAAACCCCTGGTGAACATATAGTTTTTTGAGAAGACCCTCTAACTTTTTATCCATGGGGTCCTTGAAAGCACAACTGTCCTCGATAGGTATAGTCATACGCTTAGCCAGGGTAGAGATAGCTCCCTCCACCTTAGGGATCGTCTGCCAAGAATCCCGCACGGTCTCAGCTATAGGGTACATCTTCTTAAACATAGGGGAAGGAGAGAACGGGATACCCGGTCTTTCCCATTCCCTAGCAATAATTTCCGAAATTCTCTTAGGAACCGGAAAAACTTCAGAATATGACCGGGACCTCCAAATATCTGTCCATCTTACACAATTTCTCTGGAGGGACCACAATAGAGTCACAGTCGTCCAGAGTCACTAAAACCTCCCGTAGTAATAGACAGAGGTGTTCAAGTTTAAATCTAAAATACATTACTTCCAAATTTCTCTGGGGTAAGGCACTCCCTGAGTCAGATAATTCCTCCTCAGACAGGTACTCCCCACCCCCCAATTCAGATCCCTGGGAGGGTACATCGGAGATTGCCATCAAAGCATCAGAAGTCGCAGTGACCGCCTGGGCCTCTTTCCTGCTGTGTTTGCCTTGCAAAACTGGTAGCTTAGATAAAACTTCTGACAGAGTGGATGACATGACTGCAGCCATATCCTGCAGAGTAAATGAAGCAGACGCAGTGGAAGAACACGGCGTCGCTTGAGTGGCAATTACAGGCTGTGACGCTTGGGGAGAAATATGTGGCATACCCTGAATCTCATCTTTCTGAGAGCAATCCTTAGACATATCTTTATTAAATAATATTTGCTCTTTACACTGTAAGGCCCTCTCAATGCATGAGGGACACAACGTAACCGGGGGTTCCACAATGGCATCTAAACACATAGAACATGTAGTGTGTTCCAGATCCTCCATGTTACAGAAATAAAAAGCTAGCTTGGTCGTGACTCTGGTAACAATGATGATTAGCTACACGTAGATAAATAAAGCAACGTGTGCACTGTGTCTTTAAAATAAAACGTCTCAGTTTTCACAGAACAATAATGAATTAACAAAAAAATGTAGATTCGGTATAAGTCTTTTATCCTGTACCCTTAAACTGATAAAAGCATAATCCACTTGCACCCCAGAAAAAAAACAGTCACCTCGTCGCAGCTCTGCTGCGGCTCCTACCTGACTCCACAGACCAACTATCCGCTGAAACGGTGAGCCTAAGAACGCTTGGAATCTAGCTACAAGCAGTCTTAGGAGCCTTCAGGAAATGCTGCTGATCCGGTCCTAGTAAATACACTGCGCGGCTGAAGCGTGCGAAGACTAGGCTCCGCCCATCGTGGGCGTACTCAGCATACCCCGGGAAAGCAAAATGAATACCGCCATACACCGGAGTCCGATAGAGAGTATTTTATCTCCCTCCAACTCCGGTGCTACTCCCAGTGTAAGCCCCATGTTCTACATGCCTCTCATGACACATTAAAGAAATTGCCCGTTGCATCCAAATAAGTGAACCGTCAACAGCTCCCAACACTTCTTGGCTAGAGTATGCATGCCAGAATGAGTTGTGCAAAAATAAATATGTTGGCATCCCATTTCTAATAAAATGATAACCCACCCTGCAAGAAGGGGAAGCCCTTACCCGAGCCCATAACCCTTCACAGACAAAGGCATAGTACAGTAAAATCTGAGATATGCTGCAGAGCCCCAGAGATAAAATACTGAACTTACCTCCATGCTGAGGAACAGCATGAGAATCTCACAGTATCAAGAGGTCCACTCTTCCTCTTGAGGTCCTGTGAAGGTAGAATAGCCTTAGTTAGCCCCCTCTAAGACATACACATAAAGCAGCACAAGCAAGGGAGGTGCAGTGAAGCTAAAACTTCACCAATTCCCACAGCCTAAAAGGCTATCACTCCAGATGCTGCCTTATAGAAAAATAGTACACACTGGCACCATTTAAAAATAAAAAAAACTCTTGATTGAAGAATTCAAACTAACACCTCACTTTACCTCTTCCTATCACTAACACAGGCAAAGAGAATGACTGGGTTGGGGGGGAGGGAGGAGCTATTTATGCAGCTCTGCTGTGGAGCTCTTTGCCTCCTCCTGCTGACCAGGAGGCGATATCCCATAAGTAAGGATGAAATCCGTGGACTCGTCATATCTTGTAAAAGAAATACCTCTTTAGTAGGGGCAATGGGTAACTTAATTTTTTTGGCGGGTTGGTTGGGTGGTGGGTTTTAATATTGGCGGGACTTTGTATTTTTTTAGAGGTAAAAGAGCTGTTTAACTTAGGGCAATTCCCTACAAAAGGACCTTTTATGGGCTATTGGTAGTTTATTGTAGGCTAGGGGGTGTTTTTATTTGGGGGGGCTTGTTTTATTTTTATAGGGCTATTAGATTAGGTGTTTTTATTTTTGATAATTTTGTTTATCATTTTTTCTAAGCTTAGTGTTTTTTATTTTTTGTAATTTAGTGTTTATTATTTTTTGTAATTTTAGATTTTTAATTTTTTTTCGTAGTGTTAGATTTTTTTAAATTTGTAATTTAGATTTTTTAATTGGTAGGTTTTTTTAATTTTATTAGAATAGTTATGTTAGGTTAATCTTTCATTCCGCACTTCAGGTGTTTTTTTTTCTAACAGTCTTTCCCCATTGATGTCTATGGGGGAAAGCATGCACAAACATGTCAAAGCAGCCCTTGGATTTTGTGCAGGATGGAGCTTAACACCACCATATTGCATGCACAAGGAGGCTTTTCAGTACCTCGTAATGGCAGCGCTATGGAGAGTAAAATAACACAACTTTTTTGACGTTAGTTTCGCACCCTGTTTAGTGCAAACTCTAATCTACCCGATAGTAATATAGATGCAATCAGCATTCACATGGATAGCTTGAGCGTTACTTGGTTTAACACTATTGCCTAATGAAACTGCTGGAGGTGAAACAATAAAGAATACTTTGAAGGTTGGACTTAATTGCTCCATAGTATGATTTATACATTTGAGAGAATTGTTGGTCCCCTTTTAGAATTGTATAGTGGGAATTCGATCTCTTAAGCAGAAGAAACTCAGAACACATTTATAAAGGATGACATGTTGCACAGGAGTGACCAACTAAAAATAGTGACTTTCTGTCAACCAAGCTTCCATTGCAACTTTCATATTGTTGTTTAGCAATTTGTTAAGGAGAATTACAGCATGTATGAGGATGACATCTTATCTTTCTTGTCTGATTGCCAAAAATTGTTTGGATTAAACTTAGTAAACTGATTGAAGATTGACTAAAAATAAATAGTATGGGTCACAGTTAAAGGTATATAAAAACCCCAAGTTTTTTTTAGTGAATCAGACAGAGCATACAATTTTTAAAAAATGTTTCCAATTTAGTGCTATCAAATTTGCTTTATTCCCATGGTATACTTTGTTAAGAGATACTTACGTAGATGTCTGGAGCACTACATGGCAGGAAATAGTGATGCCATTTATTGCTCGTGCAAGTGGATAACATTCTTGTAAAACTCTAAAGATACCAAGGGAATGAATAAAATTTGATAATAGAAGTAAATTAGAAAGTTGTTTAAAATTGCATGATCTATCTGAATTATTTAAAAAAAACTTTTTTTTTAGATTTAAGGTCATAATTTCTTGTTGTAGCTCACAATTATGTGGTTGCTTCAAATTTACATAAATATTTATAAGATCCTCAGTTCAAGAAACATGTCTGTGCATTAACTCGTATATTTGTAAATGCATGGACTACAAAAATAACAACAACAAAAAAAAATAATCAACCAAATAACATGAAAAAGTTTTTTCACTCAGTATGAGAATGACTATTTCTGTTTTGTTTCTTTTATTATTATTATTGGTTATTTGTAGAGCGCAAGCAGATTCTGCAGCGCTATAAACATAGGCGGTATACAAGGTAACATTTATAGGGATCAAATGGGTAGAGGACCCTGCCAAGAGTCACACTGTTGTAGTCAGCTCTTATGAAGGTGCTCTGTAAACAATTGGGCTCTTAGGCTTACATGCTAAGGGGGTTCATGGTGGATAGTAATGGAGGAGATGAACTGGTATTAGAAAAGGTTAGTGTAGGTTGTATGCATCCCTGAACAGTAGAGTCTTTAGGTAGCACTTGAAGCTTTCAAAACTAAGGGAGAGTATTGTAGAGCGAGACAGAGAGCTCCACAAGATGGAAGCCAATCTGGAGAAGTCCTGTAAACGGGAATGTGAGAAGGTAACAAGAGAGAAGAAGAGTAGGAGGTTGTGAGCAGAGCGAAGGGGACGGGAGGGAGAGTATCTGGAGACAAGGTCTGAGATATAGGGGGGAGCAGTGCAGTTGAGGGCCTTGTATGTCAGAGTCAGAATTTTGTGTTTAATCCTGGAGGCAAGAGGAAGCCAGTGAAGGGATTGGCAGGAGATGCAGCAGATGAAGAGTGACATGTAAGGAAGATGAGCCTGGCAGAGGCATTCATTATGGATTGCAAAGGAGCTAGGCGGCAGCTAGGGAGACCAGAGAGGATGGAGTTGCAGTAGTCGAGGTGGGAAAAGATTAGAGAGTGGATTCAAATCTTAGTTGTGTCTTGTATAAGGAAATGTCTAATGTTAAAGATGTTTTTAAGGTGGAAGTGACAGGATTTAACCAAGGACTTAATGTGAGGAGTCAAATAAAGATCTGAGTCAAGTGTGACCCCAAGACATTTGGCATGCAGGTTAGGGGTGATGATGGAGTTGTCGACAGTTATAGAGAGATGGGGGGGTGGAGATTTTAGAAGAAGGAGGGAGAATAAGGAGCTCAGTTTTGGAGAGATTTAGCTTAAGGTAGTGAGAGGACATCCAGAAAGAGATGTGAGAGAGACAGTTAGTGATACAGGTTAACAAGGAAGGAGATAGGTCTGGTGCAGAGAGGTAGATTTGGGTGTCATCGGCGTACAAATGATATTGAAACCTGTGGGACTTTATTAAGGAACCTAATGATGAAGTGTAGATTCAGAAGAGAAGGGGACCGAGGACAGAGCCTTGGGGTACCCCAACAGAAAGTGGTGATGGGTAGAGGAAGCCCCAGAGAAGGCTAAACTAAAGGTACGGTTAGACAGGTAGGAAGATCACCATGAGAGGACTGTGTCACAAATGCTGAAGGATTGGAGGGTATGGAGCAAAAGAGGGTGGTCAACAGTATCAAAGGCTGCAGACAGATCAAGGAGGATAAGCAGAGAGAAATTGCCTTTTGCTGTAAGTAGGTAACCCTAACAATTGCTGTCTCTGTGGAGTGAAAAAGAAGAAATCCAGATTGCAGTGGGTCAAGGAGGGAGTTTAATGTAAGGAACTGGGATAGGCATGCATATACCAGCTTTTCAAGAAACTTTGAGGCAAAAGGGAGTAAGGAAATAGGGCGGTAGTTGGATGGGGAGGTTGGATCGATAGAAGGTTTTTTGAGGATAGGTGGGACCAGTGCATGTTTTAGAGATAAAGGAAATATACCAGTGCTAAGGGAGAGGTTAAAAATGTGTGTGAATATAGGTTTAAGTGTAGAAGAGAGGGAGGGGAATAGCTGTGAGGGGATGGGGTCGAGGGGACAGGTAGTGAGGTGAGAGCACAGTATAAGTGCAGAAACTTCTTCCTCAGTAACAGGGGCAAAAGAGCTAAATATATGGCTATGTGGGATTTGATTAATTTGTGTTCATGATACACAAGGATTCACAAGTCTACATCTGTTTTTTCAATAAAAATGTATTCTATTTAATTAATTTATATTGTGTATGAGCAATTATGTATTGATCTACCTATTATAAATGAACAGTCTAATGATATTTTAGTTGTGTGCAAGTTTAATAGCATAAAGTGTTATTTTAGCTGTATTGTTCACTTTTAATTAACCAATAAATTATCACGTTTATTAATATGCCATTTGAAAAAGGACAAAATGGGTTTTATAGAGGTCAACGATCTTAAAATACAGAAAAGCACAAAGTGATTTTTTGAAATCCTACGGAGGAATTCTCTCAATGCTAAATATTGCATTAAGGTGTGAAGCCCTTTGAAAACTTACAAGCATTATAACCTGACTATCTAGTGGATTGGAATTACTCAAAATGGAAAATACAACATAAATATTTCTCAGCATCTATACAACCCTTCTGAAGTACTAGAATAGATAATATAGAATAGTATATAAATATTTTTAAACTACACTATATTAAGGTTCCAAAGATGTATGACAACATGCTGTGAATGCTCTGATCCAACCAATGTCATTACTTAACATGATTTCCTGACTGCTACTAGATAGCCTGATCCCTTATTTGTAAGATGAGGCTCTACTGTTTTTCAAAAGGGGTAACATCCAATGTAGGTTTTAAGAAAGGTTGATAACATCTCTATTAGAGCTGTTGAGAACCTCAAACGTCAACTAGTAGAAAGGTGATTGCTAAATACATAGCATGCTTTTTCCCTTTCCACCCACCATCTAGTTTGAACGTGTTTTCTTTTTGCTTCAAGCAGGTTGTTTAGTTTTAAAATTGTAGCATTGTAGTTTCCCCCTTCCATTTTTGTATTTTCATCTATTGCAAAACAATTTATGGGCCAGAAAAGACACAAAGATATATTGTTGTACTTGATTAAAATACCTGCTACATTACATGTACTTAGGATCTATACTTACAGCTACTGCCGTGAACTCTGGAGGATTGTCATTGACATCTGTCACCGAAATGACAGCAGTTGCTGTGTTGGAGAGACCATATGTTGGGTTCCCTTCCATGTCTGTGGCTTGAATTATTAATGTATATTGTTGCACTTTCTAGAAGACAAAATTGCATGAATATTTGTTTAGAGCGAATGACAACATTTCAACATGACAGCGTGATTTAGTTAAATTCTGCATTAAGAAGTATAATTATTAAGCTAAGCACCAAAAAATTTACCACTAGATTTAGAGTTCTGCGGCCAAAGGGGTGCGTTAGCTACGCGTGCTTTTTTTCTCCCGCACCTTTTAAATACTGCTGGTATTTAGAGTTCAAAGAAGGGCTGCGTTAGGCTCCAAAAAGGGAGCGTAGAGCATATTTACCGCCACTTCAACTCTCAATACCAGCAGTGCTTACGGACGTGGCCAGCTTCAAAAACGTGCTCGTGCATGATTCCCCCATAGGAAACAATGGGGCCGTTTGAGCTGAAAAAAAACCTAACACCTGCAAAAAAGCAGCGTTCAGCTCCTAACACAGCCCCATTGTTTTCTATGGGGAAACACTTCCTAAGTCTGCATCTAACACCCTAATATGAACCCCGAGTCTAAACACCCCTAGCCTTACACTTATTAACCCCTAATCTGCCGACCCCGCTATCGCTGACCCCTGTATATTTTTTTTAACCCCTAATCTGCTGCTCCGTACACCGCCGCCACCTACGTTATCCCTATGTACAACTAATCTGCTGCCCCTAACACCGCCGACCCCTATATTATATTTATTAACCCCTAATCTGCCACCCCAAATGTCGCCGCTACCTACCTACACTTATTAACCCCTAATCTGCTGACCGGACCTCGACGCTACTCTAATAAATTTATTAACCCCTAAAGCTAAGTCTAACCCTAACACTGACACCCCCCTAAGTTAAATATAATTTTTATCTAACGAAATAAATTAACTCTTATTAAATAAATTATTCCTATTTAAAGCTAAATACTTACCTGTAAAATAAATCCTAATATAGCTACAATATAAATTATAATTATATTGTAGCTATTTTAGGATTAATATTTATTTTACAGGTAACTTTGTATTTATTTTAACCAGGTACAATAGCTATTAAATAGTTAATAACTATTTAATAGCTACCTAGTTAAAATAATTACAAAATTTCCTGTAAAATAAATCCTAACCTAAGTTACAATTACACCTAACACTACACTATCAATAAATTAATTAAATAAACTACCTAGAATTATCTACAATTAAACCTAACACTACACTATCAATAAATTAATTACATACAAATACCTACAATTAAATTCAATTAAATAAACTAACTAAAGTACAAAAAATAAAAAAATAATTTACAAACATTATAAAAATATTACAACAATTTTAAGCTAATTACACCTACTCTAAGCCCCCTAATAAAATAACAAAGCCCCCCAAAATAAAAAAATGCCCTACCCTATTCTAAAATAAAAATAGAAAAGCTCTTTTACCTTACCAGCCCTTAAAAGGGCCTTTTGCGGGGCATGCCCCAAAGAATTCTGCTCTTTTGCCTGTAAAAAAAAACATACAATACCCCCCCAACATTACAACCCACCACCCACATACCCCTAATCTAACCCAAACCCCCCTTAAATAAACCTAACACTAAGCCCCTGAAGATCTCCCTACCTTATCTTCACCAGGCCGGGTATCACTGATCCGTCCAGAGGAGCCTCTGAAGTCTTCATCCAAGCCCAAGCGGGGGCTGAAGAAGTCCATCATCGGGCTGAAGAGGTCCATCATCCGGCTGAAGAGGTCCATCATCGAGCTGAAGAGATCCATCATCCGGCTGAAGAGATCCATCATCGGGCTGAAGAGATCCATCATCCAACTGAAGTCTTCTATCAAGCGGCATCTTCAATCTTCTTTCTTCTGGATCCATCTTCATCCCGCTGACGCGGAACATCCATCCTGGCCGACGACTTCCCGACGAATGACAGTTCCTTTAAATGACATCATCCATGATGGCGTCCCTCGAATTCCAATTGGCTGATAGGATTCTATCAGCCAATCGGAATTAAGGTAGGAAAATTCTGATTGGCTGATGGAATCAACCAGATTGAGCTCGCATTCTATTGGCTGTTCCGATCAGCCAATAGAATGCAAGCTCAATCTGATTGGCTGATTGGATCAGCCAATCGGATTGAACTTGAATCTGATTGGCTGATTCCATCAGCCAATCAGAATTTTCCTACCTTAATTCCGATTGGCTGATAGAATCCTATCAGCCAATCGGAATTTGAGGGACGCCATCTTGGATGACGTCATTTAAAGGAACCTTCATTCGTCGGGAAGTCGTCGGCCAGGATGGATGTTCCGCATCAGCAGGATGAAGATGGATCTGGAAGAAAGAAGATTGAAGATGCCGCTTGATAGAAGACTTCAGCCAGATGATGGATCTCTTCAGCCCGATGATGGACCTCTTCAGCCCGATGATGGACTTCTTCAGCCCGATGATGGACCTCTTCAGCCCGATGATGGACTTCTTCAGCCCCCGCTTGGGCTTGGATGGAGACTTCGGAGGCTCCTCTGGACGGATCGGTGATACCCGGCATGGTGAAGATAAGGTAGGGAGATCTTCAGGGGCTTAGTGTTAGGTTTATTTAAGGGGGGTTTGGGTTAGATTAGGGGTATGTGGGTGGTGGGTTGTAATGTTGGGGGGGATATTGTATGTTTTTTTTTACAGGCAAAAGAGCAGAATTCTTTGGGGCATGCCCCGCAAAAGGCCATTTTAAGGGCTGGTAAGGTAAAATAGCTTTTTTATTTTTATTTTAGAATAGGGTAGGGCATTTTTTTATTTTGGGGGGCTTTGTTATTTTATTAGGGGGCTTAGAGTAGGTGCAATTAGCTTAAAATTGTTGTAATATTTTTCTAATGTTTGTAAATTATTTTTATATTTTTTGTAACTTAGTTCTTTTTATTTTTTGTACTTTAATTAGTTTATTTAATTGTATTTATTTGTAGGTATTTGTATGTAATTTATTTATTGATAGTGTAGTGTTAGGTTTAATTGTAGATAATTGTAGGTATTTTATTTAATTAATTTATTGATAGTGTAGTGTTAGGTTTAATTGTAACTTAGTTTAGGATTTATTTTACAGGTAATTTTGTAATTATTTTAACTAAGTAGCTATGAAATAGTTATTAACTATTTAATAGCTTTTGTACCTGGTTAAAATAAATACAAAGTTGCCTGTAAAATAAATATTAATCCTAAAATAGCTCAATATAATTATAATTTATATTGTAGCTATATTAGGGTTTATTTTACAGGTAAGTATTTAGCTTTAAATAGGAATAATTTATTTAATAAGAGTTAATTTATTTTGTTAGATAAAAATTATATTTAACTTAGGGGGGTGTTAGTGTTAGGGTTAGACTTAGCTTTAGGGGTTAATAAATTTAATAGAGTAGCAGTGAGGTCCGGTCTGCATATTAGGGGTTAATACTTTTAGTTAGGTGTCGGTGATGTTAGGGAGGGCAGATTAGGGGTTAATACTATTTATTATAGGGTTATTGAGGCGGGAGTGAGGCGGATTAGGGGTTAATAACTTTATTATAGTAGCGGTGAGGTCCGGTCGGCAGATTAGGGGTTAATAATTGTAGGTAGGTGGCGGCGACGTTGGGGGAGGCAGATTAGGGGTTAATAAATATAATATAGGGGTCGACGGTGTTAGGGGCAGCAGATTAGGGGTACATAGGGATAACGTAGGTTGCGGCGGTGTGGGGTCGGCAGATTAGGGGTTAAAAAAAAATATTAGAGTGGTGGCGATGTGGGGAGGCCTCGGTTTAGGGGTACATAGGTAGTTTATGGGTGTTAGTGTACTTTAGAGCACAGTAGTTAAGAGCTTTATGAACCGGCGTTAGCCCAGAAAGCTCTTAACTCCTGGCTTTTCTCTGCGGCTGGAGTCTTGTCGTTAGATTTCTAACGCTCACTTCAGCCAAGACTCTAAATACCGGCGTTAGAAAGATCCCATTGAAAAGATAGGATACGCAATTGGCGTAGGGGGATCTGACTGACTCTAAATACCAGCGGGCGGCCAAAACCAGCGTTAGGAGCCCCTAACGCTGGTTTTGACGGCTAACGCAGAACTCTAAATCTAGGGGTGAGTTATTCTATCAATTTTTTTCATTTAAGATATATCTGTGCTACCAATGTTATCTATTTAACAATTATCTATTTAATAATTTATTGTACAATATATTGACATAATAAATAATTTAATTATAAATATGTGTGACTGCGTATTCATCAGTTATTGCATATTTTTCAAATAGTTTATGAATTTAAAAAAAAACATTACTCATTCATTGTGATAATGGGTTTTAACGTTAGATTTTGCTATTTATTGTACATATGTCAAATTTTTGTTTTGTGCTTGTAAAAAGTAGTTTGGAAAAGCAATTCTGTAGAAAAACGAACAAAGCATAAAACTTCCAAAAGGTTTCACAACTGCACCTTTTTCTGTCTTTACTTTTGCATCTGAAAAGGCAAGAAAAACAAAACTAAAGAAAAATATGCTGTTTAAAAAGAATTTCAAAAGACTATAAATAAAATGCCATTCCTAAGAGGGCATTGTTGCATTTGAACTTGACATTTTCAAACATAATTTAAACTTTTTAAGCAACAAGAAGGTACAGTTATAACTGGAAAAATAGGGACAAATGCTCTCATTTTAAAAGTTAAAGCGATATAATGCTTTTTTTTTCTTTGTAGTATTTTAAAAAATAATTTTATATTTGTATTTTTTGTCTGTATGCTTGCAAGTCATGCCATTTCCACACCAGCAGATTTTTGAGGCTTGTCTTTATCCTTTATAAAAAAGCATGCACTTCCTATTAGTTTCAAAACACATTTAAAATGTGTTAGCATTTTGTCATGCAAAACATTTTGAAATAAAGCTCTTTCATAGGAATTATATTATATGAGTTTAAGATTTAATATAAGCTTTTAAGGGGCATTCAACTCAAACTTAATATAATACAGAATATTTCATTAATGAAAATAAAACAATGCTGAAAATACTTTTACCAAGAGGGGCTGAAGTGCATACTGCATATGTAAGAACAATTTCTAATCCTGCAATATATTACACACTGGTTTCTTATATATACACAAACACCCATAATAAGGAGTACAATGATGAAATATGGGACAGCTGAACTCATTTAAGGCTAGATTACAAGTGGAGCAGTATTTAGCACTCCCGCCCGAGTGCCAACGCTGGCAGTATTACATGTTCAAAGTAAATGAAGCACACAAACTTCAGGATTTTGGGCACCGCATTAACTTCAATGTAGCTGTTTTTTTTCTTTCTTTCTTTCTTTTTTTTAAAAACTAATACTTATCGCTCTCTCGCCCTAAACTGATCAAGTTTAAAATGAGTTATGCATTTGTTACATTCCAATGTTCTTCACATATTTAAAAAAAAATTATAATATATATATATATATATATATAAATAAATAACAAGCACTGTTTACTATGTGACGTTTTGGGGTGTTTACTCCTTCCGCAAAATTAGTTTTCACTTGCGTGGTTACGTTTACTTTCCACTTTTAATACAACATAAAAGTTAGCATGATCGCGATATTGTTACCGTGACTCTAGCTAATGATAGCGTGGCACTTGTAATCTAGCCCTTAATTTGTTTTTCACTCTGTATTTAGGAAACAAAATAAACATTTATTGGAATGGATTTTAGTGTACTCTGGTGAATGCTTGTTCTTTAAATGCGTATTTTGTTTTCAACTCTTTAAACAACCATGTTCATAAAAGAAAATTAATGCAGATAAAATTCTTTGTATAAATGTTCTGGGACACCTGAGCTGTGTATATGTATGTGTGTGTTTATGCATATGTATATGTTTGTGTGTGCATATGTAAGTTTGTGTGCTGTGTATGTATATGTATGTGTGTGTTTATGCATATGTATGTTTTTTGTGTGCATATGTAGGTTTGTGTGTTGTATGTGTATGTATGTGTGTGTATCTGTTAGTGTGTGTGTATGAGTGAGTGTGTGTGTTGTTCGTTTGCATGTGTATGTATTAGAGAATGTCTGTGTGTGTGTGTGTTCAGTGAGTAACTTTTTTCCATATTTTGCATAATGTAAGATAGGAAGATAGATGTACCCCCACATTGTAGTCACTTGACCAAAAACTGCAAAAGGCAAAACAATTTTTCACACACACTGCTCAGAGTAGTTGCGTGCACAGTACGGAGCGTGTGGGCATTGCTCATCCCTACACATAGTGGAAAAGTCTACATGGACAGTACATGGAGTTGACTGTTAGTAATTAGTCTGTTAATTAGCAATGGCTACACAAGTTGAATTTACTTATTTTTGATAATAATCTCCTAACTTGGGAGGTTTATTGATGTAAAACAAAAATGTCTGACAAGAGGTTGGTTTTGGACTATTATAAAAATAGGGATCACAAAAAAAAAATTCCATTGTAAAATGTGGTCCCAGGTGAAAAAAAGCTCAGATTTAGGGAACAAAGTGAACCCTAAATTACATTTACAGAACGCATACTTCCACTATTCCAGTTTTCTCTTTTTCAGAGATTCTTTGACATATGGAAAATAGAAATAGACCAAAAAAAATCATAAACACTGATATTGTGTGTATTAAGGCAAATTAAATATATTCTAATATTCTATAAAATAGAGGAAATTAAATATAATTAATGAGTAAAACTATACAATTCAATCTGAGGTTTCCGACCTTGTAAGGTGACTCTAGAGCATTAGGATGAGAGTTAACCATCTAATAAAGAGGATATCAGAATTATACTCTTTATCACACAGCTTTTGGGAATAATAAAATAAGTGAAATAGGTTATTGAAGAAAATTGGGCATAATTATGTGCTCATTCAAGCTTGCAAAAGATAAAGCTTCTAGCAGCAAATTTATGACTTAAATCTATCCACCTTAGAACAGAATTTCAGATATATTCTGCATTAAACACTGTTGAGCTTCAGTAAGTGATAGACACAAGTACTGGAGAAAGTCAGTGGATTTTGTTGCTAAAGGGACAATACACCTTGTAATTAGAAGACATTTCTGTTAATTTGATTCTCCATAAAAACAGAATTTATGTTTACCTGATAAATTTCTTTCTCCAACGGTGTGTCCGGTCCACGGCGTCATCCTTACTTGTGGGATATTCTCTTCCCCAACAGGAAATGGCAAAGAGCCCAGCAAAGCTGGTCACATGATCCCTCCTAGGCTCCGCCTACCCCAGTCATTCGACCGACGTTAAGGAGGAATATTTGCATAGGAGAAACCATATGGTACCGTGGTGACTGTAGTTAAAGAAAATAAAATATCAGACCTGATTAAAAAAACCAGGGCGGGCCGTGGACCGGACACACCGTTGGAGAAAGAAATTTATCAGGTAAACATAAATTCTGTTTTCTCCAACATAGGTGTGTCCGGTCCACGGCGTCATCCTTACTTGTGGGAACCAATACCAAAGCTTTAGGACACGGATGAAGGGAGGGAGCAAATCAGGTCACCTAAATGGAAGGCACCACGGCTTGCAAAACCTTTCTCCCAAAAATAGCCTCAGAAGAAGCAAAAGTATCAAACTTGTAAAATTTGGTAAAAGTGTGCAGTGAAGACCAAGTCGCTGCCCTACATATCTGATCAACAGAAGCCTCGTTCTTGAAGGCCCATGTGGAAGCCACAGCCCTAGTGGAATGAGCTGTGATTCTTTCGGGAGGCTGCCGTCCGGCAGTCTCGTAAGCCAATCTGATGATGCTTTTAATCCAAAGAGAGAGAGAGGTAGAAGTTGCTTTTTGACCTCTCCTTTTACCTGAATAAACAACAAACAAGGAAGATGTTTGTCTAAAATCCTTTGTAGCATCTAAATAGAATTTTAGAGCGCGAACAACATCCAAATTGTGCAACAAACGTTCCTTCTTTGAAACTGGTTTTGGACACAGAGAAGGTACGATAATCTCCTGGTTAATGTTTTTGTTAGAAACAACTTTTGGAAGAAAACCAGGTTTAGTACGTAAAACCACCTTATCTGCATGGAACACCAGATAAGGAGGAGAACACTGCAGAGCAGATAATTCTGAGACTCTTCTAGCAGAAGAAATCGCAACTAAAAACAAAACTTTCCAAGATAATAACTTAATATCAACGGAATGTAAGGGTTCAAACGGAACCCCCTGAAGAACTGAAAGAACTAAATTGAGACTCCAAGGAGGAGTCAAAGGTTTGTAAACAGGCTTGATTCTAACCAGAGCCTGAACAAAGGCTTGAACATCTGGCACAGCTGCCAGCTTTTTGTGAAGTAATACCGACAAGGCAGAAATCTGTCCCTTCAGGGAACTAGCAGATAATCCTTTGTCCAATCCTTCTTGAAGGAAGGATAGAATCCTAGGAATCTTAACCTTGTCCCAAGGGAATCCTTTAGATTCACACCAACAGATATATTTTTTCCAAATTTTGTGGTAAATCTTTCTAGTCACAGGCTTTCTGGCCTGAACAAGAGTATCGATAACAGAATCTGAGAATCCTCGCTTCGATAAAATCAAGCGTTCAATCTCCAAGCAGTCAGCTGGAGTGAAACCAGATTCGGATGTTCGAACGGACCCTGAACAAGAAGGTCTCGTCTCAAAGGTAGCTTCCAAGGTGGAGCCGATGACATATTCACCAGATCTGCATACCAAGTCCTGCGTGGCCACGCAGGAGCTATCAAGATCACCGACGCCCTCTCCTGCTTGATCCTGGCTATCAGCCTGGGGATGAGAGGAAATGGCGGGAACACATAAGCTAGTTTGAAGGTCCAAGGTGCTACTAGTGCATCCACTAGAGCCGCCTTGGGATCCCTGGATCTGGCCCCGTAGTAAGGAACTTTGAAGTTCTGACGAGAGGCCATCAGATCCATGTCTGGAATGCCCCACAGGTGAGTGACTTGGGCAAAGATTTCCGGATGGAGTTCCCACTCCCCCGGATGCAATGTCTGCCGACTCAGAAAATCCGCTTCCCAATTTTCCACTCCTGGGATGTGGATAGCAGACAGGTGGCAGGAGTGAGACTCCGCCCAAAGAATAATTTTGGTTACTTCTTCCATCGCTAGGGAACTTCTTGTTCCCCCCTGATGGTTGATGTATGCAACAGTCGTCATGTTGTCTGATTGAAACCGTATGAACCTGGTCCTCGCAAGCTGGGGCCAGGCCTGGAGAGCATTGAATATCGCTCTCAGTTCCAGAATATTTATCGGTAGAAGAGATTCTTCCCGAGACCAAAGACCCTGAGCTTTCAGGGATCCCCAGACCGCGCCCCAGCCTATCAGACTGGCGTCGGTCGTGACAATGACCCACTCTGGTCTGTGGAACATCATCCCTTGAGACAGATTGTCCAGGGACAGCCACCAACGGAGTGAGTCTCTGGTCCTCTGATTTACTTGTATCTTCGGAGACAAGTCTGTATAGTCCCCATTCCACTGACTGAGCATGCACAGTTGTAATGGTCTTAGATGAATGCGCGCAAAAGGAACTATGTCCATCGCCGCCACCATCAAACCGATCACTTCCATGCACTGAGCTATGGAAGGAAGAGGAACGGAATGAAGTATCCGACAAGAGTCCAGAAGCTTTGTTTTTCTGGCCTCTGTTAGAAAGATCCTCATTTCTAAGGAGTCTATAATTGTTCCCAAGAAGGGAACCCTTGTTGACGGGGATAGAGAACTCTTTTCCACGTTCACTTTCCAGCCGTGAGATCTGAGAAAGGCCAGTACAATGTCCGTGTGAGCCTTTGCTTGAGGAAGGGACGACGCTTGAATCAGAATGTCGTCCAGGTAAGGTACTACTGCAATGCCCCTTGGTCTTAGCACCGCTAGAAGGGACCCTAGTACCTTTGTGAAAATCCTTGGAGCAGTGGCTAATCCGAAAGGAAGCGCCACGAACTGGTAATGTTTGTCCAGGAATGCAAACCTTAGGAACCGATGATGTTCCTTGTGGATAGGAATATGTAGATACGCATCCTTTAAATCCACCGTGGTCATGAATTGACCTTCCTGGATGGAAGGAAGGATAGTTCGAATGGTTTCCATCTTGAACGATGGGACCTTGAGAAATTTGTTTAAGATCTTGAGATCTAGGATTGGTCTGAACGTTCCCTCTTTTTTGGGAACTATGAACAGATTGGAGTAGAACCCCATCCCTTGTTCTCTTAATGGAACAGGATGAATCACTCCCATTTTTAACAGGTCTTCTACACAATGTAAGAACGCCTGTCTTTTTATGTGGTCTGAAGACAACTGAGACCTGTGGAACCTCCCCCTTGGGGGAAGTCCCTTGAATTCCAGAAGATAACCCTGGGAGACTATTTCTAGCGCCCAAGGATCCAGAACATCTCTTGCCCAAGCCTGAGCGAAGAGAGAGAGTCTGCCCCCCACCAGATCCGGTCCCGGATCGGGGGCCAATATTTCATGCTGTCTTGGTAGCAGTGGCAGGTTTCTTGGCCTGCTTTCCCTTGTTCCAGCCTTGCATTGGTCTCCAAGCTGGCTTGGCCTGAGAAGTATTACCCTCTTGCTTAGAGGACGTAGCACCTTGGGCTGGTCCGTTTTTACGAAAGGGACGAAAATTAGGTCTATTTTTTGCCTTGAAAGGCCGATCCTGAGGAAGGGCGTGGCCCTTACCCCCAGTGATATCAGAGATAATCTCTTTCAAGTCAGGACCAAACAACGTTTTCCCCTTGAAAGGAATGTTTAGTAGCTTGTTCTTGGAAGACGCATCAGCCGACCAAGATTTCAACCAAAGCGCTCTGCGCGCCACAATAGCAAACCCAGAGTTCTTAGCCGCTAACTTAGCCAATTGCAAAGAGGCGTCTAGAGTGAAAGAATTAGCCAATTTGAGAGCATTGATTCTGTCCATAATCTCCTCATAAGGAGGAGAGTCACTATCGAGCACCTTAAGCAGTTCATCAAACCAGAAATATGCGGCAGTAGTGACAGGGACAATGCATGAAATGGGTTGTAGAAGGTAACCCTGCTGAACAAACATCTTTTTAAGCAAACCTTCTAATTTTTTATCCATAGGATCTTTGAAAGCACAACTATCCTCTATTGGAATAGTGGTGCGTTTGTTTAAAGTAGAAACCGCTCCCTCGACCTTGGGGACTGACTGCCATAAGTCCTTTCTGGGGTCGACCATAGGAAACAATTTTTTAAATATGGGGGGAGGGACGAAAGGAATACCGGGCCTTTCCCATTCTTTATTAACAATGTCCGCCACCCGCTTGGGTATAGGAAAAGCTTCTGGGAGCCCCGGCACCTCTAGGAACTTGTCCATTTTACATAGTTTCTCTGGGATGACTAAATTTTCACAATCATCCAGAGTGGATAATACCTCCTTAAGCAAAATGCGGAGATGTTCCAATTTAAATTTAAATGTAATCACATCAGATTCAGCCTGCTGAGAAATGTTCCCTAAATCAGTAATTTCTCCCTCAGACAAAACCTCCCTGGCCCCCTCAGATTGGGTTAGGGGCCCTTCAGAGATATTAATATCAGCGTCGTCATGCTCTTCAGTAACTAAAACAGAGCAGCCACGCTTACGCTGACAAGGGTTCATTTTGGCTAAAATGTTTTTGACAGAATTATCCATTACAGCCGTTAATTGTTGCATAGTAAGGAGTATTGGCGCGCTAGATGTACTAGGGGCCTCCTGAGTGGGCAAGACTCGTGTAGACGAAGGAGGGAATGATGCAGTACCATGCTTACTCCCCTCACTTGAGGAATCATCTTGGGCATCATTGTCATTATCACATAAATCACATTTATTTAAATGAATAGGAATTCTGGCTTCCCCACATTCAGAACACAGTCTATCTGGTAGTTCAGACATGTTAAACAGGCATAAACTTGATCAGAAAGTACAAAAAACGTTTTAAAATAAAACCGTTACTGTCACTTTAAATTTTAAACTGAACACACTTTATTACTGCAATTGCGAAAAAACATGAAGGAATTGTTCAAAATTCACCAAATTTTCACCACAGCGTCTTAAAGCCTTGAAAATATTGCACACCAATTTTGGAAGCTTTAACCCTTAAAATAACGGAACCGGAGCCGTTTTAAGCTTTAAACCCCTTTACAGTCCCTGGTATCTGCTTTGCTGAGACCCAACCAAACCCAAAGGGGAATACGATACCAAATGACGCCTTCAGAAGTCTTTTATAAGTATCAGAGCTCCTCTCACATGCGACTGCATGCCATGCCTCTCAAAAACAAGTGCGCAACACCGGCGCGAAAATGAGACTCTGCCTATGCTTGGGGAAAGCCCCTAAAGAATAAGGTGTCTAAAACAGTGCCTGCCGATATTATTATATCAAAATACCCAGATAAAATGATTCCTCAGGGCTAAATATGTGTTAATAATCAATCGATTTAGCCCAGAAAAAGTCTACAGTTTAAATAAGCCCTTGTGAAGCCCTTATTTACAATCGTAATAAACATGGCTTACCGGATCCCATAGGGAAAATGACAGCTTCCAGCATTACATCGTCTTGTTAGAATGTGTCATACCTCAAGCAGCAAGAGACTGCAAACTGTTCCCCCAACTGAAGTTAATTGCTCTCAACAGTCCTGTGTGGAACAGCCATGGATTTTAGTTACGGTTGCTAAAATCATTTTCCTCATACAAACAGAATTCTTCATCTCTTTTCTGTTTCTGAGTAAATAGTACGTACCAGCACTATTTGAAAATAACAAACTCTTGATTGAATAATGAAAAACTACAGTTAAACACTAAAAAACTCTAAGCCATCTCCGTGGAGATGTTGCCTGTACAACGGCAAAGAGAATGACTGGGGTAGGCGGAGCCTAGGAGGGATCATGTGACCAGCTTTGCTGGGCTCTTTGCCATTTCCTGTTGGGGAAGAGAATATCCCACAAGTAAGGATGACGCCGTGGACCGGACACACCTATGTTGGAGAAAGGTTTAGTTAAACACTTTTATTATTTATTTGTCCCTTCAATTCCTGAAATGTAAATCTGAAAATTGTAGGTTTTCCAGCCTCCACTCCTTAGAAGGCTGGAGTTTATTCTGTAAAATTTGGAACCCTCCTACATGGAGTTCAATTATACCTAATCCTATTTGCCCACATCAGAGGAGATAAGATAAACAAAAAGAGGCTTTTAAATATGTGAGTATCAAAAGAGGGACTTGCATTCACACCTCATTATCCATCTGCCAGGGTGTCAGGAAAAAATAGATGAATCAACGTTATAGAATCTGCATTCACTGGATTTGTTTAAACAGAATATTATTTAGTGAGGTTTCGGGGGGAAAATGCCCCATTGGTCTGAGGAAGGGGCATTTTTGCTCTGAAATGTCACTTAAATAAATAATACTCTGTTTACACAAGTCTAGTGAGTGCGGATTCTATAACACACATATATGTGTGTGTATATATATATATATATATATATATATATATATATATATATATATACATATACATACTGTATATAGCAAATAATGTAGCTTAGATAAAGTATTAGCTGAGGGATAGTAATTTCATTAGATAATAAGAAATCAAATGCCATTCCAAGTAGAAGCTATATGGTACATGTTACAATAGAAAAATTAAAAGTACAACATCAAGCATATTTAAATTCAATACCATACAGAGAAATATTTCTAATTATTATTGCTCTATAAATAAATGTGCTTTATAATAAAATAATACATTTTCTGAGTCGCTTGTTTTGGCCTTGACTGTATGGAATAATACTGCTCTGTTATTTTCTATGAATATGACACATCACGCCACATACCAAGAAAGTATGAGATAAAAATACATATGCAGTAAAGCCTTACCTCTCTATCTAATCCTGCTGCTAAGGTGATTATATCACCAGTTTCATTGTTGATTGTAAACATATTGGAAGATGGGCTGTTTGGAGTCTGTGAAACAATCTTGTATCTCAACATGCCATTTGGTTGTCTGTGATCATCCTCATCAAGAGCTGTGACAGTCATCACATAAGTTCCTAGGAACACCAGAAGTAATTTTAAATGGGAAGCACATAATTTAACAATGTTAGATGAGGTCAAGGGTGTAACCAGTCACAATATACAGTACATTGTATCTTATTATATACACAGATCCACAAATTTACATAATTGAACATGTTCAATGGCCAAAGGAAGATTAAAATTACAATTTATAAAGTGAATCACTCCAAAATTGTACATTACAATTTAAAGGGAAATAAAAGTTAATTTGAAATGAACACTCAGCAATCTATTTACAACTCTGTTAGAATAATGACAAAACTAATTCTTTAAAAAGCTATTGCAGGGTTTAGTGATACCTTTTGTAATGCATGTGGATTGCTGAGCATATACCAGTAGGAAATATACATGCTTATATTACTCTCGTAAGTTGCAGTAAAAACATATCAAATTCATTTTTTTATCCCTTTATCAAAAATTAAAATAAGAACACATCACAGAGACAGTAACGTTTTTAGGTTTTATTATTTGTGTGGTGCTACCACAGGTAGCTGGAAAGTTATTTATCAAGGATAGTGTATTAACCATTACATTCCTTCTCTCTTGCTTCTCTGATAGTCCTCTTGTTATGCTATTTTCCCTGCATGCACAGCCCCAACCATATTATCCTCCTGCTGCTCTGAGGATTCAGGTCTTTGGTGCCTCTGGTAACATGGACTGTAGGCATGTTGTATTGCTCAGCAACAATTGTTTAGAGACCTTTATACAGTTCAAAATACCATAGAATCACCATTGTACAGAAAATGTATTATAAATACTATTGCATATTCAGGTTTTATCAGGGGATGGACACATTCCTATCTAATTGTCCAGAAAAATTCTGGGAAAGTTTTGTAAAATTTTAGAGTTTGACTTCAGGTAATAAAACATCACCTATGTGTAATACAATGATCTAGATTCATGACTACTGCATATGCTGCCAAATGGCTCTTGTTTCTAAGGCAAGATCATGTTCTAAATTCACATAGGTTAACATAATTTATATTTTCTAACCTTTCTTTGTGGTACTTTCTGTCTTTAACAAACACTGCCAGTCAAAAGTTTAAGACTAACTCCATTTTTCGAATTTTATTAAAATTTAAGGAATTCAAGTTCATTGAATAACCTGAAATTCTACAAAGGTAAAATACCAAATCTGAAAAATAGTATATATTTCAGCATTATAAGGCTTTTTTTCAGGGAACAAGTAATGGGTTAACAACTTTGCATCAATGGAAATAAATTAGGCCTTGAAAGTTGACGATAACAATTCTTACAAGTGTCCAAACTTTGGTAATAACTCCATTTGTGAAGGGTTTAAACAGACTGTGTTACTATACACGCATAAGCATTATTTGGACAGTATTGTACTACATGAAGTAGTATATTGTTATCTTATTTGCGAGAAAAAAGGCAATTTACAAAAGATGAAAGACAAACCTTATAACCATTAAAATTGCAGGTCTTTCCTTTATTAACACTGCAATGAAGCCAAGGTGTCAATAAAATGGCTCTAAGGGCCCCATGTATTAAAAGGCAGGTGGACAGCTTCTCAACTTGCAAAGCTGTCCACCGGCCTTTGCTGCATACGGGCAGCGGATCTGTTGATCTGCTGGCCCGTTTGTATCATTACACACTCCAACCAATCACGCAAGTGAAGGGACTGTCAATCACCGAGAGAAAGCAAGCTCTCTGTGATTTCTCTCTGCCACCTCAGAGGTGGTGGAGAGTGTAAGAAGCAGCGGTCTAATGACCGCTGCTTCTTACATTGCAGGAAGCAGTCTCGCATATGCAAACCTGGCACGCAAGGGCTCCGGAGCAGCTCTCACTGCTTCATACATGGAGTCCTTAGACACTAGAGAACTCTGGCACTAAAATGTCTGTCAGACCCAAAGCCACAACAGAATCAACTTGCGTGATAGGTAGCTTCAAGCACAGCTTAACAGTGGTTAAAGTAAGAAAGCCTCACATTCAACAATGAGGAGAAGACTTGGATCTGCAGGTCAAGTGCATGATATCCCTGTGAATGGTGTTACATATTTATTTCTGAAGTGTAAACGTCAATTCTTAGAATATCCTTATGCACATTCCAGGAATTCTTAAAGTCCCTTACTGTATTTGTCCCTACTACTTCTGTTGGAAATCTAGTCCACCAATAAGGGGTAGATTTAGCAAAGGCTAGGCGAACTCTGTATGTGCTTCATCTGTAACTGCGCCCCAGCTCGCCTCCAGAGAAGCGCACATGCGCGCCTGAATTTATAAAAAAAATAGATGTAATTTTGTGCGTTTTAGTAAAAGGCAAGCTGGGGCACAATAATGATAAACCTCGCCTGTCGGAAAAAAACATTTACTCCATATTTATCACAGTACATCCCTATAAATATTTATGCCGCCATGTCTTGATTATAAAAAAAAGCGTTTTTTAGGTATCTATTTTGCGCATATTAATATAATATAATGTTTCTGTGCTGTTTTTGCAATATGTTGGTAATTGAAGATCGCAAAAATCTATAAATCAATATATCGATATATATATATATATATATATATATATATAAAACTCTTGGTACCCGCATGCGCCTGTGGAAGCACACATTTCTGGCAAAAACAGTCTCTTCTTGGTGCAGAGCCTTTGAAAAATGAGTTAAAAGAAGAAAGTACTGCATCACAAGATGTAAAAGCATGTATAATAATGGTGTTCACCTCAGTCTGTATGGCAAAATATAAAACACATAATTTAAGGTGAAATTTCAGTTCACTATTGGCGCAAAGCAATGATAAATAAGAAACTGGGTGTATTTGTAGGTCGGGCTGTGAAATTACGCCTATTACTAATGTATATTGGTGCACTCGGGAGCGCGCCCGTGCGCCTAGGCGAATGCAAGAGGAGTACGAAGAAGTTTCTTTCAGATTAGCAATTTAATTATAGGCGCAGATTGCTTTCATAAATATGGCGATTGGTGCATAAGCGTTATTTTGCCCGCAATTACAGACAAATTGCTTTGATAAATCTACTTCTAAGCCTTTTATTAAAAAAAGTAAAAGTGCTTTTACAAAAAATATAGTTGTAAAATCACAGTTAGACATGTTCATTTTATTAGCTCAAACAGTGAAGAGAATATGTACAGAACATTGTATGGACCAATATGCAAAAACATCAACATTATTTATAGTAAAAGTGGCATAGTGTGGGAATTGGGCATAAGACAGTATAAAGCATAAGTAACAAATTTATGAAAATTATACTGTAACATGAAATATTTATTATTACACATGTGCACTGACATAAAAATTATGTGACAAATTTTTCATGACAACAAAAAATCATTTTATTTTGTCCATGATACATTCATGGGGTTGTTCCATATTTGTTTGTTAAAGTGACAGTCTAGTCAAAATTAAACTTTAATGATTCATAGGGCATGTCATTTTAAACAACTTTCCAATTTACTTTTATCATGAAATGTGCTTTGTTCTCTTGATATTGTTAGTTGAAAGCTAAATCTAGGTAGAATCATAAGTTAATTTCTAAGCCCTTGAAGGCCACCTCTTATCTGAATACATTTGACAGTTTTTCACAGCTAGTTTGCATTAGTTCATGTGCCATATAGATAACATTGTGCTCACGCCCATGGAGTTACTTATGAGAGGGCACTGATTGGCTAAAATGCAACTCTGTCAAAAGAACTGAAATAAGGGGCAGTCTAAAGAGGCTTAGATACAAGGTAATCACAGAGAAAAAAAGTATATGAATATAACGTGTTGGTTATGCAAAGTTTGGAATGGGTAATAAAGGGATTATCTATCTTTTTTAAACAATAACAATTCTGGAGTAGACTGTCCCTTTAACAAAAAATTAATTTGTCCATTTTTTCCTAGAGAGAGAATTTCTTCAGACAGCAGAGGAACACCTGGGCAACTGTTCAAACTTAAGTAGTAGCTAGTGTTGCAGCTACAAACCGACAGTAGCATAAAAATATTAGTTTATGGTCTAATCTTGCAATGAATCTAAAACATTTGTTGCTTTTTTATAGTTGTTCAAACCTGAATGCACATCTGTTTATTTTAATGAAATATTTTAAAGAATATCTTAGACTTATTCATTTAACACTGAAAAGATGACATAAAGGGACAGTCTAGTCAAAATTAAAGGGACAGTCTACCTTGATAATAAAGTTATATATTTTGTTTGTTTGCCCCATATTAACTTGTCTTACTTGGTTGTCACCATACTGCACACAACGGTTTCTGTGATATTTCCAAGAGATTCATGCCATTTGGTAGATGAAAATGGCCCCTAAACTCCACCTACCATCGTCTTCTTCGTTCCCAGCACATTATTTTTATTTTTTTTATTTTCGTGCCTGTGAATGTGAGTAACGTCACCGCGTTGTGCGTCGAGTTACTGCGCATGTTCAAAGTCTACCGGAAGAGCCTAGGATCACTTTTAGTATAGAACCAGTTCTTCTATAAGCCAGCTCTATTTGATTTTCTCTCAAGCGTTTCTTTTCGCGGTCGAATTGTTTGAAGTAAACGGCTCACTTTTTTGTCTCCTTGAGCATCCTGCGACTGGATCGGTAAGTTTATATAAATATTACTCTAATGTCGACATTTAAACCTGCCCTGTAGGCAGTTTACATATTTCTTATTTTCTTCATCTGTCTTGTCCCTACAAGTCCTTTCATTCATTTTTTCCTCTCCATAACCATGTGTTGCTCCAAATCTGTTTACTTTTTATTTTATTTATTTTGTGTGTGGGGGCTGTACTTTTTCCAATACAATTCACGACTGACTGCTGAAAAATACAAAGCCCACTGCAATATCAGTAACCCCATTCCATTATATGCAGACTATTTATTAATAATGAGTTGGAGAACTTATGGTTAGGGTACAGATAGTAAATAACTGGAGAAGCCAACACAGCAACATAGATGTTTTTTTTAAATGATCAAGGATTGTACTACCCCTCTCTATTCATAGTTACCATGACCACTTTAAGAACCCATTTGTGAAATTAGAAATTAATAATTAAAGTAATTGCATATTTCTTATCATTACCTAGGACAATGAAATGTCCTTGTGTCTTTTGTTTATGTTTGAAAATAATACATAAAGAACAACACTTATGAGCTTACTTAGAGGGATGGGTTTACCTTGCAGCTATTGCTAACCCCCAGGGATTTCAAACACTCCCTTTAACCAGCCCCATGTCCCTGTCTTTCTGTGTCCCTGTCCTCCTGTGTCCCTGTCTCCCGGTCTCCCCCTGTCTCCCCCTGTCTCCCCCTGTGTCCCTGTCTCCCCCTGTGTCCCTGTATCCCCCTGTGACCCACTGTATCCCCCTGTCTCTCTGTCTCTCCCTGTGTCCCTGCCTCCCTGTCTCCCCCTGTCTCCCTGTCTCCCTGTCTCCCCTGTCTCCCTGTCTCCCCCTGTGTCCCTGTCTCCCTCTGTGTCCCTGTATCCCACTGTCTCCCCTGTCTCTCTGTCTCCCCCTGTCCCCTTGTGTCCCTATCCTCCTGTGTCCCTGTTTTCCTGTCCCTCTATCCCTATAATAACACAAAATATGCAATACTTGTAATTTTTTATCTTGATAAAGCCTATTGGCGAAACGCGTAGACGTTTTCTACACCTGAAAGAACTGGACATCAACTATACTTATCCCGCTTTGAAAGGAGCAGAGGGAAAGAAAGTTCAAAACAAAAGGCCGTTTGTAATCCAAGTCCGAGTTCTCATATACACGCTGGAAGCGTGCACCGCAAATACCTGTCTCAAGAGGCTGCCCGGGAAAAACAGAATCCAAACCACAGGGGCAAAAGTTACTTCAAGCCGACAGAGGGAAAGAAACCCATACACGCAGGAGCGTGGTCTAGGTTTCGGTATCGGCGATACTTGCTTTACACAAGGAGGAGAGGCAGAAACATACACCGGTAAGAAACACCTTGATTCCATCAGACACAGAAGTGTCAGAAGACCCGGTAAGCTCATCCATAAATATACACCGAACTATCATAAATACAGTTAACTCTACAAGTTATAAATAACATCAAGAGACATTGCTATAACAAGTTAATTACTTTATTACAACTTATTGGATTGAGAAGACAGACATTGTTACTTTTTGATCAAAATAGCAACACTAAGAAAAAAAAACACAAAGACTGCGGTAACAAATTATTAAGGTGGAATAGGATAAATTAACGTTTGAATAAGGTGGAATTACTTAGAAAGGTTACTAGAGCGCTCATTTTATAAATTGTTTTAATACATATTGCATATTTTAAATTTTGGGAGACGTCCCATGGTAAATACCTTTTTCATCATTATTTTTATCAATGTCTTTATGTTTTAAATAAATGCACTTTTGTTGAAATTGTTTAATAGTCTCCAGAATATCTTATTTAGGTTACAGCGCTCCTAAACTCTATATTGTTTTATCATTTGTATATTTTTAACGGTAATCATAGGGAAGATTTCCTGTGAGGGAGCTTTAAGATAGAACTCCAGGCGCTGTTCCTTATATATTTATCCATAGCTATAAAGCCCCAGAACTGCTTGCCAGTCATAATTGTATTCACACAAATCTATAGCTTATAATTACAACAAGTTTCCAATCTAATATCAAAGCATTAAGCAGAATTTTTTTAATAGCAAGTTTATTGCAAATTTGCTTAGAAAAATATTTGGAGGCTATGTAGCTCCAGATTATTTTGAAAGAGAATATCCCTTTAATGTGACTTTTCCAAAGTCTCACAATTTTGTGAATACAAACCAATGCCACTGTAGCATTGGCATAAACACCTCAACAAGATGACATATTTTTACATGCTTGAAGAAAAAAAGACAGACAGATAGATAGATTTCGTAATAGTGTTACATATCATGTTTCTTTTAGAAAGAATGTTCTCTTTAACACACCATACTATTTTAGGAATAACACATTAATGTTCACATTAACTGACACACTTTCAGAAAATAGACTTTTGGAACAAATCAACAGTTTGTTAATAGGGACATAATCTAGTTATGTAGCTAGGAGAAAAACAGGATTGCTTACCTGGCTTTGATCCTTCAGGAATGGTTCCATTCCAAACTTGACGCAAGAATTCAGGCCGGTTATCATTCATATCTATAACATTGATCACTATGTCTATCGGATTTTCCACCTGGTTTCCATTTACATCTACTGCATGTGCCCTCAGCTGCAAAAGCAATTTTCAGATGTCAGTTTTCAGTAGAAATATGAGGTACAAGATTGGTTTGTACTAGTGTGTATAAATTGCTTGAACAAAAATGATACACTGATTTAACCCATCCCTGAGTATGTTAGAAATACAAATGAACTTACAGCAGCACAGCAATCTTTGAGGAACACTTGCAGAATAACTAATAATGTGCATACTTAAATGTAATATAAAAAATAAGCACAAAATACAAATGAGTGCACACATCACATTTAAAATCTAATATGAAGTCAATTTAATAAAATTTAAATCGACAATACAAAATCCATATAGAACTCATATTCCCATAATAGGCTTACAGCTATATACGTAGCTATAGTAAGTTCAATATTTCATAACCCCCCCCCCCCCATAGTTTTAACTTAAAAAAATACCTGCCCCTGGCGCTGACTTTGCAGTACAAAAGCTACATAGACGTATGCACCATACACGAATAACACAGTGGGACCAATTTTTGAAAGTGCGAGCGGACATGATACGATGTATCATGTCTGACGCACAACGATAAATGGCAACAGCGTACATTGTCAGCATTTATCATTGCACACTGCAGATTTGGCCGTTAGCTGAGGGTGTCTATCTGCCCGATCGTAAAGGAGCGGATGGATTGATGTCCGCAGCCTCAGAGCAGGCGGACAAGTTATGGAGCAGCGGTCTTTAGACAGCTGCTTCATAACTGCTGTTGCGGAAACAGGGGCATCAAGCTCCATACGGAGCTTGATAATTTGGCCCCAGTGTGTGAGTGTGAGTGTGTGTGTGTATATGTGCGTGTGTCTCTGTGTGTGTGTGCATGTGTATGTATATATGTGTGTGTGTTTATGTATGTGTGTGTGTATATATATATATATATATATATATATATATATATATGTGTGTGAGTGTGTCTCTGTGTGTGTGTGTGTGTATGTGTGTGTGTGTGTCTCTGTGTGTGTATGTGTGTGTGTGTGTATGTGTGTGTGTGTGCATGTGTATATATATATATATATATATATATATATGTGTGCGTGTGTCTCTGTGTGTGTGTATGTGTGTTTCTATGTGTGTGTGTGTATGACCATGTGTCTGTGTTTCTGAGTGTGTGTATGTGTGTGTGTATATGTGCGTGTGTGTGTTTATGTATGTGTGTGTGTGAGTGTGTTTGTGAATGTGTGTGGATATGAGCATGTATCTCTGTGTGTGTGTGGGGGGGGGGTTTCTGAGTGTGTGCATGTGCGTGTGTGTGTTTATGTATGTGTGTGTGTGTGAATGTGTGTGTGTGTGTGTGTATATGAGCATGTGTCTTTGTGTGTGTGTGGGGGTGGTGTTTCTGAGTGTGTGCGTTTGTGTAGATGTGCGTGTGTGTGTTTATGTATGTATCTGTGTTAGTGTGTGTATATGTGTATGCAACATAAAACACAGTCATTTTAATTAAAGTCTTAACAGTTAAAGAAGTGGACGCCAGTTATCTTTCTGTATTGTTTATACAGATAACAAAATAAATCAACTTTCATTTTGGATTTTCAAAGATATTAGTTCTAAATTGTGCTCTATCTTTTTATTTGATCATGCTGGCTGTTCCATATTAATAACAGGTGCATTGACAGAAACACATAACTTATACAGTAAGTCTTATATAAACAATCAATATATTTTGTACAAATTACAGCAGTATACTCACTGCTGTAAACAAGAAAAGTGTACTATATTTAATAAAAAAAAATACTATTGAATTCATAACTTACATGAAAATTGGATATCTGTTCCCGATCTAGAGGTTTTGTCACAGAGAGCTGCCCTGAGATTGGATTGATAATGAAAACACCAATTGGAGGTTGGTCAGCTCCTGGCCCAGTGACGCTGTACCGCAGAGAAAGGCTTTTATCGCGGTCAGACCTGATCTGCACACCAAGAAAAAATAACTTGAAATCAACTGGAAATATTAGAATGTGTTCTCTGGAAATATTAGAATGTGTTCTCTGGAAATATTAGAATGTGTTCTCTGGAAATATTAGAATGTGTTCTCTCAAAGCAATAACAAAAGAAAAGAATCCATGATACAGAATTGCTATGCAATAAATGTATATATTTTTAACGGCTGCCCTGCTTTAAAGGGACAGTCTACCATAGAATAGTGACCCCCCATAGTCAAGTTGACTCTGCACCTTACCCAATAAAACACACCACACACTTATTGTTGGGATTGAAAGGCCGCAGCTCCTTTATTAACAATAAATAAACATAAATAACATCAACTTTTATAAACAACCCAGTGCTTGCCCCCACTTATTCATCTTACAAGCCCTGCCCAAATCAGGGGAGGGGCTACCACCATTAACCAACCCCCTGTTGCTGAAACAGGAAGTCCCAACCATCTCTTAACAGGCGTAAGCCTCTACCTACCAGGGCAAGCACCCCGCCAATGCTGCGACAACTTACTCAGCCAGATTCCAGGGAGGGAGGGCGGGAAATTAATCCCCCACCGTGCTGCTCCTGATCAAAATGTGTGTTGCCACTTCCTGTCTTATGTTTATAAACCCCTTCTTCAGCCCAGCCCCCAGTCCTTTCTTTAACCCCATGTCTTCTTCCTAGTGGGGTCACATAACCCTTCCTTCCATCCTCTCATACAGGGTTCCTACTTGACCCCCATAGTCAAGTTGACTCTGCACCTTACCCAATAAAACACACCACACACTTATTGTTGGGATTGAAAGGCCGCAGCTCCTTTATTAACAATAAATAAACATAAATAACATCAACTTTTATAAACAACCCAGTGCTTGCCCCCACTTATTCATCTTACAAGCCCCGCCCAAATCAGGGGAGGGGCTACCACCATTAACCAACCCCCTGTTGCTGAAACAGGAAGTCCCAACCATCTCTTAACAGGCGTAAGCCTCTACCTACCAGGGCAAGCACCCCGCCACCTCTCACCCTCCGGGTGAGAACCGCCACCCAGAGCCAAGGCCTTCTCAATACCCTCTTTCAAAGTAAAGTTAAATAGGTGAAGCCCCACCTCATTAAGGTGGACCCCGTCTTTCAAATAAAAGCACCTCCCCGATTCCCCCTCAAACTCCACATGCCTCAAGCCTATGCCCCCAACACCCCTCACATACCCGCTCATCATCCTATTGATCTTCCGTCTGGAAGCCTCCAACCTCCCCAGATCCCAGGCTGCCCTCCACACCAACCGACTCTCAATCTCAGACCATACAATGATGACCCCAGGAATGAGCTGCCGCAACCGGTCAATACCCCTCTTCATGTCCTCCTTCAACTCTTTCTGGGACATGAATCCCAAATCATTTCCCCCGACATGTATGACCAAAACCTGTGGGTTAGAAAACAATCTAGAAAACTCCACCACCTTCCTCACTAGCTGATCCCACTTCATACCCCGGATCCCGAACCACTTGATCTCCACCTGCTCCCTAGCAAGTCCCAACTGTAAGCCATCGTCCTTCACCGCGGCAGCCTTCCTGGCCCAATAAATGTATGAGTGCCCGATCACCCAGCACTTCACCGGACCTGTCAAGACAAAGAAAGCTGTATCAGCTCCCACCCTGCCCTCAGGCCCTTAGCCCTGGCCTCACATACCCACGAAACCTATCCGATCTCCACCTCCCAATCCTCTTAATCACAGCCACATCCAAACCCAACCCTGCAGCCTTAGTCGCTGCCCCAATCCTAAATGAATGGGATCCAAATTCCATGGCCCTCATTCCCATCCTCCCCAAGGCCTTCCTGAAAACCGCAATAAACTGGTATTTCGACAATATGGACCCATCAGCATGGACAAACAATGGCCCCTCCCCCCTGGGGCGGAGACTGAGGAAAACACAGGTTGCAGAAACAGGGCAACATTCGCCCCCAATCTCCCTTAATCTCACCACGCATCCTTTCCCCAACTGATCCGTTTTCGACCGTCTCAACCACACTTCTACCGCCCCCTCTCTCACGATCACCTCCCCACCTTGAAGACCCCCTTTGTCTCTCCTGTTCCGCCCCACCAATTCCGACACCCTAAAGGCCCCGAAAAACGCTAGGATAAAAGCTGCCTTGAACAGCGCTACCTCAAATTCAGAGACACACAACCCTCTTAACCAACCCACTACCTTTTCCAACACAGCAAACGTCACCGGCCTCCTGCCGTCACTCCTCCTTCTCCCCCTACACAAACCTCTCACCGCCATCCGTACCATAAACACCTTTGTGAGGTCTCCACCCCCCACCAACTGGAACCAAAACACTAAGGCCGCCACCCTTTTCTTTATTTCTGAAGGCGACAGCCTCTCCTCCCCCCACCTTTTTATCCAGGCCAACAGCACCCTTAACTGGTTGTCCTCATCCTCCAGTAAATGCCTCCCCCCATGCAACTCACACCATTGCTTCCACACCCGGGCGTATGCCTTCCACTTGGCGCCCGCCAACGACCCTCGTATCAAGTCAATTACCCCATGCCCAAGCTCCATAGATCCCTTGGGCAAGGCACGCCTTCCTCGTCTGCCTCCAGTGCTGCTGCCCGGAACCGCTCCCACTGCAAACGGGACAAAGCGTCAGCAATCACATTCAGCTTACCCGGCACATGCACAGCTCTGAAAGTTACGTTATTCCTCAAACACTCCAACACAAACGCTCTCAGCAACTTGACCACCGGAGGGGAACTCGCCCTCAACCTGTTAATGGCCATCACCACCCCTAGGTTATCCGAATGGAAGGTGACCCTTTTATCCCTCAAGATGTGGGGCCATACCCGCAACGCGACCACTACCGGGAAAAACTCCAGGAACGTGAGGTTCTTGGTCAACCCACTCTCCCTCCAGCTGCCCGGCCACCTGTCAGCACACCATTTTCCTTGAAGGTAAGCCCCGAACCCCTGGGCCCCCGACACATCCGTGAATAGACCCAAGTCGTTATACGACCAACCTACCTCCTGGATAATCAATCTGCCATTGAATTCTTCCAGAAAAGTGACCCACACTCTCAAGTCCTCCTTCATTTCCCTCGTCACTCTGACGTGGTGTCTTGGATCTGACACTCCCGCCGTCGCCAACGACAACCGGCGGCAGAATGCCTTGCCAATGGGGATGATCCGGCATGCAAAATTTAACTTCCCCAGCAGCGACTGGAGCTGCCGCAACGTCATCTTCCTGGCGGCCAGCGCTTCCCCCAGCACGCCCCTCAGGTCTGTCTGTCTGGGAGCCTGCATTCCATCCGAATCGTGTCCAACTGTATCCCCAGAAAGCTCAATGATGACACCGGCCCCTCCGATTTTCCAGCCGCAACCGGGATGCAAAAATCCCTGGTTACCTCCCCGAACACCTTCACTAGGAGTTCGCAATCCCCTGAACCCGCTGCACCCACGAACAAGAAATCGTCCAGGTAATGGACCACCAAGGATTTTTTCGCCTTCTGCCTGACCACCCATTCAACAAAGGAACTAAATTTTTCAAAGTACGCACAGGAGATTGAACAGCCCATTGGCAGGCACATGTCCACGAAAAAAGCTCCCTCAAACGAACACCCCAGCAAGTGATGGCACTTAGGGTGCACCGGCAGCAGCCTGAATGCTGATTCCACATCCGCCTTCCCAGCCTTTCTCACCAATGCCACTGCCCTGTCAAAGGAAGCATAATTCACTGACACCAACTCTGGGTCAAGCCCATCGTTGACTGACAGCCCCTTTGGGTGCGACAGATGATGTATCATCCGGAATTGGCCTGCCCCTTTCTTCGGGACCACCCCCAGCGGAGAAATTCGTAGACCCTTCAAGGGCGGTTCTTTGAAAGGTCCCGCCATCCGACCCAACGCTATCTCCTTGCGCAACTTCTCCCTCACTACCCCCGGGAATTCCCGTGCCGATTTCAAGTTCCCCCCAAAAACCCCTGGTGCCTGCTCTTTATGTGGAATAAAAAACCCCGAACTAAACCCTGTCAGCAGCAAGTCGGCATCCGCCGCACATCCCCGCCTATTGGCGTACCCCTTTAGCCATGGCACCATCCTTCTTACCTTCACCGGGGTCCGCGCCCGTATTACCCACCTCACCAGGCTTTCCTCTCTGCCGCGCTTTCTTAAAGCACTTGGCAAAAGAGTGGATTCCCCCACAGCCCGAACACTCATGCTTGTATTTGCATGATGCCCCGAAGCGGCATTGACCCTCGTTCAACTGAAAGCACAGTCCCTTCCGGATAACTGACGATGTGCTCCCAGTACCCCCTCCGGCTCCAACTCCCTGCCCTGTGGACCGAAAGGACTGCCCCCCCCTCAGGGGCGTCATCATCTCCAACCAGATCCCCATATCCCTAACATCCCACCGCATCTCGGGCCTCATCGCCATCCGCTGCCGGAACCGCTCGTTATACCGCCACCATGCCAATCCGCCATATGTACTGCACGCATTCGCGATCTCATCATAATAACAGAATAGGGACGAACCTTGTTCTGGGAACTTTTCCCCCATCACACTCGCTAGAATACAGAATGCCCTGGACCAATTCCCGAAGGTCTTGGGCAGCTTCCTCCATCGCTTCTTCCTCTCCTGCTTTTTTCCTTTTCTCCTTGTCGTCTTCTTTCACCTCCAATACCTGGTCCAAAGGAAGAAGCGACAGAATCTCCAGGTATTCCCTCTTCCAAATCTTCTCCCGCAACTCACTGGTAAGATGGATCCCCAACGGTCCCACTGAACACAGACACGGCCTCCTCAATGCATCCTCCGGCACCTTCAAAGTTTCTCCCCCACCTGCGGCCCCGCTCACTGCCGGCAGCGTACTTCCTCCTGCCTGCGATCCTCCCATGCCGCCGCTGGCGACCCCACCCCTGATGGTTTCTCCAGGGTCGCTATTAGGCCCTTCAAGCCCGCCAATAACACCTCTCTCTCACCAGCCAAGCTATCATTCACTCTTGTAAGCAGCACAGTCGACTCACCTGCCGACCGCGCCGCTGTAGCCGGTCCTTCTCCCCGCCTGTCCGTTCCTCCTCCTGTGCCAGGCCTGCGAACCCCACTCCGGCTGGATTCTCTCGGTCTCCTGACCAACTCCTCACTGCCCAGTTCCAGAAGGCGTCTCACCGTCCCTCTCCTGGCAGGGGACCTCCCCCTGCCGTGCCTGCTCCTTTCTCTGGACCGGTCCACCCTGGCCCATGTTGGTGATCTCCTCTCTGTCCCTCCAGGTCCCCTGCTCCGAGGTGACCGAGATCTCCTGCGCTCCCTGGGTGATTCCCGCCTCCTCAAGGGGGCATGCTCCCTCCAAGTATCACGTCCTGGTCTAGACGCCTGTGAGGAAGAGGCACCAGTCACATCATCCCCCCTCTCCCTCCTCACATTCCCCTCCCTGCCCCCCCCCTTCCCCTCCCCGTTGCGGGGACAACATCCTCAAAAGCTGCGCCAGGGCAGACATCCCCCCTACCTGGCCAGCTGTTCCTGCTCCTGCTGATGTTCCTTCCAGAGGGTCCTCTTCCTCATCGAAGTCACCACTGGCCTCTAACTCCAGTGGTGGCTCCGTCCACAGCTCCAGTTCCTCCAAAGCCTCTGTTTCCCTGCTGGCTTCCTCCGCCTCATCCACCCTTGCCGTAGAGGCACAGTCCACTGTCCTCCGCGTCACCGTCCGGCTGCTCCGCCGTCCGCCTCTTCCCTGCCTAGGCCCCGGCTGCGACCGCCGGACCGTGAAGTCATCCTGAGCCGCCGGTCCCCTCTGCGGGCTCTCCATAGCCGTCTCCTCCGGTCCTGCTTGCTGCCGCTCCGCCTCCTGAATGGCCCCTGCAGACCTGCCTCTCCTTCGGCTACCTTGCGGCCCCGGCTGCGACCGCTGGGCCGTGACGTCGTCAGCCGCCTCCTCTCTAGGCCTCAAGCCCGACCTGGGCCTGGCCGTTAACGCTCCTCCTGCTCCCAGCTGCTCCACATCTTCCGGACTGCCAGATGGCCTGCTGCTCCCCCTCCTCCTTTCACCAATGCCCCCATCTGGGCTCAGACGTTCTGGAGGCCTGGATCTCCTTACAGGCCGCACGCTCCTCCTAGCAGCTGCCCCTCTGGTGACAGGGACCTCCACCGCATCTCTTGTGCCTGCTCTCCCTGCAGTCTCCAGCCTCTCCCTGATCCAGCCAGCTCCTTTCTGCTTCGCCACCTCCATCAGCTCAGCTAACAAGGCCTCCATTCAGGTAAGCAAAATTAAATCCCCCACCGTGCTGCTCCTGATCAAAATGTGTGTTGCCACTTCCTGTCTTATGTTTATAAACCCCTTCTTCAGCCCAGCCCCCTGTCCTTTCTTTAACCCCATGTCTTCTTCCTAGTGGGGTCACATAACCCTTCCTTCCATCCTCTCATACAGGGTTCCTACTTTATTGTTTTAAAAGATAGATAATCCCTTTGTTTTGCATAACCATCACAGATATATTAATATACTTTTTACCTCTGTGATTACCTTGTATCTAGGAACCTTCTTCCAGCCCCCTGATCACATGACTGTGACTGTTTATTATCTATTGTCTTATATTTAGCATTGTTTTGTGCTAAATCTTAAATAACCCCCTGTGCCAGAACACAGTGTTATCTATATGGCCCACGTATACTTTCTGTCTCTTTGTGTTGAAAAGAGATTTACAAAGCATGTGATAAGAGGCAGCCCTCAAAGGCTTAGAAATTAGCATATGAGCCTACCTAGGTTTAGGTTAAACTAAGAATACCAAGAGAAAAACGCAAATTTTATGAAAAAAGTAAATTGGAAAGTTGATTAAAATTAAAAGTCCTATCTGAATAATGAAAGTTTAATTTATACTAGACTGTCCCTTTAATGCATTACATTTCTTTACAGTTTGCAAGCAGATAGAGTGAATGAATCACACAGATGTTGAAAGCTGAATTTAAAGTGTCAGTAAACTTTAAAAATAATGTTATATAATTCTGCACATAGTGCAGAATTATATAACATTATATTAGCCAAACATTTATAAAACATAATTTCCCCAATTAATTTTAAAAAACCACGCTGTTTCACAGACCCGCTCTCTGCTGAGCGGGTCTGTTATATTTACTCAGCGCATCGGGCCAGCTGTATAGTCACAGCCCGGCCCGACCGCGCCATAAGACTAAGTGCAGCTCGCTCCTATCACAGACTATACAGCTGGCCCGATGCGCTGAGTAAATATAACAGACCCGCTCAGCAGAGAGCGGGTCTGTGAAACAGCATTTTTTTTTTAAATTAATAGGGGAAATTATGTTTTATAAATGTTTGGCTAATATAATGTTATATAATTCTGCACTATGTGCAGAATTATATAACATTATTTTTAAAGTTTACTGTCACTTTAATTTCTGAATGTTAATGCACAATTCTCATTAATAGAAACATAGATTTTGACGGCAGTTAAGAACCATGGGATCAAAAAGTCTGCCCCAACATTTCCTAAATGTATAAACTCAACTAGTTAGTAGGATAGCCTTATGCTTATCCCAGGCATTCTTGATGTCCCCACAGTGTTTTTCATAACCACCTCTTGTTGAAGTTTATTCCATGAATCACTCACTCTTCCTGTAAAATCAATTAATCAATTAAAATCAAATTACTTCTGAATATACTACCCTTCAGCTCAAGATCGTGAATGCTTGTTTTTCTATTTATGAAAATACTCAAAGCCTCAGCTTTACTAAGCCCCTTAATACACTTGAAAGTTACTATAATATCACCTCCTTCTCTCCTCTAAGCTAAACATATTTAGTCATTTGGGCTTCTCCTGGTAAGTAACCATTTTAGTAAGCTCTTCTTTGCACAGATTCCTTGTTTATATCCTTCTGAAGATGTGGCCTCCAGAACTGCAATAGTACTTAAGGTTAATGTTATTGCAACTTGACTTAAAAATATATACTATACCAATAGAAAAAAGCACTAATATATTATGATAATAAGCAATGTATAAACATATTAAGTAGTTTTTTTTATGGACCTACTCAACAAAGGGGCCTGGTGCAATCTTTTTTGGGGACCCCAAAGCTATCTCAGTAGTAAGCAATAGTAATAATATACATGCTGCTTTGTATAATGATTTTAAGAATTGATAGATAGACAGACAGATAGATACAACCGGCACTAATAAAAGGCTCTGCTACATTAAGATTGTACATATTCTGCATTTTTCTATGTATAGACGGGTTTCTATGGGCCCCCAAGCACCTGGTGACACTGCACTTGCTAAATCAGTGGTAGTTCCACCCCGATCTAACATGAAAATCCTGTAAACTGCATTAAAATGACCTTTAATAATAGGAACATTAAAGTCCCTATTTATTACATTCATAGTATATATAGATTGCAAAAATGTGTGCATGTAAATAAATGTTTTCAGAACATTTAAAACTGCTCTCTTGTTAGCAACATTTGCAAGTTATGTAGTCCAGGGTATAAATAATTTATGTCAAATATAATACTTACTCGTACTAATTCCTGAGGAAAAGATCCCCTTGAGTTTTCTGGTACATTTATTGGGGGAATAACCCAATCCCTTTTCTGCCTCCTCAGAATACCGTTGTGCTTACTTTGTGGTGAAAATGTTATTTCTTTAAGTTTCTGTGAACCCTTGAAAAAGGAGATAAAAAGTCAATTATTTTTTCTTTCATACACTACCTTAGAGAACAAATATAAATACAAATTGTAATGGAACGCTATTTATCATAATGTCAATAGGAACAGAAACTATACCACAATTCACCCATACTTAAAATTCTATTTTCTAAAATAAAAAGGTCAATCGATTCTTTGCAAGAAGACGTGAAAACAAGGGAAAATAAGAGAAAAAAATGGGCCAGTGGAAATCTTAGTGAGAAAAAAGAAATAATTCTACCATCAGTTTAGCCGTGTAAAGCTAAATAAAATGCAACAGTGTTATAAAATATAGAATTTTCTTATAAATTATTCCCCTTCACTTTTTTCTCATGTAATTGTTATTATTCTTTCCATTTTTACAAGGCACACTTAGCTGAATCACCCACACCAGCTTTGAAAAGAAAGGACCCTCCCCCCTTATGAAGCAGAGAATTGATTTCCTATGATTTGCACTAATCTGCAGGGGACAACAAATCATATACTGTATATTCATCTGTATAATTGACACTATTGTAATTTTCTTTAGATTTGTCAGAATATTGTAGTACTCTGGAAATGTGACAGAATTATTCAAAGATTAACCACTTCCGTGCAAAGGATGGCACCTTTTATTACTTCACTTTCCCTATAGTGTATGGAGTATGCCAATATGTTCGCCTCTGCAAAGTGGAACCTTTATTTTCCATCTCAGATGGATATATGAGAAGTGGATATTATCGTGGCATGCTTGATGACTTCAAACACAATTAGGACGTGCCCAGTGTAGGAGGCATTTGCCTATAGCTTGCAATGCAGAGTGTCTCCTTACACAGTAACATTTTCACACACACCAAGGGACATACAGCATTTGGGTTCCTCTGATACAGCTGAAAATAGCAATCACCGACAGCCCAAGCCCCTGTTAAGTTTTATCTGAGGGGACCTTAACTAGTTATTTTCTAAAAGTCATTAAAAAAACAACATATAATTTGTATGGGTAATGCACAAAACAAGCACTGGAACTGGCGCTTAAATGCAGTGAGTGCAAGCACCTAAAAATGTCTTCAACACAGAGATATGGCTTAGTAGTAAAGTGATTAAAGAAAAAAACTTTTAATAAGTAATTTGTTGAAGGGTCTAGATGGGTCGAATAGCTAATAGCTAGAATCTAATCTGAAAAGAATGAATATGTTGGAAATGTTTTACTGTGAGAGATAGTGAACACATTTTAAAAATTAACTGAAACAGATAGCAGAGTTATATTTACACCCTAGACAGAGTTTTTTTGTTAGTAGGCTTGTATGTGTGTTTTGGAAAAATAGTTCTGGTTACAATGGTTAAACATTAAAGTAAAATGGCATTGCTACAAAATACAATGCAGAGAAAATGTATGTAGATTGCGATAACATTAAAACCAATTAGAACAAAAATGTAATAATCCAGCGCTCTAGGAACTCAGGATTTGTTAAATTATTTATTTATTTGTTTTGCAGGGACATCTAACAACAATACTGAATAATTTCATGTGTTTTAAACAGGTGTAGCAAAATGGCTACTGCAACTGCTACAAAAGTATATGCAAACAGTCCCTGTAGCATATACACTGAGGGCCAGACTACAAATAGAGGCCTAGATTTGGAGTTCGGCGGTAGCCGTCAAAACCAGCGTTAGAGGCTCCTAACGCTGGTTTTGGCCGCCCGCTGGTATTTGGAGTCAGTGATTAAAGGGTCTAACGCTCACTTTACAGCCGCGACTTTTCCATACCGCAGATCCCCCTACGCCATTTGCGTAGCCTATCTTTTCAATGGGATCTTTCTAACGCTGGTATTTAGAGTCGTTTCTGCAGTGAGCGTTAGAGCTCTAACGACAAGATTCCAGCCGCCTGAAAATAGCAGGAGTTAAGAGCTTTCTGGCTAACGCCGGTTTATAAAGCTCTTAACTACTGTACCCTAAAGTACACTAACACCCATAAACTACCTATGTACCCCTAAACCGAGGTCCCCCCACATCGCCGCAACTCGATTAAAAATTTTAACCCCTAATCTTCCGACCGCCACCTACGTTATACTTATGTACCCCTAATCTGCTGCCCCTAACCCCGCTGACCCCTATATTACATTTATTAACCCCTAATCTGCCCCCCACAACATCGCCGCCAGCTACTTAAAATAATTAACCCCTAATCTTCCGACCGCAAAGCGCCGCCACCTACGTTATCCCTATGTACCCCTAATCTGCTACCCCTAACACCGCCGACCCCTATATTATATTTATTATCCCCTAATCTGCCCCCCTCAACGTCGCCGACACCTGCCTACACTTATTAACCCCTAATCTGCCGAGCGGACCGCACCGCTACTATAATAAAGTTATTAACCCCTAACCCGCCTCACTAACCCTATCATAAATAGTATTAACCCCTAATCTGCCCTCCCTAACATCGCCGACACCTACCTTCAATTATTAACCCCTAATCTTCCGATCGGAGCTCACCGCTATTCTAATAAATGTATTAACCCCTAAAGCTAAGTCTAACCCTAACACTAACACCCCCCTAACTTAAATATAATTTTAATCTAACGAAATAAATTAACTCTTATTAAATAAATTAATCCTATTTAAAGCTAAATACTTACCTGTAAAATAAATCCTAATATAGCTACACTATAAATTATAATTATATTATAGCTATTTTAGGATTAATATTTATTTTACAGGCAACTTGGTATTTATTTTAACCAGGTACAATAGCTATTAAATAGTTAAGAACTATTTAATAGCTACCTAGTTAAAATAATAACAAAATTACCTGTAAAATAAATCCTAACCTAAGATATAATTAAACCTAACACTACCCTATCAATAAAATAATTAAATAAACTACCTACAATTACCTACAATTAACCTAACACTACACTATCAATAAATTAAATAAACACAATTGCTACAAATACCTACAATTAAATAAACTAGCTAAAGTACAAAAAATAAAAAAGAACTAAGTTACAGAAAATAAAAAAATATTTACAAACATAAGAAAAATATTACAACAATTTTAAACTAATTACACCTACTCTAAGCCCCCTAATAAAATAACAAAGCCCCCCAAAATAATAAATTCCCTACCCTATTCTAAATTTAAAAAGTTACAAGCTCTTTTACCTTACCAGCCCTGAACAGGGCCCTTTGCGGGGCATGCCCCAAGAAGTTCAGCTCTTTTGCCTGTAAAAAAAAACATACAATACCCCCCCCCAACATTACAACCCACCACCCACATACCCCTAATCTAACCCAAACCACCCTTAAATAAACCTAACACTAAGCCCCTGATGATCTTCCTACCTTGTCTTCACCATGCCAGGTTCACCGATCCGTCCTGGCTCCAAGATCTTCATCCAACCCAAGCGGGGGCTAGACATCCACTGAAGAAGTCCAGAAGAGGGTCCAAAGTCTTCCTCCTATCTGGCAAGAAGAGGACATCCGGACCGGCAAACATCTTCTCCAAGCGGCATCTTCGATCTTCTTCCATCCGGTGCGGAGCGGGTCCATCTTGAAGCAGGCGACGCGGATCCATCCTCTTCTTCCGATGTCTCCCGACGAATGACGGTTCCTTTAAGGGACGTCATCCAAGATGGCGTCCCTCGAATTCCGATTGGCTGATAGGATTCTATCAGCCAATCGGAATTAAGGTAGGATCAGCCAATCGGATTGAACTTGATTCTGATTGGCTGATTCCATCAGCCAATCAGAAAATTCCTACCTTAATTCCGATTGGCTGATAGAATCCTATCAGCCAATCGGAATTCGAGGGACGCCATCTTGGATGACGTCCCTTAAAGGAACCGTCATTCGTCGGGAGACATCGGAAGAAGAGGATGGATCCGCGTCGCCTGCTTCAAGATGGACCCGCTCCGCACCGGATGGAAGAAGATCGAAGATGCCGCTTGGAGAAGATGTTTGCCGGTCCGGATGTCCTCTTCTTGCCAGATAGGAGGAAGACTTTGGACCCTCTTCTGGACTTCTTCAGTGGATGTCTAGCCCCCGCTTGGGTTGGATGAAGATCTTGGAGCCAGGACGGATCGGTGAACCTGGCATGGTGAAGACAAGGTAGGAAGATCATCAGGGGCTTAGTGTTAGGTTTATTTAAGGGTGGTTTGGGTTAGATTAGGGGTATGTGGGTGGTGGGTTGTAATGTTGGGGGGGGGGGTATTGTATGTTTTTTTTTACAGGCAAAAGAGCTGAACTTCTTGGGGCATGCCCCGCAAAGGGCCCTGTTCAGGGCTGGTAAGGTAAAAGAGCTTGTAACTTTTTAAATTTAGAATAGGGTAGGGAATTTATTATTTTGGGGGGCTTTGTTATTTTATTAGGGGGCTTAGAGTAGGTGTAATTAGTTTAAAATTGTTGTAATATTTTTCTTATGTTTGTAAATATTTTTTTATTTTCTGTAACTTAGTTCTTTTTTATTTTTTGTACTTTAGCTAGTTTATTTAATTGTAGGTATTTGTAGCAATTGTGTTTATTTAATTTATTGATAGTGTAGTGTTAGGTTAATTGTAGGTAATTGTAGGTAGTTTATTTAATTATTTTATTGATAGGGTAGTGTTAGGTTTAATTATATCTTAGGTTAGGATTTATTTTACAGGTAATTTTGTTATTATTTTAACTAGGTAGCTATTAAATAGTTCTTAACTATTTAATAGCTATTGTACCTGGTTAAAATAAATACCAAGTTGCCTGTAAAATAAATATTAATCCTAAAATAGCTATAATATAATTATAATTTATAGTGTAGCTATATTAGGATTTATTTTACAGGTAAGTATTTAGCTTTAAATAGGAATCATTTATTTAATAAGAGTTAATTTATTTCGTTATATGTAAATTATATTTAAGTTAGGGGGGTGTTAGTGTTAGGGTTAGACTTAGCTTTAGGGGTTAATACATTTATTAGAATAGCGGTGAGCTCCGATCGGAAGATTAGGGGTTAATAATTGAAGGTAGGTGTCGGCGATGTTAGGGAGGGCAGATTAGGGGTTAATACTATTTATGATAGGGTTAGTGAGACGGATTAAGGGTTAATAACTTTATTATAGTAGCGGTGCGGTCCGCTCGGCAGATTAGGGGTTAATAAGTGTAGGCAGGTGTCGGCGACGTTGTGGGGGGCAGATTAGGGGTTAATAAATATAACATAGGGGTCGGCGATGTTAGGGCAGCAGATTAGGGGTACATAGGGATAACGTAGGTTGCGGCGGTTTACGGAGCGGAAGATTAGGGGTTAAAACTGTAATGCAGGGGTCAGCGATAGCGGGGGCGGAAGATTAGGGGTTAATAAGTGTAAGGTTAGGGGTGTTTAGACTTGGGGTTCATGTTAGGGTGTTAGGTGCAGACGTAGGAAGTGTTTCCCCATAGGAAACAATGGGGCTGCGTTAGGAGCTGAACGCTGCTTTTTTGCAGGTGTTAGGTTTTTTTTCAGCTCAAACAGTCCCATTGTTTCCTATGGGAGAATCGTGCACGAGCACGTTTTTGAGGCTGGCCGCGTCCGTAAGCAACTCTGGTATCGAGAGTTGCATTTGCGGTAAAAATGCCCTACGCTCCTTTTTTGGAGCCTAACGCAGCATTTGTTTTAACTCTCGATACCAGAGTTAAATTTATGGTGCGGCCAGAAAAAAGCCCGCGGAGCGTTAACAGCCCTTTTACCGCCGAACTCTAAATCTAGGCCAGAGTGTTATTTAACACTCCCGCTAAAGCATCAACTTGCCATAGTAGTAAGCTTTTTGCGCTCGCCAGGTTGCGCTCGTATTACAAGTTGAAAGTAAACTGTTTAAAACTTGCGCGCTAACCCAACAACCATAAAAAGTCAAATTTATAACACCCTACTCGTCAGCAAACATGCATGTTCTCAAGTGCACTAACCCGACATGGAAATATGAATATTTCACATTCCAATTTTCTTCACATAACAGAATATGTTCTATTTATTCATAAATACATATTGCTACATATATCTGATAGTATTTTGATAAAATATATTTATATATATATATATATATATATATATATACAGTATATATATATATATATATTTATAGGGTACATACATTATTATATATGTATATATATATATTTATATATATATATATATATATATTTATATATATATATATATATATATATATATATATATATATATATATATATATATATATATATATATATATATATAGGAATATTAATTTAAAAATATGTAGAACATATTCTGCTATTTGCAGAACAATGGGATGTGAAATACACACTATAACACTTTATTAAATATAAATATTGCATACATATGTTTTTACATGTTTTCATCTACTTAACTGCAAAGGGCAATGCACTTTTATATATATATATATATATATATATATATATATATTTGTGTGTGTCTATATGCATGTACATTTGTATTTATGTGTTTATATTTGTATAAATGTCTGTAAATACACATATATATATATATATATATATATATATATATATATATATGTACACACCAATAAACATATATATTTCCATATATATTCCCCAGTTTCACATAACCAACACTGCTATATTAATACACTTATTTTATTTATTATCTATTGACTTTCATTTTAGCCAATTAGTGCAGTGTCTGCCACAAGCCACAGGCGTGATCACAATTGCCTAGATTTAGAGTTCTGCGTTAGCCGTCAAAAGCAGCTAACTAACACCCATAAACTACCTATGTACCCCTAATCCAAGGTCCCCCCACATCGCCGCCACTATAATAAATATTTTTAACCCCTAATCTGCCGACCGCACATCGCCGCCACCTACATTATCCCTATGAACCCCTAATCTGCTGCCCCTAACATCCGCGACACCTACTTAATATTTATTATCCCCTAATCTGCCCCCCTCAACGTCGCCACCACCTAACTACAAGTATTAACCCCTAATCTGCCGACCGGACCTCGCCGCCACTATAATAAATGTATTAACCCCTAAACCGCCGCACTCCTGCCTCGCAAACCCTATAATAAATAGTATTAACTCCTAATCTGCCCCCCCCCAACGTCGCCGCCACCTAACTTCAAGTATTAACCCCTAATCTGCCGACCGGACCTTGCCGCTACTCTAATAAATGTATTAACCCCTAAAGCTAAGTCTAACCCTAACCCTAACACGCCCCTAAGTTAAATATAATTTTAATCTAATGAAATAAATTAAATCTTAACTAAAGTATTCCTATTTAAAACTAAATACTTACCTGTAAAATAAACTCTAATATAGCTACAATATAACAAATAATTATATTGTAGCTATTTTAGGATTTATATTTATTTTACAGGCAACTTTGTATTTATTTTAACTAGGTACAATAGCTATTAAATAGTTATTTACTATTTAATAGCTACCTAGTTAAAATAATTACAAAATTACCTGTAAAACAAACCCTAACCAAAGTTACAATTAAACCTAACACTACACTATCAATACATTAATTAAATAAATTACCTACCATTAAATAAACTAAACTAAATTACAAAAAACCCCACTAAATTACAAAAAATAAAAAAGATTACAAGGATATTAGGCTAATTACACCTACTCTAAGCCCCTAATAAAATAAAAAAGCCCCCCAAAATAATAAAGGTCCCTACTCTATTCTAAATTAAAATGTAACCAGCTCTTTTACCAGCCCTTAAAAGGGCTTTTTGCGGGCATGCCCCAAAGTAATCAGCTCATTTGCCTGTAAAAAAAAAAATACAACCCCCCCAACATTAAAACCCACCACCCACATACCCCTACTCTAACCCAAACCCCCCTTAAATAAACCTAACACTACCCCCCTGAAGATCTCCCTACCATGAGTCATCCTCACCCAGCCGGGCCGAAGTCTTCATCCGATGGGGCAGAAGAGGACATCCAGACCGGCAGAAGAGGACATCTGGACCGGCAGACATCTTCATCCAAGCGGCATCTTCTATCTTCATCCATCCGACGAGGAGTGGCTCCATCTTCAAGAACTCCGGCGCGGAACATCCTTCTTGACCGACGACTAGACGACAAATGACGGTTCCTTTAAATGACGTCATCCAAGATGGCGTCCCTCGAATTCCGATTGGCTGATAGGATTCAAGTTCAATCCAATTGGCTGATCAGATTGAGCTCACATTCTATTGGCTGAATCAGCCAATCAGATTTTTCCTACCTTAATTCCGATTGGCTGATAGAATCCAATCGGAATTCGAGGGACGCCATCTTAGATGACGTAATTTAAAGGAACCGTCATTCGCCATCTAGTCGTCAGTCAAGAAGGATGTTCCACGCCGGAGGTCTTGAAGATGGAGCCGCTCCTCGTCAGATGGATGAAGATAGAAGATGCCGCTTGGATGAAGATGTCTGCCGGTCCGGATGTCCTCTTCTGCCCAGATAGGATGAAGACTTCTGCCAGTCTGGATGTCCTCTTCTGCCCCATCGGATGAAGACTTCGGCCCGGCTGGGTGAAGATGACTCACGGTAGGGAGATCTTCAGGGGGGTAGTGTTAGGTTTATTTAAGGGGGGTTTGGGTTAGAGTAGGGGTATGTGGGTGGTGGGTTTTAATGTTGGGGGGGTTGTATTTTTTTTTACAGGCAAAAGAGTTGATTACTTTGGGCCATGCCCCGCAAAAAGCCCTTTTAAGGGCTGGTAAAAGAGCTGGTTACATTTTAATTTAGAACAGGGTAGGGACCTTTATTATTTTGGGGGGCTTTTTTATTTTATTAGGGGGCTTAGAGTAGGTGTAATTAGCCTAATATTCTTGTAATCTTTTTTTATTTTTGTAATTTAGTGTTTGTTTGTTTTTGTAATTTAGTTTATTTTATTTAATTGTAGGTAATTTATTTAATTAATTTATTGATAGTGTAGTGTTAGGTTTAATTGTAACTTAGGTTAGGATTTATTTTACAGGTAATTTTGTAATTATTTTACCTAGGTAGCTATTAAATAGTTATTAACTATTTAATAGCTATTGTACCTAGTTAAAATAAATACAAAGTTGCCTGTAAAATAAATATAAATCCTAAAATAGCTACAATATAATTATTTGTTATATTGTAGCTATATTAGGGTTTATTTTACAGGTAAGTATTTAGTTTTAAATAGGAATACTTTAGTTAATAAGATTTAATTTATTTTGTTAGATTAAAATTATATTTATTTTAGGGGGGGTGTTAGGGTTAGACTTAGCTTTAGGGGTTAATACATTTATTAGAGTAGCGGTGAGGCACGGTCGGCAGATTAGGGGTTAATACTTGAAGTTAGGTGGCGGCGATGTTATGGAAGGCAGATTAGGGGTTAATACTATTTATTATAGGGTTTGCAAGGCGGGAGGGCGGCAGTTTAGGGGTTAATAACTTTATTAGAGTAGCAGCGAGGTCCAGTTGGCAGATTAGGGGTTAATATATGTAGGTAAGGTAGCGGCGACGTTGGGTGGCCAGATTAGGGGTTAATAAATATAATATAGGTGTCGCGATGTTAGGGGCAGCAGATTAGGGGTACATAGGTATAATGTAGGTTGCGGCGGTGTCTGGAGCGGCAGATTAGGGGTTAATTGTGTAATGCAGGTGTCAGCAATAGCGGGGTCGGCAGATTAGGGGTTAATAAGTGTAAGGTTAGGGGTGTTTAGACTCGGGGTTCATGTTAGGGTGTTAGGTGCAGACTCAGAAACTGTTTCCCCATAGGAAACAATGAGGCTGCGTTGGGAGCTTAATGCTGCTTTTTTGCAGGTGTTAGGTTTTTTTTCAGCCCAAACTGCCCCATTGCTTCCTATGGGGAAATCGTGCACAAGCACGTTTTGCCAGCTTACCGCTATCGTAAGCAACGCTGGTATTGAGGGTTGAAGTGGCGGTAAATTTGGCTCAACGCACCCTTTTTTGAGCCTAACGCAGCCCTTCAGACAACTCTAAATACTAACGTTGTTTGTAAGCAGCGGTAGGAAAAAAAGCTGCGTTAGCTACGCTGGTCTTTACCAACAAAACTCTAAATCTAGCCGAATGTTATCTATATGGCTGACATGAACTAGCTCTCCCCTGTTGTGAAAAGCAAATAAAAAAGCATGTGATAAGAGGCGGCCTTCAAGGGCTTAGAAATTATCATATGAGCCTTCCTAGTTTTAGCTTTAAACTAAAAATACCAAGAGAACAAAGCAAAATTGGTGATAAAAGTAAATTGGAAAGTTGTTTAAAATTACATGCTCTATTTGAAAGATGAAAGTGTTTTTTGGACTTGACTGTCCCTTTAAACTTAAAGCATAAAAGAGAAAGTTATTGTCAATTAAATTCATGGGCATAAGGAAACTGATTAATATACAGGTTAAAATATTTTTTTTTCGTTATGTTTTTAATTTAATTTTAGATTGTAATCTCTCACTAGCAGAATAACATTTTCTAAACTGATCTATATATAATTATATATTAATAATATTTTACATATATTTCACATTTATAATTAACACTAAAGGTAAATGTTTTTGAACGGAAACTAAAAATAATACTTTGTATAGCTTATCCTACAAACAAAAAAAGAAAAAAAAAACTAAAATCAGACTTGAGTATGCTGAAATGTCATAGACATTTCTAGACAGATTTAATATGTACTGGTAAGGAATGTCTCAAATATTTATGACCCTATTAAATCCCACAGAATTAATTCTGTAATTATTTTAAACCTATGTCAGACATGATCGATGTTCTGGATGACCCACTTTGCACACTGGGCATTCATCTTCCTTGAGAGTCAACAATCCTTTCTATCGTTCATTACCGCTGAGGTATGACAGTTTTTTTTATAAAAAGTGCACATATTTAAGATTACACACACACAAACATATATATATATAAATATTAGATAAATAGATAGATAGATAGATAGATAGATAGACAGACAGTAAGATACACACACACAAACATATTATATTAAAGTACACAATTATATGTTCTATGCTAACATTCTATACAGCGAAAACAATATTAGCAGATCATGGGCCAGATTACAAGCGGTGAGATATTTAGCATTTTCACACACTCGCAAACACCGCTGGAAGTAAACTTTTACATTTTCAAGTGTTAGCGTGTGTATTGTAGTTGAAAGTAATTTTTTTATGCGTGAGCGAAACCCTATGCACGCTAACTTCAGAACTTTTGGATATTGCAACCGCTCTATCATCTTCTCCCCGTAGACTTCAATGGAGCACGATACAGGGAGTGCAGAATTATTAGGCAAATTAGTATTTTGACCACATCATCCTCTTTATGCATATTGACTCACTCCAAGCTGTATAGGCTCGAAAGCCTACTACCAATTAAGCATATTAGGTGATGTGCATCTCTGTAATGAGAAGGGGTGTGGTCTAATGACATCAACACCCTATATCAGGTGTGCATAATTATTAGGCAACTTCCTTTCCTTTGGCAAAATGGGTCAAAAGAAGGACTTGACAGGCTCAGAAAAGTAAAAAATAGTGAGATATCTTGCAGAGGGATGCAGCACTCTTAAAATTGCAAAGCTTCTGAAGCGTGATCATCGAACAATCAAGCGTTTCATTCAAAATAGTCAACAGGGTCGCAAGAAGCGTGTGGAAAAACCAAGGCGCAAAATAACTGCCCATGAACTGAGAAAAGTTAAGCGTGCAGCTGCCAAGATGCCACTTGCCACCAGTTTGGCCATATTTCAGAGCTGCAACATCACTGGAGTGCCCAAAAGCACAAGGTGTGCAATACTCAGAGACATGGCCAAGGTAAGAAAGGCTGAAAGACGACCACCACTGAACAAGACACACAAGCTGAAACGTCAAGATTGGGCCAAGAAATATCTCAAGACTGATTTTTCTGAGGTTTTATGGACTGATGAAATGAGAGTGAGTATTGATGGGCCAGATGGATGGGCCCGTGGCTGGATTGGTAAAGGGCAGAGAGCTCCAGTCCGACTCAGACACCAGCAAGGTGGAGGTGGAGTACTGGTTTGGGCTGGTATCATCAAAGATGAGCTTGTGGGGCCTTTTCGGGTTGAGGATGGAGTCAAGCTCAACTCCCAGTCCTACTGCCAGTTTCTGGAAGACACCTTCTTCAAGCAGTGGTACAGGAAAAAGTCTGCATCCTTCAAGAAAAACATGATTTTCATGCAGGACAATGCTCCATCACACGCGTCCAAGTACTCCACAGCGTGGCTGGCAAGAAAGGGTATAAAAGAAGAAAATCTAATGACATGGCCTCCTTGTTCACCTGATCTGAACCCCATTGAGAACCTGTGGTCTATCATCAAATGTGAGATTTACAAGGAGGGAAAACAGTACACCTCTCTGAACAGTGTCTGGGAGGCTGTGGTTGCTGCTGCACGCAATGTTGATGGTGAACAGATCAAAACACTGACAGAATCCATGGATGGCAGGCTTTTGAGTGTCCTTGCAAAGAAAGGTGACTATATTGGTCACTGATTTGTTTTTGTTTTGTTTTTGAATGTCAGAAATGTATATTTGTGAATGTTGAGATGTTATATTGGTTTCACTGGTAAAAATAAATAATTGAAATGGGTATATATTTGTTTTTTGTTAAGTTGCCTAATAATTATGCACAGTAATAGTCACCTGCACACACAGATATCCCCCTAAAATAGCTATAACTAAAAACAAACTAAAAACTACTTCCAAAACTATTCAGCTTTGATATTAATGAGTTTTTTGGGTTCATTGAGAACATGGTTGTTGTTCAATAATAAAATTAATCCTCAAAAATACAACTTGCCTAATAATTCTGCACTCCCTGTATTAAAAAAAAATAACACAGCACTTACGTGAAGTTACGTCTGTTGCGATAACCTGACGAGTGCAAATTAAGTGTGTGCTTGAACAAACGTGTTTACTTTCAATCAGTAATATGCCCGCAAGTTAGCATGGTTGAGATATTGCTTATTGCAACTTGTGCTAACAAATTATAAATAATAACGTCATGCTCCGCGGCCGGAGGTTCACTTTGCGAGGCTGGTTGCCTGGCAACATCTCGCTCTTCCTGAGCCGTCCCCTTCAGCTGACGTCAGGCTAGGTTTCTTATTCCGGTCATCTCGATCCTCCGGTGCCCGTTTGTTTGTTTAACTCTGTGGCTGTTGTGAGTACTCAGTAACTTTAGAATTTTGCCTTTTGTTCCTGAACCTTTGCCTGGACGACCACTTTATTGCTTAACCCTCAAACTGCCTGATTAAAAGTTGCCAATCTCTGCATTTCTGATTACGCTGTGCTTAACCCTCAAACTGCCTGATTACAAGTTGCCAAACTCTGCATTACTGACCACGCTTGTGCTTAACCCTTAAACTGCCTGTTTACAAGTTGCTAAACTCTGCATTTCTGACTACGCTGTGCTTAACCCTCAAACTGCCTGATTACAAGTTGCCAAACTCTGCATTTCTGACTACGCTGTACTTAACCCTCAAACTGCCTGATTACAAGTTGCCAAACTCTGCATTACTGACTACGCTGTACTTAAAGGGACAGTATACACTCATTTTCATATAACTGAATGTAATAGACACTACTATAAAGAACAAGATGCACAGATACTGATATAAAAATCCAGTATAAAATGGTTTAAAAACTTACTTAGAAGCTTTCAGTTTAGCTCTGTTGAAAAGGTAGCTGGAAAGCCCACTGCAAGTGGGAAATAAGACACCTCCCCCCCTCCCCCTTCTTTTGCATATGAAAAGACCCTTTACACAAACAGGAGCAAGCTGGAGAAGGTAGCTGACGGTATTCAAATAAAACTTTGGGGCTTGGTTAGGAGTCTGAAAACCAGAGCAATGTTATTTAAAAATAAGCAAAACTAAACATTTAAAAAAAACAAAAAACTTTATGGGCTTTATAAATAGATCATCTACAAAACATTTATGCAAAGAAAAAATGAGTGTATAATGGCCCTTTAACCCTAAAATAGCCTGATTTCAAGTTGCCTACTCCTGCATAATTAACTGTGTATTGTTTAACCCTCCTTCTGTCTGAGATCAAGTTGTCTCATTCTGCAACTCGGGTTCTGTGGTGGTCTATTCCTTAACTGCTTGTTTATAGTTCCCTATTCTGAAGTTTATCCTGCTGCTAACAAGATTTCCATTACTCTTTCCAGAGGACTCAGACCAACACTGCTCCATATCGTGAGTACCTTGTCTTACAGAAGTTGTCGTGGGGTCACGTCCTGGATTAAACTCAGAATGCAAGGGTGTTGTTTTAGTTTGCCCTAGCATTTGGGTATTCTTCTGGACTTTACCTAACCTGACAAATAAAACACTATGGGCTAGATTACAAATTAAATCTCTAATTTAACGTGTGCCCGTTAAGGGGCAAAGCCCGTTTACAGGCACACGTTAAATAACCAGCCATTACAAGTGGCTGGTTAATGCTATTGTGAACTTCTCTCATTCTGATGCCGTCACCCCACTCCCACCAACTTTAAAGCCCCAAAACTGCCTAGTGCATTTTTTTTTTATTTAACAAAAAATGCTACATTTTATTTAAATAAAAAACTATAAAAGGGCATTTGGGGCACTTTAAGAAAATTAACCAGAGGTTGGATCTCTGGTTAATTTTCGGAGTGCTAATTGCTACCGCGAGGTCGCTGTAGCAATAACCAGCCACTTGTAAAAATAATTTAGTGCTTCACTAATATATTTATATGCTTATATACATATATATTTATGTGTTACTATTTGATTGTATATTCAGTGTTCACATATAAACACATAAATATATATGTATATATTCATAAAGTATGTGTCACTATAGACTTGATTTAATGTATTATGCATCGACTATAAATAAAGAATAAAAAAAAGACCTATGTTCTTCTCGTTGAATTTATTTATTCAATATATATATATATATATATATATATATATATATATATATATATATATATATATATACACAGTATATATATATATATATATATATATATATACATATACACAGTGGGGCAAAAAAAGTATTTAGTCAGCTACCAATGTGTGCAAGTTCTCCCACTTAAGAAGATGAGAAGATGAGAGAGGCCTGTAATTTTCATCATAGGTATACCTCAACTATGAGAGACAAAATGTGGAAACAAATCCAGACAATCACATTGTCTGATTTGGAAAGAATTTATTTGCATATTATGGTGGAAAATAAGTATTTGGTCAATATCAAAAGTTCATCTCAATACTTTGTTATATATCCTTTATTGGCAATGACAGAGGTCAAACGTTTTCTGTAAGTCTTCACAAGGTTGTCACACACTGTTGCTTGTATGTTGGCCCATTCCTGCATGCAGATCTCCCCTAGAGCAGTGATGTTTTGGGGCTGTCGCTGGGCAACACGGACTTTCAACTCCCTCCAAAGGTTTTCTATGGGGTTGAGATCTGGAAACTGGCTAGGCCACTCCAGGACCTTGAAATGCTTCTTACGAAGCCACTCCTTCATTGCCCGGGCAGTGTGTTTGGGATCATTGTCATGCTGAAAGACCCAGCCATGTTTCATCTTCCAGGCCCTTGCTGATGGAAGGAGGTTTGCACTCAAAATCTCACAATACATGGCCCCATTCATTCTTTCATGTACACGGATCAGTCGTCCTGTTCCCTTTGCAGAGAAACAGCCCCAAAGCATGATGTTGCCACCCCCATGCTTCACTGTAGGTATGGTGTTCTTTGGTTGCAACTCAGCATTCTCTCTCCTCCAAACACGACAAGTTGTGTTTCTACCAAACAGTTCTACTTTGGTTTCATCTGACCATATGACATTCTCCCAATCTGCTTCTGGATCATCCAAATGCTCTCTAGCATACCGGGCCCGGACATGTACTGGCTTAAGCAGGGGGGCACGTCTGGCACTGCAAGATCTGAGTCCCTTGCGGCGTAGTGTGTTACTGATGGTAGCCTTTGTTACGTTGGTCCCAGCTTTCTGCAGGTCATTCACTAGGTCCCCCTGTGTGGTTCTGGGATGTTTGCTCACCGTTCTTGTGATCATTTTGACCCCACGGGGTGAGCTCTTCCATTTTCGAATTATTGCTCCCACAGTTGATTTCTTCACACCAAGCTGCTTGCCTATTGCAGATTCAGTCTTCCCAGCCTGGTGCAGGTCTACAATTTTGTTTCTGGTGTCCTTCGACAGCTCTTTGGTCTTCACCATAGTGGAGTTTGGAGTTTGGAGTGTGACTGTTTGAGGTTGTGGACAGGTGTCTTTTATACTGATAACAAGTTCAAACAGGTGTCATTAATACAGGTAATGAGTAGAGGACAGAGGAGATACAGGTCTGTGAGAGCTAGAAATCTTGCTTGTTTGTAGGTGACCAAATACTTATTTTCCACCATAATATGCAAATAAATTCTTTCCAAATCAGACAATGTGATTGTTTGGATTTGTTTCCACATTTTGTCTCTCATAGTTGAGGTATACCTATGATGAAAATTACAGGCCTCTCTCATCTTCTTAAGTGGGAGAACTTACACAATTGGTGGCTGACTAAATACTTTTTTTGCCCCACTGTATATATATGATAATGTTAATCTAAAATATATATCTATACCTAAATATCTATAGTGTAATTGTACATTTTAATGTGTTTATGTTGTGTTTAGTGAAACTTTTTTTTAACACACTACCTTTTACGCAAGGTTTTCATTTGCGCTAACCCGACGAGTCTAAAATGTGACTGCTCTCTCGTGATCGCATTTACTTTCAACTTGTATTACGAGTGCTATTTCCATCACACGCAAAATCACGATATTGCTCGCGTGCAACCGTTAACACAACACTTGGGGGGAGGATTTATCAAATGTCGGGCGGACATGATCTGCTGTAGTGATTCATGTCAGCCCGACATCGATAAATGCAGACAGCATATGCTTTCAGCATTTATTATTGCACAAGTATTTCTAGTGAAATACAATGCTGCCCCCTGCATATTCATGGCCAATCGGCCGCTAGCAGGGGTGTCAATCATCCCGATCATATCTGAGTGGGATGACTGCTGTTGGCCATCTCAGAGGTTTATGTTGTGTTTAGTGAAACTTTTTTTAACACACTACCTTTTACGCAAGGTTTTCAGTTGTGCTAACCTGACGAGTCTAAAATGTGACTGCTCTCTCATGATCGCGTTTACTTTCAACTTGTATTATGAGTGCTATTTCCATCACACGCAACACAACACTTGGGGGGTAGATTTATCAAATGTCGGGCGGACATGATCCGCTGTAGCGAATCATGTCAGCCTGACATTGATAAATGCCGACAGCATATGTTGTCGGCATTAATTATTGCACAAGCATTTCTGGTGAAATACAATGCTGCCCCTTGCACATTCACGGCCAATCGGCCGCTAGCAGGGGGTGTCAATCATCCCGATCATATCTGAGCGGGATAACTGCTGTCGGCCATTTGAGAGGTGGCGACTGAGTTAAGGAGAAGCTGTCTTACAACCGCAAAGGTTGACCAATTCATATAAATATAAGATAGAAAGAATATTTAGAAACCAGTCATACATGGCTGCAGAGGACAAGTAAAATATTTGGCTATTTTCCTATCCTTAGCATTAAATGGTCTAATTAATATATATATATATATATATATATATATATATATATATATATATATATATATATATATATATATATATATATATATATATATATATATAAAATCACTTATAGTTTACTAGTCAGGGGTTAAAAGCAACTAGCCCAGAGGGAAAAAGTTACTAATCCACTCAATTTTAAAGATAGGAATATATATATATATATATATATATATATATATATATATATATATATATATATATATATATATATAGATAGATATATATATATATATATATATATATATATATATATATATATATAGATAGAGAGAGAGAGAGAGAGAGAGAGAGAGAGAGAGAGAGAGAGAGAGAGAGAGAGAGAGAGAGAGAAATGATAGATAGATATAGATAGATAGATAGATATAGATAGATAGATAGATAGATAGATAGTGTATATAGATACACACACACACACACATATATATATAATAGAAATAGAGTGATCCAGAAATTAGAATAGAATAGAAATAGAGCCATCCAGAAATTAGAAACCAGAAAGAAAATAGTAGAGGCAATGCTTCCAATGTCTCCAGCGACTGCTAAGTTGTGATATAAAGAAGTGACATGCTATATAGGACAAGAATGGATACAATTTCCAAAGGAAAAGGCGTCATTGTTGTAAAACCAATATACTTATGCAGTGATGCAATATTCAAAATTACTGTTGTCAATCCATCAAATAATTCAACTGAAATGCAAATTACAGGTAATGACACTCAAAACTATATTAGAAAAAAATCATGTAATTTACTTGACTTTTTAAATCCTTCCCCTTTACATAAAAGGCACATGCAAGACTAAACATTTAGGCTTCACTTGTGGCACACATATTATTTACTTACAATGATACAATAAATGTGCTGTACAGGTGTCATTTTCTTAGAAGTAAAGTAAATACTGTGGCATACATACATCATTTACTTACAAGTAATTCAATAGATGTTGCATATACATGCAATTTACTAGCAAGTGGCACAGTAGATACAGCATCAAGGCAATAATTACTTACTGGGGACAAAATATGTGGATTGGACATAAGGATGGAAATGTTATGGCTAAAGTTGTTTATTTCTCTATCCTAAAGCACAGGGTAATTTGCTAATTTCATTACACGGATGTTGCATGTTTTACTGCAGTTATGCTAATAGTATTATGATAATTTGAATATTAAACCATACGCATATGACAGTGCGACTAATAGCATTTTCTCATACTACCACCAGCTGGATGTTGGTGATAAACGTCTAGCAGTATTTTCACTGTTGTCATGCTCCAGCTATTAAAGAAGATTAGTACATCTTGAATTCATCTCCTATTGAGTAGTTCTTGACTCATTTAAATATATTAAGATAAGTCAGACAATATACCGATTGCAAAAACATAAGTTATGATCTAACATATAATAAGTTGCCAAAAACATGTCTGCACAGCTACACTTAGTCAACATCATTATCTCTTGGCAAATTCTTGGTAATTTCCAGCCAGAAGGTCTTATTCTATTTCTCAAAAATTACTAGTAGAATGTGAGTATTCAATTAAAGCAACAGTAAAGTCAAAATTAAACTTTTATGACTCAGACAGGGCATGAAATTGTAAACACTTTCCAATGTATTTCTATCATCAAATTTGCTTTGTTCTGTTGGTATTCTTTGTTAAAGGTTAAACCTAAGTAGGTTCATATGCTGATTTTTAAACCTTTGAAGGTTGACTCTTATTTCAGTGCATTTTATTAGCTTTAAAAATTAGACAGTGCTAGTTCATGTGTGCCATATAGATAATAGTGTGCTCACTCCCGTGGAGTTATGCACGTGTCAGCACTAATTGGTGGAAATGCAAGTTTGTAAAAAGCACTGAGATAAGGGACAGTCTGCAGAGGCTTAGATACAAGGTAATCATAGAGGTAAAAAGTGAATTAAAGGGACAGTATACACCAATGTTCATATAAATGCATGTAATAGATACTACTATAAAGAAGAATACACACAGATACTGTAAAAATCCAGTATAAAACCTTTAAAAAAAAAAAACTCCTAATTCCGCACTGTTGATTAGGTTAGGCTGGGACACCCACTTAAATGGGCACTCCCCCCTCCTCTGCATATGAAAAGGCCCATTACACAACCAGGAGTCTGTGGACATCAGTATACAACTATAACTTTGGGGCTTGGTTAGGAGTCTGAAAATCAGCACAATGTTATTTAAAAATAAGCAAAACTATACATTGTTACAGAAACACTCAGAGATGGGCTATATAAATGGATCCGCTACAAAACATTAATGTAAAGAAAAATCTAGTTTACATTGGCTGTGCAAAACTGGGGAATGGGCAATAAAGGGATTATCTATCTTTTTAAACAATAAACATTCTCAAGTAGACTGTCCCTTTAATAATGTTTATGATGTCATATTTCATTTAGGAAAATTAGCAAGATATATTTATTTATGAACATGGAAAGATCAAAAGGCTTGCAGAAGGCTTATATATAGATATTTTTTATTATCAATAAAAAAATTATTATACCTTCTAATAAATATAATTTGCTATACTGGTCTAGATTAATTAAACCTTACTTTGATTGCAAACTACCATTGTAAGATCTGCAAGGTCCCTCAATGGATCCAAAAATAGGAACAATGACAAAGCTCTGTAGCTCGCTAAAGTGGTTTTTACATTCCTTGATGAGGAATTGAATAGACATTTTATTAGTTTAGACCTTTTTTTTTAATCTTGCATATAGCAAAGATTAATTTAGGGATTTTAAATTAACATATTTTACTCATACTATAAGCAATGTGAAATGGATTGCCAGAGATTAAACTGGAAAAAGTACATTTTCTTGGTGCTGTACATAAAATTATTAAGCAATTTTAAGAGATTTTTCCTTTTAAAAATGGACTGCCAGCCAACCTTATACATGAAAACACTTGACTGATCCAGTCACACTGAAACTGCTGTAACACAGGTTATTCTGAAACAGTTAATTGTTTCAAAAAGTGATCCAACGTTACCCATGTCCGATCGACTTTCTACGTAGCTTTTTAAATTCTGATCTCAATTTATTTTTTTAAAAACTACTACTGTCACTCAAAATGTTTATTTAAAAGAAGTCCTATTACTGTTACAATCGGCTTTCCTTTGGTTGCGTAGCATTGGTTAGAAATTCAACTTTTATTTGCTTTTATTAACTAATGGCAATGGATTTCAAGTCACATACTCTACAGCTGTCTACTTAAGACTTAAACCCAAATTATAGCAAGTTTTAAATGTAAACTGGGTAGATACAGAAACTGTTTGACTATTTTATATCTGAGATAGCCGATAGGCTCAGAATATGCAAAATGAAATCCCCAAAGTTAGTCAACCTCATCTGACCAGTTGGTTATTTATGGGTAGCAGGCTAGCTATACTTCTACATTTTTTTGTTTTTTTAAACTGACATACCAATTTCAGATATGCAAGTTGAATGAATAGCTAATGTGAGGATATTTCTCCAAGTGGGTCCTTTTAACTGACTTTGTGAATACACCCCACTGAGCTTCAATGAAGCTAATTATTATTCTTATCATCCATTTATAAAGAGACAACAAATTGTGCAGCGCTCAGGTACTAGGTGCAATAATTAAGCAATAAGCTTGGAGAGGTAGAATTAAAGCTAAATAACATAACCTTTTGATTCCTCCCCTTCTGCAACATAACCTTTGTTATTCTCCAGTTGAACACATCACAACTTAAAGCAAATTTTCAGAAAGCTTTTGCGTTCTTCCCACTATATCTTACACACAGTAAAGTCATTATTAAACAATCATTATTCAGATAGAGCATGCATTTTTAATCAACATTCTAATTTACTTATATTACCAATTTTGTTCCCTCTGTATCTTTTGTTAAAGGAACAGCATACTTGATTTAAAAAAAAATATATAGATAATGCCTCTACTTCCAATTCTACAGCTTTGCATAACCAACATTGTAATATAAATATACTTTATAACCTCTAAGATTGCCTGTTTCTAAGCTCTTGTAGACTGCCCCTTACCCTTTCTTTAGCGTTTTAAAAATCTTGCAATAAAGCCAGACATTTCATGTATGCCATATAGATAACACTGTGCTCACTCCTGTGGAGAGTGATAATGGTTTGCCAAGAACCTGCACTAATTGGCTAAAATTTTCCAATTTTTTTATGGCACCTAAGGAACGGTGCAAAAGGGCAAGTTGGTACTTTCAGTCTCCAGCTGACTGAACTCTGGTATGCTGCTTCACATGTTGTAATTGTAATAGGTCACACTAGAATATCAGTGCAGGAGACCGGCCAAGAATACCTATGAGGCACCCCTTTGTTTCTTATATCTTTTAGGATTGGACTATTGTTACCTGCACAATTAGAAGTGGAGCCTGAGCAGATTATTTTCTTTTCTTCTATATATGGATTTATTTGTAAGATGTATAGATTTATGATTTTGCAGTTTGTTTATTGTCACTATATTATGATATATTGATGAGATTTGGATTATTGGCACCCCTTTAAAATAACCCCAAAGGGATGTTTGCTCAGCTAATTGGCTAAAATGTATGATTGTAAAATGCTCAAAAGAAAAAGAAAAAGCACTGAGATAAGGGCTCAGTCTGCAGGGGTATAGATACAAGTAATCATAGAGGTAAAAACTATATTAATTAAACAGTATAGATTATTCAAAGCCAGGTAATGGGTATTAAAGGAATGATCTATCTTTTTGGTTAATAAATGGATTATCTATCTTTTTAAACAATAACATTTTTCAAGTAGACTTTTCCTTTAAAGAGTAATCCTAGATGAGCTCAGGAGTGTACACGTGTCTTTACCCATTAGATAGCTGTGTTTGCGACAATATTTATAGCAATGTTATACGTAGTTGAAAACACTACTGCCATAGAGTGTCTGAAGCATACTATGCACACTACCAAATGCATCCACAACCCTTACACTATCTAAATATGATGCCAAAGCATAGATGTGGGAGCACACTCTTGTTTAAATGGGGCAGGCAGTTTCACCAACTGTACTGCTCACTGGCATAAACCAAAAAAAACAAAAAAACAAAAAACAAGCAAAACCAGGTCGGCTACAAGATAAGATGGAAAATTAACCCATTGAGGAGATATTAAGTATGATGCCAGACATTCTGGAATGTTTTGATGTTTTGCAAGAATGTCTATATATATACTAAAAAGATAATGTGAAAAAAAGTATATGTTAACTGCCCCATTAAATAAAGTAAATGGTAAAATAGAGAGAAAAACAGAATAGAAAACAAAACTAAAACACAATCTTCCAGAATCGTAAAATTTGATATCTGTAGGTGTTTATTGAATTTGTTTAACCCAAAGAACACAAAACACTTCTTAGATTCTAAAACTTTACAGAGAAATTTCTAGCTTTAGGTGATTTTATTCACCTCTAACATGAAATAAAAATAAAATGATTACAGTAGCAACCTACATTCATTTATTTTGTTTATACTGTCAACGAAATAAGTTTTCCTTTGAGAAACTTTCTTATCAATTCTGTTAATTTTGTTAGTTATTACATTTTCTGAAATATTAAGAGTCTGGGACAATAAAACAAATATCTTGACACAGCTCAGTGCAATCTAACGTTACCAGGGTAACTTCAGCTACTAAAATTAAGATGACAGCTATTTTCAAAACAACAAACAATTTTATAGGAGCAGGAAATGCTCAAGGGTAACATTTTTTTCTTATTTCATATGTTGCTGGAATGCAGTTTAATAAAAATATTCAATGTACTTAACTGCATGTTAGGTCTGCTCCAATGTGAACAGCTACTTTTTATTGAATATGTATAAAACTATATCTGCAACATTCGTATCTTGATTACCTTTTAGTGACTGCAGAATTCTTACTTTGAACAAATGAACAACATATTTGTATAAAATACATTCCATAGAGTAATTGTTTTAAAAAAAAAAAAAAGTAATAACCGAAGGGATATAGAAGTCATAATTAAGCTTTCATGGTTCAGATAGAGTTGGCCTCCCCTTTAACAAAACTTTATTGATGACCCCCCCCGACAATAGATGTTATTACAATCACAAGCACTCAAGCATCCACACAGACATCCACTCACATAGTTATACAAATAAGAATAAAGAGAGTAGTACAGGGACAGTCCTCTTTATTGAATACGATCAGTGCAAAAACAAAAGGCTCTTACACACACAATTACTCAAGCACCCATAGGCAACCCCATGGATACACACTCAAGCCCCCATGCACAGCCACATGTACACGCATACAAGCCCCCATAGGCAGCCACATGTACATGCATACAAGCCCCCATAGGCAGCCACATGTACACGCATACAAGCCTCCATAGGCAGCCACATGTACATGCATACAAGCCCCCATAGGCAGTCACATGTACACGCACACAAGCCCCCATAGGCAGCTACATGCACATGCATACAAGACCTCATAGGCAGCCACATGCACATGCATACAAGCCCTCATAGGCAGCCACATGCACACGCATACAAGCCCCCATAAAAAGCTACATGCACACACATACAAGCCCTCATAGGCAGCCACATGTACACGCATACAAGCCCCCATAGACAGTCACATGCACACAGATACAAGACTTCATAGGCAGCCACATGCACACGCATACAAGCCCCCATAGACAGTCACATGCACACAGATATAAGACTTCATAGGCAGCCACATGTACACGCATACAAGCCTCCATAGGCAGCCACATGTACATGCATACAAGCCCGCATAGGCAGTCACATGCACACGCATACAAGCCCCCATAGAAAGCTACATGCACACACATACAAGCCCTCATAGGCAGCCACATGCACACGCATACAAGCCCCCATAGACAGTCACATGCACACAGATACAAGACTTCATAGGCAGCCACATGTACACGCATACAAGCCTCCATAGGCAGCCACATGTACATGCATACAAGCCATACACACAAACACACACACAAAAAAAACCTTTAGCACATTATAATACAGAATGAACAAACTCCTGCCTCGATTACATCTCCATATACACGTTGCTGTATGTTTTATTAATAACAGATACATTTCTACAGTGTACAAACACTTTTTATACTGGTAATACAATCACACAAACATGCAGGCATAATTTGCATAGCACTGGATAGGGGCGCTAGTCTATCAGTTTATATCTGACACAAAAAAGAAAATCAGGCCTATCTATCAAGCTCCAAATGGAGCTTGAAGGGCCATGTTTCTGGCGAGTCTTCAGACTCGCCAGAAACACAAGTTATGGAGCAGCGGTCTAAAGACCGCTGCTCCATAACCCTGTCCGCCTGCTCTGATGAGGCAGACAGGAATCGCCAGAATTCAACCCAATCGAGTACGATAGGGTTGATTGACACCTCCCTGCTGGCTGCCAATTGGCCGCGAGTCTGCAGGGGGCGGCCTTGCATCAGCAGCTCTTGTGAGCTGCTGGTGCAATGCTGAATACGGAGAGCGTATTGCTCTCTGCATTCAGCGATGTCTTGCAGACCTGATCCACACTGTCGGATCAGGTTCACAAGACCTTTGTTAAATTGGCCTCATTGTTTCTAAAACATCAGAGATATAACTCCAAAAAGAAAGCAATACAAGGCAATAACATACTTAAATAGATAAGTCAAAATCAGTCCACCAAATTACAGATGTAAGTAGTTGAAGTTTCAATTCCATGTGTACAGTAAGAGGGGAATTAGTACCAAGTGTAACCCCTCATCTGTCCCTCTTTTTACTGGTTTTTATTTATGTTTTATTAAACTTTGATTTTAAACTATACAGTATAAGTGCACAGTATTTTTGCTACCTTTGTATGAGGATTTAGTGAGCTCAAGCACTGTGAATCTCCAGCAACTAGGGTGCTGCAACAACATGTAAGTACCCTGTGTCTTCATTATAATCAATATCAAATGGAACTACTGATATACACATGAGGTGCCCTCTTTTGTTTGTCAATATTTGCATAGTACTGGATATACATGCATTATGGGGTTAATTTTATTTATGGCCAGCGTATGCTTTCAACCTCCCCTAACTTTTGCCTCTGTGCTAAGAAGATGTTTTTTCAGCACTGTACATACAAAAGCACATATAGCCCATGAGCAGAAAAGTAAACCGGTGGACCAGAAACACTTGCACTGATCTACCATGCTAAGAGCTGATAGCAATTACTTACTAGCTAGACAGTGACTGAGACACCATGTGGGTGACTACTTTTAAAAGCAATTAAAGGGGAGTAAACATGGCACAATGCTTGTGCTGCACCCACATACTATAGTGCACTGTAGGTTGTCATTAAAATATGCAGTAAGGTATGATTTCTTTTCAGTTAGACAAAAATAATTAAACTTAATATTAATTATTTCTTGCCCCTCCCGTTTGCTAGAACTGTACCCTTGTGAGTCAGAGTGTATGTGCTGCTGCTAATTGCTGCTTGGTAACGGTAAGGAGTATCGGTGTGCGCCTTACTATACTTTACTGCATGTGTTTCAACTGTGTGTAGTTGAAGTGAAGCAAGGAGCAAGCACTGTTTTGTGGGTCCTGGCTGTGCCACACATAACAGTGCACGCTCCTTGCTTCACTTCAACCACATGCAGTTGAAAACATACAGCAAAGCAGAGTCCTCCCATGTGTACTTATGGCAAAAAGCAACCCTGGTGACTGAGCTTCAATGCCCTCTCCTTAGCATAGCCCCCTGCACTGTTCACTCAAGAGGCACAAAGACAGCCAGCCAATAACAAAAGTTATGCAGTAAAAAAAATAATAATAAAAAAATGCACGTCCACTGCCGCACCTCTCCTTATGTGCTATTGCGCCCCCACTGGGGAGGCACATCCCAGTTTGATAGAGCATGACATTTTACAATTTACTCCTGGTAGCTAGCTGGTAATTGGTAGCTATCCACATATGACTTGTGTTATCGTCCCACTATTTGTGTTCAGCTACCAGTCAGTAGTGCATTGAAGCTCTGGATTTGACTTTAACTATGTATTTAATCCATTTTGAAGGGTTTAAATATATAGTTATAATCAAGCAAAAGTCAATAACAAAATACCCTAACAAAGAGCATTTTCTTTTGACTCACAAACTAGCATGATCTCCCTTGAGGTCTGTCACAAAAGAAAGAATTCCAATGTATGCTCCAGTATAAGGTCACTTTAAGTAAAAACCTTGTAATTAGAAAACATTTCTGTTGTCTTGCTATGCAATAACATAGTAGCCAAGTCGAAACATTTTACAAATTGGCATCTTGTTTGCTACAATTGTCTTTCAATATCCAAACTTCATCCACCTTTTGCCTTATTTTATAGAAGCTAACCCAATGGGTAACCTGACAAACTCTAACCACTGATTTCACACACAACACTATGTTGTAAATAAAATATAGGAATGCTGTTTCCTGTTTTACAGCAGTGACTTTCTAATATCTGCTATAGAAAGAGTTAGGTCAACTCTATCATTGATAAAGAAAACGTGCAAAACATTGTAAAGCAAACAGTTTTTACCTTGTAGGCCATGAACAGTATACTGTCCTACCATCCAGTTCCTGTTTACTGAGTCTTTTCTGCCATATTGTTTCCTGCTTGCAGCTATATGAGGTGCCAGTGACCAAGCAGGAAGCACGTAACTTTTTTGATGCTATTGAAGATGGACTTTTAAATATCACTATCTCTGTTCCATTGTGCTGCCTTTTATGTTTAAGTCTAATTGGATATTAGTTGCATTGTGCATTCTGTCAGACATTCCTGTCAGACTGTGAATCATGTCCACTCATCAGCTATTTACAGTCCACAACCATCATCAGTAGCAGTCTAGAGTCTGGACTTCCTTCAGTTAACACTTGACTAACTAAACCCTCTTCTGGTCTTTTTATATATTTAATACTACTACTGTCTGAGCCAAATATACAGTATGTTTGAGAAGATATCTTAGAGACATATCTGTGACACATGTAAGTACTTTATTCATTAAACCATTAAAATATATTACTGCTCATCTCTGGGTTTTTGCTAATGAAACCCCTACATATCCCATGTGCTTGGTTGACATCAGCAACATAGATGTCTGTATTAGTAAGATACAACAAGTTTTCTTTCATTTTATTATAAAAGAGGCGATAAGCCTGCCCAGAAGGCAGTCTATTTAAAAAAATAAAAACTACAAACTCCAAAGTTGTGCTCCATCATCTTCTATCTTCCTCTGGAAGGAAGGCGGCATGGAGCGGAGGTGCGGAGCTGTCTTCCCTGAAGCGTGGATCTGCAGCAGTGGTCCTTAACAGCGGCAGTCCTCAGCAGCGGTCCTTGACAACTGTGGCGGCATTCCTCGGCGGCATGGAGGCTCCTCTTCATTAGATGTCTGTCGTACACTGAAGATTGAAGGCAAGGTACAGCAATCAATTTGTGGTACCTTACATTCCTATTTGCTGAAATTTTGAAATCAGCCAATAGGATTAGAGCTTCTGAAATCCTATTGGCTGTTCAAATCAGCCAATAAGATTTCAGTAGCTATCATCCTATTGGCTGATTTTAAAATGTCAGCCAATAGAAATGCAAGGTACCCCAATAAATATGGGGTACCTTGCATTCAATCTTCAGTGTGCGACAGACGATCGCATGAAGAGGAGTCTCCACGCCGCAGAGGACCGCAGCTGAGAACCGCCACCATTGAGGACCGTTGCTGAGGATCCACGCATCGGGGAAGCCAGCTCTGCACCGCCTTCACTCTGGATGAAGATAGAAGATGATGGAGCTGCCTGGAAGAAGACCTTCTCTGCCGGATTTCAGGATCGGTGAGTACCTATTTGGGGCTTAGTGTTAGGATTTTTTTTTATTTTTTTTTAAGATTAGGGATTTAATGGGCTGGAAAAGAGCTGAATGCCATTTTAATGGCAATGCCCATACAAATGCCCCTTAAGGGGCAATGAGTAGTTTAGGTTTTTTTAGTGTTAGTTTTTTTTGGGGGGGGAGTTGGTGGGTGATTTTTTTTTTTTACTGTTAGGGGGGATTTAGTCATTTTTAAATGTAAAAGAACTGTTTAACTTAGGGAAATGCCCTACAAAAATGCCCTTTTAAGGGCTATCGGTAGTTTAGTTTAGGGGGTATTTTTATTTTGGGGGGCTTTTCATAAGGATTAGGTTTAATTTTTAATTTTTGATAATTTTATTTTGTTCTGTAATTTTAGAGTTTTTTATTTTTTGTAATTTTAGATTATTTTTTTGTAATTTAATGTTAGGATTTATTTAAGTGTAACTTAGTATTGGGGTTAATTTAGGGGTTGTTAGGTTAGGGGGCTTACTAATTAAATTAGTTATTTGCATTGTGGGGGGTTGGCAGTTTAGGAGTTAATAGGTTAATTAGGTTTATTGTGATATGGGGGCTTGTCGGTTTAGGGGTTAATAGGTTAATTAGGTTTATTGCGATATGGGGGGGTTGTCTGTTTAGGGGTTAATATTTTAATAATTTAATTTGCTGATTAGGGGTTAATTACTTTATTATTTTACAATGTGGGGGTTTGTGGTTTCTGTGTTTTTTAATACTTCATGCAGGAGGTTAGGTTTTTTGTTATACTTTGTGCGGGCGGATATGTGTTTTTTATTTATTTCTTGCGGCGGTTGCGTTTTTTTTTATTAAGGTTTCGGGTTTGTCTACCCTGCATCCAGGTGGATTCTTTTGGCTGCGTGCGCAGCCAATATTCTTTTGCTGCCTCGTACAGCCAACATTCCTTTGAGGATGCGTGCACAACTGGCGACACAGACGGACGCGTTACAAACGCGATTATAGTATACATAGGCTTTACTGTTCACATAAATAATATAGATTTGAGTAGTTATGTCATCACACTAACATAACAAGATTAGTTTAACACAATCATAATATACCTTTGTTATAAGACAAACATCCCATATTAAAAGCCAAGCTATCAAGAGTTTCATCCTTTCCAGTGCTATATATAATTAAACAAACAGACTGAGACAGATATATGCATGCTGACATTAAAAGGATGCTATACTGTATTTTTTTCTCCTTAATGTGCTCCCATTGACTTTTTATACCAGTTGTTGGGTATTAAATGTATTGGACATGTCTCCTTTAGGTTTATCCTTGCAAATGAGATAGCTAGCTTTACTCATAAAAACATCCAAAAGGATGGCGTTTGTGTATATATAATATAGATAAAAGAGGTCTAAAAAGAAGAGGTCTGCTGTTTCTTGCAAGATCAATCCATTTCAAAAGACATGTTCTTAGAGAACAATAGGTGGTGGTTTCAATGAGCAAAATCAACTATTTTAAACACAAAATAAAACTGATCTGGTCATTTTCATTACATTTAATTCGCCACAGTTTGTCACTGATAATACATTAAGAAAGAAAAAAAGAAAGTGTCCTTTTAACTACTTATATATGTAATGTATTTCATTAAAAATGGTTTAAAGCAAAGCAGCTGCATTTCTTACCTGAAGTAAATGTTGTGCAATTTGTGATTTTAGACTGATTTTTACAGTCACATGCCAAAGTTCTCTTGTTTCTTCATCTTGCGCGTACACTAAGAACTCTGTCTGATCAGGTGAAATGTCAAAAGTTCTTGAAGCAAATATCACTCCATCACCATCGATCCGAAAATCAGTAGGGTTACTGGTTTCATATTGTATTGGTCTATTTGCACCGCAGTCCGTAAACACCACTGGAAAGACAGAACAAAAAAAGAAATCAGAACTGAATCTATAAAAACAAAGTAAATTAATCATTAAAAGGACAATAAAGTTAAAATTACATTTGCATGAAGCAGTTTTTAGAGACTTCCTAATTAATTTCTATTATGAAACTGTGCACGGTCTATGCACACTTTCTGGGGCGCCAGCTACCACCGAGCATGTGCAAGAGTCCACAGTGTATATATGTATATGAGTATATTATGGGCTGATGACTGTCACATGATACAGGAGGCCAGCTAATTGAAGTAAATTTTCAAGTTTGTCAGAAAAAAATCAACTGCTTATTTAAAAGTCAGTGCTATTTCTATTGCACTGTATTTTTATTATGCAGTTGTTGATTATGCAATGTTATCATATTTAATGGTCCTTCAACCATATAGTGAATAATCTTCAAAAAGATGACAAAATATAAAACAGCAGTGTCATTAGCTTAAACATAAACAAATGAAAATAAAACAAAATACTAATTGTAAAGATTTAATTGTGAAGACTTAAAGGGACACTAAACCCCATTTCTTTCTTCCATGATTCAGACAGAGCATGCAATTTTAAGCAACTTTCTAATATACTCCTATTAACATTTTTTCTTCGTTCTCTTGTTATCTTTATTTAAAAAAGCAGGAATCTAAGCTTAGGAGCCGGAACAAAAATGGGCTGGCTCCTAAGCTTACACTATTGCTTTTCAAATAAAGATACCAAGAGAATGAAGAAAAATTGTTAATAGGAGTAAATTAGAAAGTTGCATAAAATTGCATGCTCTATCTGAATCATGGAAGAAAAAAAAAATGTGGGTTTTGTTTGTTTTATATGCAACTACAGCATAAAGTAACCAACCCCCCCCCTGCCCAAAAAATAAATATAGATATACTACTTGTATTTTAAATGTAAAATCCTATCAACATTTGTTTTTCCTTACAATATTTTTTAATTAAAGAATCTAAGGAAATTGTTGTAAATAAATGATCATCTTAGGAGATGGAATGGAATCGGTCCTATTATGTGCTAAAATGCAATAATATACACAACTGAAATCTAAGTATGCAAACCAAGTTCAAATTGGTGTTATGAATGATTCTGCTTTTATGTCAAATACTGCAAACAACAATTCACACTATAAAATATTCAAACATTTTAACTGTGTTTTGTGCAATATTATTTTTTTTAAAAAGCAAACTATACCCCAATGAGCATTTATAAGTTTTTACAAAGTTGCATGCATCCATAAATCATATATAGTATTGCTGAATTCTGCAAAAACCTAAAATGTAAGCAGATCTATTGCCATATAGAAATGCTTTAATGGGATTAAAGAACTGATGTAGGAAAAGCAAAACTAGAAGCTTCAAACTAAATTACTTCAATATAAACAACACTGGAATCTTTATGAGCAGAGGGATACTTGCCCATATGGCCTCTTTAATATATTACAGCTACTTATCATTCCTAAAATAGGAAATCAAAGTTACTGCACAATAATGGCAACATTCTACAAATACAAAATAAGACAAAATAGTTTCTTCCTTGAGTTGCACTCATAAAGAAATTCTAAGTAACTCTCCATTGGGGAGTAGCTGAATAAAATAATGCAGGTTTAAATACCTAATCTATAATTGAGTCTCCTAAGGAAACATTAAAATAGAAGAGGCAGTTAAATGTGTCATACTGCAGACAGTGACTTCCATTCCCTTAATAATGTGACCTTACATTGTGACCCCATTTGTCAAGGGCATGTTTTGAAATACAGCAGCTGGGTAAGGAAACATATGGAATACCATGGATTAACCTTTGCTGTTACAAGCCAGAAGGAAAATACATTTAAATGCAATTCTCTCTAAAATGCTAAATGATACAGTACATGATCTATGTGAAAATAAACTAGCCCCCTTAAATTGTCACTTAGCAATTACCTTTGACACATAATTGCATATTGTCTTCATACACGTACAGAGACACATGCGCCACACACATATACACACAACATGTTTACCGTTTGACTAAAACACATACATAGATTGTGTATTATTGCATCTATATATAAAAAAAAAAGTATGGTAAAGAACAAGGAAAAAAGGGAAGGTGAAGTAGAATGCCCCAAGGAAATTAAAGGTTTAACAACAGAGTGTATTGTTTAAAGTTAACACAGGCAGCAACATGATTTTCATTACGGTTTTGTTTCTCCTTTGTAAAAGATAACAAATGAAGTACAAAATATTTAGATTTTTTTAAAGTTACAATGATCACTTGCATAAAGTAACAGGTTCTGGGTCTTTTTTTTTTTATAAAGACCTGGCTCCCTAATGCAGCCATACAGTCTGTGCACCCCTGACTTGTTCCCAATTTGTTTGATTGAGAGCTTGCATTGTATGGCTGCATTAGGGACCCAGGTTTTGTGAGATACTTTGACATGGTACCTGAGCTTGTCCCATTTCTCCAGATTTGGTAACTATCTTCCAATTTTGCTTTTAATCTTAGCTGAGTGCTTGCAAGTGAGTGCTGGACTGCCTCTGTGTGTTAAATTAATTTGCTTTGTAATTTTCCCTATGGGCCTTGCACCCAGTCTGGGGTTAACTGCCGGGGGCTCTGGGGACGGTACAGGGCTGTGCATGTTGTAGGGTCACAGGATGTGTGTCCAGTCCTGTATGAGAGTGCAGTGCCCTTCTGTGATGTATATTATATATATATATATATATATATATATATATATATATATATATATATATATATATATATATATATATAAAAACAGGAAACAGCACTCTCTGGACTTAAGTATTAAACAGATAGTTTATTTCCTGTTTTGCTACATTTCACTCACTCTAGCACCCTGGCCCTTGGAGAACTGTTTGTGAGAGTGCAACTGACTCTTTTTGCCTATATATATATATATATATATATATATATATATATATATATATATATATATATATATATATATATATATATTAGTCCTGTGGTTCTTTATTGGTAAACCATGAATCTGCCTTCATTTGAATTTGTGGATACTGATTTTAATTACACAAACTTCAGTGGAGTCAAGCAAAGACTAAACATTTATAGATAATTTGAATGAATATTAACATGTCAAAGGCAATAATTCAAATGCAGAATAAATTATAACTAATAATAATAATAATAACACTAAATATTAATACATCTACTATATGTTCACCAAAAGTGAATTAGTTGTTGTAGACTAAGGTTGTAAAGGATTTGCTTTTATATTTGCTTCCTGAAATGTTTCCCTTCAGAATCCTTAAACAACAGTTCATTAAGCATGGAATACATTAAACCCGTTAGGCATAATGTAGAACTAAAGAAGCAGCTTAGACCAGAAATGCCAGCAGCTAATGAAGTGGAGAAATGCGACAATGAAACTGTTCAGTGCTAAAGCAAAGAAAGGAAAAAATGTATACAAAAAAAAAGGGAGATCTGGTAAAATGTAATAAGCCGTCAAAACATTTTTATCAGAGACAAAAATATGTATGTTATGATTTGATATGTCCAATTTCATACCAGACTCTTAAAAACAGAGGGATTATTGTCATTCCCTCTCGCTTGCATTCTAATAAATCCAAAATCGAGAACTGCTCACTGCTTCATTGATATTCTCCCTCTAGGCTAAAGCACAATATGAAATTCAATGAAAACTCTCTTTCATTTGACAGCACCCTGCGAAAAATGCATCAAATTGCTGGTGCCCTGGCAAAATTATGCTCTTTGTGCAAGGAATGGCCATTAACAAATTACACAGAAGTCTAACTACCCATAATTAAATTACTCTGACAGAGTACAGGTTGTGCAGCAGTCATTTCTCCTATTCTCTGAATGCAATTTGTAATTTTTTAACCCACGGAATACTGACAAGGTTGATAACACATTCTCAAGTAATCCATTGCAGGCACGCAAGCTTCTGAAAGGGCTTATATGTTATGTATCAGGGTCTTTCTAAATCTGTGCTGTAAATTTCTCTATTAAGTAAAATACTACTTGCATAAAAATGCATATGTGAAAAATAATGTCTGCTTCTTTAAGATTCCTCTTAAGATATATATATGCACATCATCCTTATTTAAAATTTTAAATGTAACCATTTTTTTTACCTTTTTAAGGTTTTGAATATCATACATTTTATAATTAACCTTATTTTCCCTATCTCAGAAATTGAAACCAATCTTTTTTAAATCCTATTTTTGTCTGGACAGATTTGCAAGTATGTTGTAGCCGCTAATATTCAAATTTGGAGTGACAAATTAGGGAAATCCTAAAATAATAAATAATTTCACTAGAAAATGTACATCAACAATCTTTTGCAAAGTTTAAAGAACTTAGAAAATACAGTTCAGGACTGTCAATCCTTTTCACAAACATCATTATTATTGGATTTATTTTTCTTATTAGTAGACCTTCTGTGCACATTTTTTGAAACTATACGCAAAAAAAAACAAAAAACTTTGCAAATAAAATGCTGGCAATGTTGCTCAGTGATGTATTCTCTGTAAGGTGAAATAATGGTTTGATATTTCTGCAGATATGTTTGCGGCTGCACAGTACTGTGTTTTTATTCCAAGTTAACGGCACCACTTCAAATGTTTATATCTTTTTCAGCAGTAAAATAGGTTGACATTGGCTATTTTAGGTAAAATTGCCTTTTAACTTTAAACAATTTGCAGGATATCTGTCCATTAGTTTCTAAGGTAAAATATTTGCACTGTGCAAGATTACAATGTTTGACACCTATAGCATAAAATATTTTTTTTGTGGATAATTGTCACATAGAACATTTTCATTTGAGATGTTTTTTCTTTGTCCAACAAGTATCGCTATTAAATAGATTGGGGGGAAAAAAGCAAACCACATGATTTTGTAGCAGAAGTCCTATATTGGTCATGGGCAATAAACTGACTGCAGCTATGTTATGGTTTGTGTCTCCTAGCAACGCTTAAAAAGAAACACTATACCTTTGCTTTCCTGTTGAGGCCTCCTCCTCCTTGAGGGGCTGGGACAGGAAGTAAAGGACACTGCAGAAATTAAGTTAAAAAGGGATATGAAGGTAAAATCCTTTTTAAAATAATGAATAAAACATATTGCAATGATTTATATTAAGTATAAGCCACTGTTTAGCACTTGTTTTGTTACTACAATGAAACATACTGTTTAAAGGGACAGTGTACACCAATTTTCACATAACTGTTTGTAATAGACACTACTATAAAGAAAAATATGCACAGATACTAATCTAAAAATCCAGTATAAACCTTTTAAAAACATACTTAGAAGCTCCCAGTTTAGCACTGTTGATTATGTTAGGCTGGGACACCAAGTGAAATGGACTGGCAGATCAGAAAGAGAAGAAACTCCCCTTCCCTTGCATATGAAAATACCCTTTAGACAAACAGAAGCAGCAGGAGTCCGTAGACCTGGGTCTACATCTGATACTTTGGGGCTTGGATAGGAGTCGAAAATCAGCACAATGTTATTAAAAAATAAGCAAATCTATACATTGTTACAAAAAGACTCCCAGATCAGTTATATAAATTGATCATCTGTAACACATTTATGCAAAGTAAAAATCTAGTGTAATATGTCCCTTTGACATAAGCTATGTTTTCACACATTTATACAGTATACAACAGCAATGGAAGTTAGGCCAAAAATAAAAAAAAAATCAGGAGCAGATGTTTTTGTAATTTAAAAAAAAATTGTAAATTCAGCAGCATAAACGTTTTGTTATTGATAACAAATGCACGATCAGCAGTTTCTGCTAAATTGCATTAAAAAGGCTGCTTTTAAGCTGCAATCAAAACTACATGTACTTATCTGGTGCCGATGTCTGTGCTTACATAGAAACTGATTGATAAGGATACTTATTTTCTGCATAAATTGCAAGATAGTGGAAAAGGGCAAAACAATAAATAACATATGCATAGAATTTCATATTGTGTTGTTTTGGGAAGCTGAACTGCTGCAAAATGTGAAACCATAAAATATATGTTAGAAATATATAGGAAACAATGACCTCTATTTTACTTTTTACCAAGTGCTCTGTAGAAAATTACTCAAAATGCATTTCATATGTTATGTTTCCCCATATTTGAGCATTTCTGCATGCCAATATTAATTTCCAAAAGTAATAGGTCTGCTGATAAAAAAACAAGGTATGATTTGTATGGCTACCTTACAGAAGAACCACTGATTTTAAATGTGATGAGTGTAAAAGACCAAGTGCTGTAGAAAATTACTCAAAATGCATTTCATATGTTATGTTTCCCCATATTTGAGCATTTCTGCATGCCAATATTAATTTCCAAAAGTAATAGGTCTGCTGATAAAAAAACAAGGTATGATTTGTATGGCTACCTTACAGAAGAACCACTGATTTTAAAAGTGATGAGTGTAAAAGACTAAAATGGCTTAAAGAAAGACAGGCTACACCAGAATTGTTATTGTTTAAAAAAAAAAAAGGTAATCCCTTTACTACCAATTCCCCAGTATTGCATAACCAACACAGTTATATTAATATACTTTTTACCTCTGTGATTACCTTGTATATAAGCATCTTCTGACAGCCCACTGATCACATGACTTTTTATTTATTATCTATTGACTTGCAATTAATGATGTGTTGTGCTGACTCTCAAATAAATCCACGGGTGTGAGCACAATGTTATCTATATGGCCTACATAAACTAGCAGGTTCCTGTTGTTAAAAGCAAATAAACATGCATGTGATAAGAGGATGTCTATGGTGGCTTAGAAACAGGAAGACATTTAGAGGATTAAATGTTATAAAGTTGGTTGTTCAAAGCTGGGGAATGGGTAGTAAAGGCATTATCTATCTTTTTAAACAATAACAATGATAGTGTTGACTAACCCTTTAAGCATAGGGGTGTGAAAATGGCGTTGCAGTATTGGAGTAAAACATTGTATTGACATATATCAGTGTGCTGTATTGAGAAAATACATTTATTCAAATTTCAAAATACTTTAATTAAAATGTGAAGGATTACTGTTCCTTTATGGACCAACATACTTTAAACAAAATTGTGTTAAAGTATTGCCTGCTTTTGTAGACAAGGCAATAAAAAAATGAAAATCTCGCCTTTGTGCAAATGAACAGAAAAGCAATGCAAATTTGGCAAATGGACTTCAAAACAGACAACTAAAAACAGGCACAGTGCAAAGTAAATTGTATATAAATATTAAACAAAAAACTGTTATTAATATGTTCAATACAATACCCTTGAATTATGGTCTTAGCTTCCTTCTGACTATTTTTGTAACTAGATTATTTATGATTGCTTGCAAATCCTTTATGTACGATAACACAGAATAGAGCAAATCATTTATTGAAATTATTCTGTAAGTAAACACAACTGATTTTATTTTTATTAGACACTACTATCCCAACAATGAAGACTAGATGCAACAAGTCCAGGATAATCTTAGATATTCTGCTGGGTTACCATAGTGATCTTGCATTCACTTGTTTAAAAAAAAGAAGGAAATAAATACAATTCTAGAATAGTTTAGTTGAAACCATTTAAAAAAATAATAACTTACAATGGTAAAATATATGTATTTATGGAAAATACACTTTTTAGGTGGCGGACTGAAATCATTCCAATCCGTTACGATTGGGATGATTGGCACCCCCTGCTAAATGTGCAGGGGGCAGCATTGCACAAGCATTTCACAAGAAATGTTTGTGCAATGTTAAATACGACAGCTTATGCGATGCTACAGTGAATCATGTCTGCCCGGCACTTGATAAATTGGCCCCTAAGGGCCAGACATCCCTGAATGCCGACAGCATATGCTGTCGGCATTTAACATTGCACAAGCAGTTCTGGTGAACTGCTTGTGCAATGCTGCCCCCTGCAAATTCGCAATCGATCGCTAGCAGAGGGTGTCTATCAACACAACTGTACACGATTGTGCGGATTGATGTCCGCAGCCTCAGAGGAGGCGTATGAGTTAAGGAGCAGCGGTCTTAAGACTGCTGCTTCTTAACTCCTGTTTCCGGCGAGCCTGAAGGCGTGCATGGAAACAGATGCATTGGGGCCGATTGACTGCTTGGTAAATCAGCCCCTATGCATTAAATCATTTAGTAAAACTTTATTCAGCTTACAAAACATGCAGCTAAGGGATGCTGCAATGTTGGTTCATTGTTCAGTGGAATTGGAAACATAATGGGCTAGATTACAAGTGGAACGCTAATTTACTGCTCACCTGTAAGCAGGTAAAATTGCTGTTTACAGGCGCGCAATAAATAACAAGCCATTATAAGTGATCAAAACCAGAGATCAAATATTGTAAAAAAAATTATTAAAAAATAACTGCACAAAGGTTTTAATTTTGCGGTGTGGAATGTTAAAAAAAAGGCACTACATAGCGGTCTATGGGGAACTGTGTGCTCCCTGTAAATATATATGTATATGCTTATATACATACCGTATATATGTGTTAATATGTGTATATAAACACATAAATATATATGTATAGATTCATATACATATATATTTACACTTTGCTGCCCATCGCTGCAAAACTTACCCCCTTTGCTGCACTAAGTTGTCATGACATGTCTGACAGCATGAGAACGAGGCTCCCATTAGAGACTATGGAAGCACGCTCTATTGGAGGGCCACTTGAAATACTAGTGCAAAAGTAGTGCAAAATGTAAATTCTATGAAACAGACCAAAAAAATGTAGGAGACATAAATACGTTATTCTTATAATTCATATTTGTGAGGTACTGCAGAAGGGGAAATAGTTGTCCCCAAACTATCAATAGCTACCTATTGAATAAGCGCTGTGAGTTTGGATCCTGTGTTTTTGTTTTTAGTGGATATAGTTACTTGTACTCAGGCATTTCATATATACTTATAAAAATATACAAAAACAAAATAAGATAAGCCCTTTGTGGGACAAGGGAAGAGAGTATTTAAGGAGCCTCACGGAAGTTGGCAGCATCACATTTTTGTGCTGGAGCTGCTGCTCTCTAAAAGAACTGGCAAATGTATTGAGATATGGTTTCAATTGGCAGAACCAGCTATTTTGTGTAAAAATAAAAATAAAGGAACAATTTCCCACACATTTTAAACTCTGCAGCTGGTATGGCACAGAAAGGAGAACCAGTTTTACAGTACACTGTACCTTTAAGGGTACTATACATAAGGGAAATGAAGACTATCAACTGTGTATTAAAATAAATAGCCACTCATTTTAGAATATTATATATTATATAGAGTATATTATTTTGTAAACATAGCAATACACAAATGGCTACAAAAAATGAATGCATTATTTTTATAAAAAATAGGATATAGATAAGATATATATTTATAATTAGCAGGCAAACTGCAATGTGAATTCCGAAGAAGTGGTGTATAAAACGCGTGAAAGTATTACAGGGGAGCACTTTGTCCTTTCTTTTAGCACAGCTGTTCTGTCTTCACACAAATATAACAGTATAAGAAAAGCATTAAATTCAGCTTCTTCTGCAATAGTGAGCAGAGAACCTTAAAGGGACATTAAACACTTTGAGATGGTAATATAAAATGAAAAATTGTATATATATAAAACAAAGTCTAAAATATGTTTTCATTATTTATTTTGTCCTTGTTTCCTGTAATTTCATTTTAAATTTGTGAGCTTTTCAGTTCCTGTAAGAAATGGAAGTGCAGAACAATTTTATATACCACACAGCCATTGGCTGCACACTCTATTTACCTTTTTATAACTGTCCCTAATTGGCTACAGCAGAGAAGGTTACAACATGGCAGCTCCCATTGTTTTATAGACATTAAAACTTTACACTTATTTTGTCTATATTTAAACAGCTAATTAAACTTTAAAAAATACATGTACATATTATTCTCAGACTGATCTTTTCTTTGAATGCATCATTCTATTTAGCATTTATTTAATGTTTAATGCCCCCTTAATTTATTATCCCATCATAAAATATATTGCAAATAAGATTATTGGCCAGCAGGATGCCAAAATATTATCAAAAGATTTAATAAAATAAAAAGAATTCTGACATATTTGTATTGATTTTTAAAATGTGAAATAAAGTTGTTTTACTAGCAAGTAGGTATTTCACTTGCTTATGCTTAAATGGTTCTAACCAGTTGGTATGTGTTTGAGCACTGATACATTCTATTCACAAATATATGTAAATGGAAAATGGTTTCATAATTAATTACATGTGCAGACTGACCTGAAAATTATAGAATTATAATTATAGAACATTATATTATAACATAGTTGTATATCCTTTCATTTAAGTATAGTCTTTTATTTATTAAAAAGCAAGTCTGTTAAAAGGGCATAAAAGTAAAAACTGAACTTTCATGGTTGAAATAGAGCACTGATGTGTTCAGATATGCATTACTAATAATGCATTACTGCTCTGGAGCTTAATTTACCTATGTGTTTAACAGAATTGCAATGCGAGTTCCTGTGTGGGGGCAGAGACTAGTGGCAGCATGTCTCAGGTCGGCGTGCAGGTCGACTGTTAACATCGCACCCAATTCGTATGGCTCCATAGCCCCAGAACTTTGTGGCATTTAGGGGCCGTGGCAAGTGCGATCTTGCCGAAGAAGGTTCTCACAAAGGCCAAATTGGTCTGCGGTTTTTACTGCTTTTTCTAACTTTTGTGTTCGGATCCAGTGACTACCCCCAGCAAATTTACTTCAGGAAGTGAATTCTAAGTCCGTGGTCTACCCTGGTTGTAGAACCGCTGGACAAGTACTGTTTCTACCCAGATAAGCCTGGTCTATTCTTGGGTCCAAGTATTACGCTGGGGGCCCTACTACAATATATCAGCTTACCGGGTCGACAGAGAGAGAGGCTCCGGCAGCTGAGGTGGCGTCTTCCGGGTTGAAGGAGTATTGGGATCAGAAGGTCGGCGGAAGGATCCGCTGATAATATACGGGAGTGAAGCGCCGGAGGTTTTGTTTGGCTCCTCGCCTCACGGTGTAAGATCGGTCACCGGAGGTGCAAGTTGGAGAGCTGCAAGTTGGAGGATGTGTATGGCTCCTTACCTCATGGTGTAAGAACGGCCACCGGAGGTGTAAGTTGGAGAGTTGCAAGTTGGAGAGTTGCTTCGCCCGAGAGTAAGACGCCGGAGTTGTTTACAGCGGCAGGATTCTGAGTGCAGTAACAGCTAATGGAGGTAACATACTAAAGCCAGCACTGCAACTTGGAGTTCATCAGTAGTGGGTCCTGTCGCCGCTACAGATTGGATTACCCTATAGAATACATCGTTAAGGTGAACTGCAGGCACCACAAGTATATTGTTATGTATTGATCCTATATAAAGTGGTATCTCTTTATTTCCATATATTAGCACTGACGATAAAATACCCCTTTCTCTGGGGAGGGACTCTAAGCTAAACTTTCTGCTTAAATGGCTACATACCACTATCTCGCCTACTAATCGGAAGCCAAACGGAAAGAGAAAAAGAACGTTATTAATGACTTTAGTATTACTAGTCTTCATGGGCTGAGAAAGTGGCAATTTAAACAGTGTTACAGCGTGCAGTAACAAGTTGTAACATTCTTTTTTTCTGTTTATTTGTATTTGCCAGACTAGGTATCAAATAAGGGGCTTAAAACTCATAAAATACTATATATAGTCTTGACTGTAGAATTATAAATACAATTGGGTTAGTGTTGATTACACATAATCCCTTGGAAATGTTTGGCTAAATTGGTTTAGGTATAACCATTAAGTGGGTCAGATAAGTCTTATACATTATGCAAAGATCTCTAAAAATTTGCTAATATATCTGTCCGACCTCTTGTGTACAAGAATAACTATAAGATAATAGCATCTAATTTTTAGCCCTGTTTAAAATCAAAAGATAATCATTTGTAAGGGTTGCTGCTATTAGATGGTTCTAACTGAAGTTGTCTGTTCTGTTTGCTGATATCATTTTCTTTTTCTCTATTCTGCTGATTGTTAATACGTAAAATACAGGTTAGGGGGAATTAGTAAATTTAATCAGTTTTTGTTAGTTATTTTTCCCTAATTTTTTACAAACACTAATTTTAATTATTACATACACCCACATTATTATTCACAATTCAACAGGATAAATTCCTCAAACTTGATAAGTTCCACTGAATATCCATTTCACACCTTCCCATTAGACACTCCCTAGTAGTGGCTTTTTTGACAATTTTTACTTTCTCACTTGTAAACATTTTTTTTCACTTCACTGCTTTTTTTTTTTTTTTTTTTTTCTTTTTGATTGTATCACTATTCACAAATTTTTCTCCACATTATAAATGGAAAAATTTATTACTCAGGCTAAAACTAATTCCCCAAAAATGCCGGCTAAATCTAAAGATAAAAAGGCCAAGATGGCAGACAACAGCATAGAAAATATAGCAGAAATCACACCCCTAACAATTGACACACAGGCTCTTACAAGTCAGCTAGTAGCTTTGTTTTCACCACAATTTGATTCCATAAAAACAGAATTAAGTGTCATCTCTGCGGATATAGGGACACTCTCGTCAGAAATAAAACAATTCTCAGTAAGACTTTCTGAAGCCGAGTAGAGAATATCTTCATTAGAAGATCAGGCAAATATGCAACACACGGCTTCACAGAAACAAGAAGCTAAATTAAAAAGTATGCAATTGCGCCTGGAGGATCTGGAAGATCACTCCAGGCGCAATAATATTAGAATTATAGGCTTGCCGGAGTCCCCGGAGTTTGAGGATCTTATGATTTTCTCCTCGACCACTCTACCACAGGCTCTGGGCATCCCCATACACATGGTACCCTTGGTAATTGAGAGAGCCCACAGAGTGGGTCCCAGGAAGCCATTCACCAATGGGGTCACCAGACCCAGGATGGTCATCCTCAAGCTCCTGAGATTCCAGGACAAGATTGAGATTCTTAGTTTATATAAAAAGAAAAAAGAACCACTGATAATTGGGAGCAACAAAATATTGTTGTTCCAGGATTTTTCCGGCGAGACTTCAGCCAGGAGAAAAGCTATGACCCCATACTGTACGCAATTAATAAATAAAGGCATCAATGCGTGGTTGAGCTATCCGGCCAGAATCATAATAAACGATAAGGGTAATAGGCAGATCTTTAGTGAAGCATCAGAGATAATTGAGTTTCTAAAGAATATGGGGTAAGGATGTAATTTTTATATCTGCTGTTCAAGAAGTTTAAAGTTTTATTTAGAATGCAATATTCAAATTGTTGCTGGAGTTATTTTTTATCCTTTTTTTTTTTTTTCTCTTTTTCTTTCTCTCCTTTGGATCCTCCCTCCTCCCCCAGGATTCCTATTTCATGATAAGGATATACTGTTAATTATTAGGTTTTTTTTAAAAAAAAAATGATAGCGGAAATTAGGATGTTTTCTTGGAACGTGGGGGGCATTAGTTCACCAATGAAACGTAAATTAATTGTTAGAACATTAGCTCGGATGCAGCCTGACCTAGTCTGTCTCCAAGAAACACATCTCAAGGAGATAGAAGCAGCTAAACTCAAGATTAAATGGGTGGGGGAGGTCATCTCCACTAACGGTTCTAATAAAAAGTGCGGAGTTGCAATACTATTACACAAACAATTAGACTATAAGATCATAAAAACAGAGATTGATGAGGAGGCCAGATATATATTACTTCACATAATGATAAAAAATATAAAATTTATAATTTGCTGTATTTATGCTCCTAACAAATTTTCTATAGTTTTCTGGGAAAACATTCAAAACAAATTGTTTCCGCTTATAGGAAACAACTTAATTTTAATGCGGAGATTTTAATATGACATTAGACCCCGCAATAGATAGGTTCTCACGTAAAAATATAGTCAGTAATAGACATATTGCTAAACATTTTCAGAGACTTTGTAATATATTAAAATTAATAGATATTTGGCGAATTCAAAACCCTGATATTTCTTCATACACTTGTGAATCCAAAGGGCATAAGACATTCTCTAGGATTGATCTATTTTTGGTTTCTGAGTCACTATCTGTTTGGCAATTAAAGGCTATGATAGGTGAGATTCTGATATCGGACCATGCAATAATCTCGTTAATATTCCCGCCATTTAAAAAAGATAAGATTCATAAGTCGGTTTTTTGCTTTCCACAGTATTTATGTTCCGATCCTAGGTTCCGGTCCTGGTTACGATTAAAATGGCTGGAGTATGGCTCTAATAACATGGAGTATGGAAACAAAGTTGAGATCTTTTGGGAGGCAGCTAAGGTGGTTTTAAGAGGTGAGATTATGGCCTACTTGAATATACGTGGGAAAAAGATTAAATCTCGGGAGGCCATTTTGGCCAAAAGGGTGAAGGAGGCCTATATATTAGTCCAGAATGCTCCATCACAGAATAATTGGGATGACTATTTCGCTATTAGAAAGGAGAGAGATCTTTTCCTTAAAGAACAAGCCCAAATAGAAGAGATCAGAATAAATAGGCATTTTAAAGGGTTTCATGGTTGTTCTGCCAAATATTTGGCTAAGCTCACCAAAATTAGGAAGAAAAAAAATCTTATACCGGTTATAAAAGAGAATAAGACGAGATATATGGAGACTATGGATATCTGTAAAGTCTTTGCTTCTTATTATCAAAATCTATATTCTCCAGTTAAAACAAACTCTGATATTCAAGAGGTATTTTGGTCTAAAGTTGATACACCCAAGATTCAGTTGGAAGATTTAACAATGTTAAATGATCATATAACTAGAATAGAAATTAGCAAGGCTATTGATAAATTGAAACCCAACAAAGCCCCAGGCCCAGATGGGTTTCCTGCGGAATTTTACAGATGTATTAAGGATGATCTATTACCAGTATTAGAGAGGCTATTTAATGAATATTACACACTAGATAATCCAATATCATCCTATTTCTCTATGGCCAATATCTCACTTCTATTAAAAAAGGGGAAAGATCCGGAGGACCCAGGCTCATATAGGCCGATTTCAGTTTTAAACTCTGACTATAAGATCCTAGCCTCTATTTTAGCTGAAAGATTATCTCTCTCTCTACAGAAACTCATTCATTCAGATCAGACGGGATTTATGATTAATAGAAATGCCTCTAAAAATATACGGAAGTTAATTACCCTGATAGATTATGCCTGGAATACGGAGCAAAAATCTACTACAAGTAATTGTAATGATATGGCCATTCTTACACTAGATGCAGTTAAAGCGTTCGATTCGATAGTATGGGACCACCTTTTTACCTCACTTGGTAAATTTGGGATAACGGGGAATTTTTTGCAATTTATCCATAGAATCTATGCAAAGCCCATATCATATATACTCGTAAATGGGATGATCTCCCCTAAAATAACACTACAGCGAGGTACAAGACAAGGATGTCCATTGTCGCCATTGCTGTTTAATACAGCATTAGAGCCGCTAGCGATAAGTTTGAGAAACAGTCTACCAGGGATTACATTAGGATCTATGCGTTTAAACACATTGTTATATGCTGATGACATTCTAGTTTTTCTAGAAAATACACAGCAATCCATTCCTATTTTGAGGCAGTTACTAGAGGATTTTAGCTCGTTTTCAGGTTATAAAGTGAATACGGAAAAAAGTGAATTAATGTATATTGGGAAAATAGCCTCAAGTTACCCCAGTAACCCGTTCAAACTGGTAGACTCCGTTAAGTATTTGGGTCTCTTACTACATAAAAACCCGAAGCACTGGTATACAGATAATTATTTGCCTGTTTTCCAAAAAATTAAACAAGACCTACAACTATGGACATCCTTTCCTATATCATTAACGGCGAGAGTGAATCTGGTCAAAACTATTATCTTTCCACGTCTTCTCTACCTAATTCAAAATTTGCCATTACTGATAACTAATCGGGACCGCAGAAGCTGGTACTGTTATCTATCTAAATTTATCTGGCAAAATAAAAAACCTTGTATTGCTTTAGCTAGGCTAATGCAGAAATCAAGGGCTGGTGGCTTATCATTGCCAGATATTAATCTATATAATATTGCAGCGATGGCAAAAATTGCAATTGATTGGCTAGCAAGAACAGATATATTTTCCTCTACTGAGCAGGAGTCTTTGCTGATATACCCTTTCGCATTGTCAGCTATATTACATTGTAAGCCGCGCCAATTACCATCTAACGTTTCTTCACTTATTACATTTAAAAATATAGTTCTGGCATGGCACAAATTCTGTAATTTGCTGGAGATAGATTTTTCTTTCTCAGAATTTCTTCCCATTCGGGGTAATCCTCTATTCTCCCCTGGTTTACATCAAAACACTTTTAAGAATTGGGCTGACAAGGGGTTAAACAGGATTGGTCAATTAATCGGCTCAGATTAGTTAGTTCTAGAAGGTGAAACTTTGTTCTCCCTTTATCAGTTACCGAGATCAGATTTATTTGCGTTTTTTCAGGTACGTCATTTTATCGTGACACAGGAGTGGAAGTTTCCTATATCTGCTGCATGGTCCGATGTCAGAGTCTTAATACAGAAATTTGTTTCGGGTGTCACTTCGATCTCGTTAATTTATGATATTATGCTCTCAAAACAAACGCAAGGTTTTTTAAGTAAGATTTGTGGCCAACTAGGTAGGTTAATCCGGGATATAGAGTCGGATAGTATTATACAGAGTTTTAAGTCTCTAGAAAATTGTAAAGTTCCCTCAATATGGCAGGAATCTCATATGAAACTAATAAATAATTTTTATCTCCATCCTGTTAAACTGGCTCGATTCTATCCATCTATGTCAGCTTCTTGTCCTAGGTGTGCATATAGGGAAGCAGATTTATTACATATGTTTTGGAAATGCCTTAGGATAAATCAGCTTTGGTTGAAATTGATATATTGGTTTAATATTATACATGGTGTATCGGTTTCCCTCACGTTCCGGGATATTCTCCTATTGGTTGACCCTTTGAACAGTCTAGATAGGTATTGGACCCGCTCTTTAAATACTTTAATATTAGCGGTAAGACAGAGTATTCTTAAAAAATGGAAAGCAAAAAAGTACCTGTATTTTCCGAGATCCTGCACGCTATCCAAGATCAGATTAGTTTTGAATCATACCACTTACAGGATGCCTCAGAAATTAGAATTAAATTTTTTTTACTTGGCTGGTATCCCATTATTAACTCTTATCCCGCCCCTATAAAAAAACGAATCTTAGCACCTTTTACATCTTCAGTTAGTTTTGCTGAAATGGTCATACTAGACCTTTTTCCGCATTCATGGATATCAAGTGCTACAGAAATTCAGTATTAATTATAGTTTGGAGTCTGGGTAGGAGTGAGGGATTTTCCCCCTTTTTTTTTTTTCTCTTTTCCTTCTCCGTTTTTTTTTCTATTCTTTTTTATCTATTGGTCTGTTTGTCTTGTTTTTTTTGTGTATCTAAAATATAAAAATCCCAGCTCTATGTACAAAGATTGCTCATAATGAGATTAATTTACGGAGAGAAAGTAAATCTGTTTCTATAATTTGTGCCGTTGTTGTTTTATAACATGTTGTACCCTGCCCTGTGTGGCACAAAATGTTGAAAATATTTGATTGTACATTGTGCTGGTAATAAAATAAATATATATATAAAAAAAAAAAAAAACACAATTGCAATGCATACATATATGGTATCAACAGTGCAAAAAAAATGTTTTAGCACATTAGGGCATTTTCTTTTTGCACTTATCAATCCCTTTAAATACATGGGGGTGGATTTACCAAGCAGCGGATGCTGCTATCTACCCCCATACTTTCTGGCTCGCCGGAAATGTAAGTTAAGAAGCAGCGGTCATAAGACCCCGCTGCTCCTTAACTCGTCCACCACCTCTGAGGTGGTGGACAGCAATCAGCCCGATGGTTGATTGACACCCCTGCTAGGGACATTGTACAAGCATTTTAGGGGGTGGCATTGCACAAGCAGTTAACTAGAAATGCTTGTGCAATGATAAATGCTGATAGCGTATGCTGTCGGGCATTTATCTATGTGCAGTAGCGGATCATGTCCGTCCGCACATTGATAAATCTACCCCAAGGTCTCTTATTGATTCGTTAAAGGGACACTAAAAACTTTGAGATGGTAATATAAAATGATAAATCATATATATATATATATATATATATATATATATATATATATATATATATATCAAAGTCTGCAATATACTTTTATTACTTATTTGTTCCCATTTCCTGTAATTCCATTCTGAAATTGTGAGCTTTTCAGTTCCTGTTAGAAATGGAAGTGTTAAACACTTTTATATTCCACACAGCCATTGGCTGCATACTCTAGTGACCTATTTATAACTGTTCTTAAAGGGACACTCAAGTCAAAATTAAACTTCATGATTCAGATAGATCATGCAATTTTAAACAACTTTCTAATTTACTTCCATTAACAAAATGTGCAGTGTCTTTTTATATTTACACTTTTTGAGTCACCAACTCCTACTGTGCATGTGCAGGAATTCACAGCATATACGTATATGCATTTGTGATTGGCTGATGGCTGTCACATGATACAGGGGGAGTGGAAATAGACATAACTTTGCAATCTATTTAACAAAAATCTACTACTCATTTTAAGTTCAGACTAAGTGCTATTGCATTGTCTTCTTATCATGCATTTGTTGATTATGCAAATCTACAGTGTTGACTGGTCCTTTAATTGGCCACAGCAGAGAAGGTAACCTAAGTTACAACATGGCAGCTACCAGTGTTTTATAGTCACTAGAAGTTTACACTTATTTTGTCAATATTTAAACAGATAATGAAACTTTTAAAATACATCTACATGTTATTCTCAGACTAATCTTTTCTTTGAATGCATAATTCTATCTAGCAAGCATTTGTTTAGTGTTTAATGTCCCTTTAATGACCCATAATGGTAATACATACATAAGTGAGCAATTTTTTTTTTAGCTATAAAGCACAACTATTTAATATAGTACACTATGGGGCCGATTTAATAAATGTCTGGCGGACATGATCCGCTGTAGCAAACCATGTCCGGCAGACATCGATAAATGCCGACAGCATACACTGTCAACATTTATCATTGCACAAGGAGTTCTGGTGAAATGCTTGTTCAATGCCGCCCCCTGCAGATTAGCGGGCAATCGGTTGCTAGCAGGGGGTGTCAATCAACCCGATCGTATGAGATTGGGCAGATTGATGTCTGCCGCGTACGAGTTAAGGAGCAGCGGTCTTATGACTGAAGGCTCGCTCAAAAATGGGTACACGACCCCATTCGGGCCATGATAAATCAGCCCCTATGACTCTCATCATCTTAAAAAATAAATAGATTCTATGTATATTTTCATAATGTGATGGTTGGTTACAACATAATTCTGCCAAACACAATCTGAGTACAGTACAAACTGAATCTTTCTTAGATAAAAGCAACCCACTCTGTGATCAGCAAACAATTAGTTTTTCACTAAAACATGTTGCATAAGCCTTGTTTCCCATACACCCCTGCTGAGCAAAGTCAAAAAGACATGGCAGGATGAAAATAGAGATGCATTTTCCTTTGCTTCTATTTAATAGAAATGCCTATACAGCTTTTTATACAAGAAAAGTGTCCGTCAGCAAAACACAGATTTGGCAAATCAAACAAAAGCCTAAATTAAATTTGATTCACTGATCCCTTTCAAACCCAGCCTCAACCATTCAGTGGCACAAAATATTCTTGAACACTTTAAAAAAATAATTGGACTTTTACATATTCAGTATGAAAATTCTACAAGCAAACAGTTCTGTTATCTGCCTAACATACAAAAAAAAAATGGATTTCAAGTTAGTATTATCTATTATGCCTGATTTTTTTTTAAACAAAAACGTAGTTTAGATCCAGTTGTAGAATTGAGTACATTTCATTTAAAAAAAAATAATAAATACTTTCTGCACAAGTTTTTATTTGTAATGTTTTAAATTACTGACTGAAGTAGCTTTTTATACAATTGAATTTGCAGTATATGTGTGATTATTTATGTATTAAAGTCTTTATTTTAAAGAGACATTTTAAAGAGCTGTTTTAAAAAAAAAATACAGAACATCTAAATGAACTAATATTTAACTGAATAATTTGAAAGGTTTATTTTTTTTGTTTTTTTCTCCTGTTGTAGAAATAGTCTGTTATGTGCAGGTGGACTGATAGATTGCTGGGAGTAAATAAGGTAAAGGGTCAGAAAACATACAAACACAGACACAACAGCTTCTGTTTTGTTTTTTCCTAGAACTCACAAGGGCCGCTTCTTACTTGTTTTGCCTTGAAGATAGCTACACAGATTTGCAATGGATCACAGTTAGTAGAAAAGTGTGGAGCATAATATGGTTAGAGTAAGTATGAGAAAAAGGAATAGAGACTGAGAGAATCACTGACCAAAAGACACATATATATATAGTGACACAGAAAAGAGAGCACAGGGAGTAATTACTGAAACACAAATAAATGTTTAAGTTATTTAGGTTTTGCATTTTCTTTCCAGGAGTAAAATCCGTTATTGAGAGACAGAGACAGTGAGGCATAAATACCGGTAAGTGTAGGAGAGGTAGACAGGCAAAAAAAAACAAAAAAACAGAGAGAGGCAAATATGTCAAATTAATGGTAAATACACAGGAAGAAAAAAGCAAACCAATGCAATGCAATGTAAAGTAACTGAAAAATAATAAAGCAACATTAAATTCCACACTGAATTCCCCATAAAGGGCTTGACTAGTGGAGTACAATTAGTAGGGCAGGGGGCATTATCTTTTGCAAATTCTTGCTCAAACAATAACACACAGTCTGGTATTAGAAGTGATTGGTTAGATATATTAAACTAAGCATCTTAAAGGGACATGAAACAGCTGGGTACAAAAACAGTAGCAAGGTTAATAGTCACCATGCTATTGTATTCCCTACTCTACCTGCAGCTCTCCTTAAAGCAGTTCCGTTATCTTAACTGTTTACAGAATCCAGTAGGTAAAGCTCTGCATTTTATACTGGGCGCTGCCATCTTGTAGCTCGTTGCACCATGTGATAGAAGTAGATCTGTGAAGTTACCAGCTTTTTAAAACCTGTACCTTTCACTTAACTGTGCAGTTTTTTGCATAGTTTAAAATAATACAATAAATATAAGCTCCAAGATGGCAGTGCCCAGTGTCAAGATGCAGAGCTTCCCTAGATTATAATTTAAAGGTGTTAAACCAATAGAATGACAGATAGTGCAGGGAATGCTATTAGTGCACTTATTGCACTTGTATTACAAGTGGTGAGTTAAAAGTTACACTCAAGCACAATCCAAAATGCCACTGTAAAGCTTAGCTATTTGTAAAACCTAAAGTAAATTGTATTATTATTATTGTTATTATTAGTATAGCACAAAACTACTTGTGCACCATCTACTGAGCGCACTTTCAGCTTAGAGCACCATCAGTAATATCCAAAATATATTTTACTGTTCATTGTCATAGAAGTCTTTTGTGAGGGATTTAGCCCACCCAGACTATCCAACACTTGAGCTATAAATATTAACTTCTGTTAATATGTTTGCATTCCACTTGCAATCTAGTACAAAATGTTTAATTATGTGTAGCAAAACTTTGCATTATCTTTTATCTTTGTAGAACATGCAATTTAAAGAGACTTTTCACTTCTGTTATCAAATTTGTTTTATTCTCCTTGTATACTTTGCTGAAAATGATACCTGGGTAGGTTTAGGAACAACAATGCACTACAGGGAGATAGCTGGGATTTATAGCTTCACAAATATGTATTTTGGCGTTGGCTCACCTAGCTCCCAGTGATGTTTTGCTGCACACACACACACACATAAACACAAACACACAGAAACACACACACAAAAACACACACATAATGCACATAAAAAATGATTGACCCTATAAACTCTATTTCTATTATTTAAACATCTTGGAACTATAAAAGATATATAATGGGTAACTAGTTTTGTGGTCTGACTCAGTTTATCATGTCACAAGATCATCTGTAAGTATTATAACACCTATCGGTATACTCACCTGCTTTCAGCATTTTTATCCAATTTGCTCTTGAAAAGGGCTTGCATAGCATTTTGCAAAGAAAATGTAAAACACATATACAAAATGTTTTATAAAGGAATTCCTCTGAGGCAATATAGTCAAGGCGATAAACTAATAAAGAAATCCTCAGTGCATGCAATGAACAGATTTGTTTTTATTTAATGGTACAGAAATAGCTATAATTTAGTTCTTACTTGCTCACGCAAGTGCGAATAAGAATACCAGCTTTGTGTGCTTCAGCAGAATGATCACCCATGAGGAAAGTTCTGTCTAAATGGCAACAAATACATTTTTTAAGGGAAATATATGAGGAGAACAATAAAGTGGATTGCCAAGGGGCAACACATTTTTCTTCGATATAGAGAGAGCAAGTCTTTATTAATAAATCGGTGTTAGCAAGCTGCCTACTTTTCTACATTTTCTCTGAGTCTGGGCCACACACAATGATATAGAGAAGAGTCGTGCTTCTCATCCAAATACACACCTAAATCATATGGTTCACTTCTCTGATATAGAGTCCAAATTATTATTATTTTTTTGCTTTGTTTATTTATTTATTTATTTACTTTATGGAATTGCGTTGAATGGGCCGTGTACTCAGACAAGTAGTTGATAAGAGTTCATTGTATCCAAAGCAGTTGCAGAAACCCCCTTTCAAATGGGTTGGGCTCGCTCTCTGCAGTAATGAAATATTCGGTATAGGCAGTGATTTCAATGGGCAAAAGCAGTTATTTCAAGTGACAAAATAAAGGAGCTATTTATTAACAATTCAATTCATTCAAGCAGATAAATTGGATCACTGGTGGCACCTTAAATGTGAGAGAATTTTACAGTACAGTGTCTCTTTTAATAAATTATATATATATATATATATATATATATATATATATATATATATATATATATATATATATATATATATATATATATATATATATATGCAAAATAAATAAGGGATACTATGTAAAGGCAGTTGTAGCAACTCCATTAATCACCATCATCTTATAACTCACAACACATCCACCAAGCCTCCTGGAAATAATCAGATTTGAGTTATGCTGTCCCAAAAACATTGGCATTTTTCTTGAGCAACATTATTTATTTTTAATAGATGTATTGTTTTTTTTCGACAATTAAGCACTACATTACAAAGTATCTGCACACAAAATACAAAATACATACATACACAAAATACATACATGTTTAAAGCCATTTAAAACTGTCATTTATTAAATTGCATGAAAATGGGGCAAAATAAATTACGAAAATATATTACAAAGTTTTTAAAATCATCATTTTATATTAAAATCTTAAAGTGTTTACTGTCCCCTTATTTTGTGTAAGAATTTGATAGTTTCATACGTATGTTTACTTTGTGTATTCCAAGCCTATAATGATTATAAATAGGTAACAATACTATGTAAATGATTACAAAAACAATACAAATGTAATAGGACAATACATTATGCATTCAATCACATGTTTTGCCAGCTGAAATTTGGACATAGGTACAAGCAGTAATGATAAATAACTGGTGATCACAAACAAAGTTAACAATAAAAAAGTGTGACATAAATAAAAAGGATATTGTGTATCAACGACGTGGAAATTTCCCAAAATCATGGTATCTCAACAATAAAAAAAAGAACAAATTATGGTGCAGTATTGTGACAATTAAAAAAAAGTTAATACAATGTGTCAAATTTCTACTCACATAAATGTGAACTATCTTAAGCTCAAGTATCGTGCAATCCTGATTCACAAAGCTATCAGGCTCAGCTCACTCAATGATGGTGGAATCGAAATCTGTAATTGTGTCTCCACAAATAAAGAACAAGAATATAGTGTGATACTGTGTATAACAGATGTAAATTTGATTTGTTCGATATATACTCTTTTAAGGAGCTAAACATCAGCTCCTGATATATAAGCAGACCTGATATTGACTATCAGGGACGCCACAGAAAAGCAAAGGTCCGGAACTGCTATATAAACAATTACATTTATTAAAAGTATAAAAACATACTATATGTATAAAATTAATATCGGACTTGAAGTCACTAAGGGCTACAGAGGATATGTGTAAAAAATGAAGTTGAATCCAAAGTCTCCAGAGAGGATGGTGATGGATTGTTTTTAAACAAACAATGTATCCATTCAGTTATTACTTTGATATGGAGAAAAGCCCTTCACCATGACGCCACTGTATCCACATGCTACCCGACGTAATTTCGCCACTCACCCATGGCTTTTTCAAGGGTGATGATCTAGCGGTCCAGTGATTCTTCTTTTAAGCAAGCAACATCCAATGGCAAGCAATTTTACATTGTAATGGACATTTAAGGTGATATTCTATTGTTCGAAACATCCATTATATATGTGTTCATATAGCCTAGTTTTCAGAAGTCTAGTTGTTATTCCTATATAGAACAAATTACAGCTTCAGGCCAAAAATGTATATTACATATCTGCTGTTGCATTAAAAACAAATGATGACATACAAACTATTTCTAATGAAGATTGAGTAAAAAAAATAATTTTTAATTTATCGGAGAATATAACAAAAAATGAGGCAGAAATTTTAAGTAAGGGTCTCAAATTTGCTCCTAGCGAAAAATTTAATAAATTTGATACCTTTATCGGAATACAAAAGTTTATAAGAAATTTATCTAAAAAAACAAACACTTTCTTCTAAACCCTATGGAAAGGAAAAGTATGAAAAACCCTAATGAAATTGTAACAAATTATATTACCCATACTGGCCTTAAAAACAAATCTACATTAAATCCTACATATTGAAATATTTTTTAAGCTTGTAGAATGTGATTTAAGACAAATGAAAGGAAATTATTGATGTAATTTAAATAAAAAAAGAACAAGAAGCTCTAAAAAATATAAAATTGGACCAAAATATTGTTATCATAGACAAGACCAAATATATTAAAGAATGCAAACGTCTTTTAAATGATAAAGCCACATACAAAAAATTACATATTAATGTTTAAAAAGAAATTGGGGATCTATCTATTAAAGGGAAGAGAGAAAGGTATCTTGGATAGACATGAATTTGATTCAATTAATAGTAAGTTTCCAAAAATAGTGACCATATGTTTCATATGTTTCAAATGGATGTTTTGAACAATGGAATACCACCTTAAATGTCCATTACAATTTAACAATGCTTGCCATTGAATGTTGCTTGCTTAAAAGAAGAATTACTGGACCGCTAGATCATCATCCTTGAAAAAGCCACGGGGGCGTGGTGGAAAGTACGTTGGGTAGCATGTGGATACAGTGATGTCACAGTGAAAGGCTTTTCTCCATATCGAAATGGTAACTGAATGGATACATTTATTTCAAAACAATCCATCACCATCCTCTGGAGACTTTGGATACAACTTCGGTTGTTACACATATCCTCTGTAGCCCTTAGTGACTACAAGTCCTGATATTCATTTTATACATATAGTATGTTTTTATACTTTGAATAAATTTAATTGTTTATATAGTGGTTCCAGACCTTTGCTTTTTTGTGGCCTCCCTGATAGCTGATATCAGGTCTGCTTATATTATCAGGAGCTGATGTTTAGCTCCTGAAAAGTGTGAGTATATATCAAACAAATCAAATTTACATCTGTTATACACAGTATCACATTATATTCTTGTTCTTTATTTGTGGAGACACAATTACTGATTTTCGATTCCACCATCACTGAGTGAGCTGAGCCTGACAAATTAGAGATAGTCCCACTAGAAAGATATATAAAAGATGGTATAACCCTTGGGGGCTTAGAATCTTAAAGAATCACACTTTCAGTCAAGAGAATATTGCATTTATAAATAGATGGAATGGCATTTTAGAAGAGTGCATACGTAGACTTATGTCCCTTATTGTTTCTGAGGAAAAGAAAATCTTGACAGACATAGACCGAGAAATCCATAATATTGAACAACAAATGACCCATTTTTGTCAAGAAAAAGAATATAAAGATAAAAGTAAAAATGTAATAGATTCCCTAGAAGTTCTAAAAAAAGAAATTAAAATGGTTAAGATAAAAAAAACACCAAAGGGATCTACAAGATTATAGAGAAAGAAATAAAAGAACATATAAAAAAAGAGAAAAATAAGCCCTTTAACCCCTTGAGTGCTAATTACGGCTCTGAGCCTTCACAGAGTTTCCCACTCTGTTGCTAACGACGATTCAGAGCCGTCGCTAGCACTCTCCCACCTTAAGGGAGATTTGGGGGCTCCCACCCGCTCCTACCCCAGTGATCGGGCCTGCATAGTGACAGGCAACGTCGGGGCTTCACGTTATGTGCAGTGATGTCACGTGCAATGACGTGATGACATCACCGCGCAACTTTATTTATACTTAATAATGTTAAGTATAGGAGCAGGGGGCATGCTGCTTAGAAGTCTGTTTCTCAGGCATCTAAGCAGCTAGAGACCCCCAAGACCCACTGTTCGAAAGGTAATCGCCAAACCTTTCCAACAATGTAAGTCTTGGGGATATGAAAAAAAATTAAATAAAATAAAAATAATAATTAAAAAAAAAACTTAAAAAAGCTTAGCATCCAGGTGAGAAAGTGCTTAGCACTCAAAGGGTTAAAAAAAAACAATTGGAATAAAGATAAAATTTCACCTAGGTTTTATACAAATAATAAAAATAACCCCTTGAATAGTTTGATGAAAAAATGAGAAAAGATCCAGAGAAGGACAATATAGCAAACATTGGGATACAGATAAGAATTTTAAAAATAGTAGTCATTCAAATCACAGGGATGACAGAAATGAATGGAAAACAGTACAAGGGAATAGATCTAGAGATAATTATGAAACTTACAGGGACAGTGTCAGAAATTTTGAAGGTAGAAATTTTGATAGCAGAAATTTCAAAAATAGAAAGAGATTTGAAGTCCTGGAAAACCTTCAGGATAATGAGGAGGAAGCTTTTTTTAGGACAAAAGAAAAGGAAATATGTATCAGACACAGACATTTTTTCCAAAAGGAGATGGGAGATAGAGGAAGGAAGAGATTCAAGGGAAGAGAGATACAACAGAGAAATTTATTAAAAACAAATGTTGACATACAAACTATTTCTAATAAAGATTTAGTCAAAAAAATAATTTTTTATTAATCGGAGAAGAATATAACAAAAAATGAGGCAGAAATATTAATTAGGGTCTCAAATTTGCTCCTAGCCAAAAAATGAATTAATTTGATACCTTTATTGGAATACAGAAGTTTGTAAGAAATTTATCTATAAAAAAACACTTTCTTCTAAACCCTATGGAAAGGGAAAGAATGAAAAACCCTAATGAAATTATAACAAATTCTATTACCCATACTGGCCTTAAAAACAAATCTACATTCAATCCTACATATTGCAAATCTGCACCTATGGAAATATTTTTTAAGCTGGTAGAAAGGAAATTATTGATTTTATTTACATAAAAAAGAACAAGAAGCTCTAAAAAAATGTAAAATTGGACAAAAATATAGTGATTAATTGGGCTGATAAGGGGGGGTTATAATGGACAAGACCAAATATATTGAAGAATGCAAATGTCTTTTAAATGATAAAGCCACATACAAAAAAATAGATATGAATTCCATTAATATGTTTAAAAAGAAATTGGAGATCTATCTATTAAAGGGAAGAGCGAAAGGTATCTTGGCGAGACATGAATTTGATTCTATTAATATTAAGTTTCCAAAAATAGCGATCTTCTATATATTACCGAAACTGCATAAGGATAGATTGAATCCCCGGGTAGACCTATAGTGTCGGGGGGTAAATTATTTAACAAGCAATCTATCTAAGTATATAGACATCCTATCTGAAAGATACAGTAAGTGTTCTAAATGTACTAAATAATGTAAAGTGGAATAGCGATTATTGGCTAGTTACAGGAGATGTAACCTCTTTATATACAATCATAACCAAAAAAAATGAGGCTTAGAAGCAGTTAATCATATGTTGACCCATTTGAGTGACTTATGTGAAGCACAGATAGATTATATTGTGGAGGGTATTGAGTTAATTTTGGACACCATTTTTTTGTGGTTTAACTATGACTTTTATTTGCAAATAGGAGGTATGGCGATGGGTACGCGTTTTGCCCCCAGCTATGTCATCCTTTTTATGGCCACTTGGGAAGAGCTTTGGGTATATGGCAGACATAGCTGGGGGCAAATCATCGTATTGTACCATCACTACATTGATGATATTTTGTTTATATGGAAGGGATCAGGAGATGAACTTGCTTTGGTCCTAAATAATTTACAAAATAATGATTGGAATATCATTTTTTCTTGGGAATTCAGTCAATCTAGGGTCAACTTCTTGGACCTTGAAATATATATATAGAGAATGATGTATTGAAATCAAAACATTTCTTTAAAAAGATTGATGTAAATAATAACATAGATTTAGATAGCTGCCATCATAGAAGATGGATCGAGAACGTACCAAAAGGGCAGTTTCACAGGATAAGAAGAAATTGCAAGGATGATTCTGTGTATTTTGAACAAGCACAAATTTTGAAAGACCATTTTCTAGAGAAGGGTTTTAAAGAAGAGAAATTGAATAATGAAGTTGAGGAAATTGGGGGTCTAGATAGACATGATATGTTACAATATAAGGAAAAGAAAAATTGTAATAATAATAATAATAATAATAATATGAATTTTGTCTTTAAGTATAATAACCAAAATAAAGAACTAAAAGATAAATAGATAATCATTGGGATATACTAAACAAGAGACTCCATACTTAATTCATTTCTTCCAGATAGACCTAATTTAATCTTCAAAAAGGCCCTTAATTTGAAAGACCATGTGACTAAAAGTTTTATCAGAGACAAAACAACAAATAATTGGTTAACTGATATAAAGGGATTTAAATACTGCAGAAATTGTGTAGGCTGCAGTAATTTACCAAATCAAGAAAAGGAAAATAGAAATATTTTCCACTCAAGAAATTACTTGCAACAGCAGATATGTAATATACCTTTTTCCCTGCAGCTGTAATTTGTTCTATATAGGAAAAACAACTAGACTTCTGAAAACTAGGATATATGAACACATATACGTATATTATAAAAAAAAAGGTTCACCTAAACATCCTATTTCCCTGCACTTTAAAGAAAAACATGATAAAGATCCCAGTGGATTAATTTTTATGGGTATTAGGGAAATAGATAATCATCGGAGGGGTATAGCTAAGGATAAGGAACTATCAAAGTTGGAAATTAAGTGGATCTTTGAGCTTAATACTCTGATATCTTTTGGCCTAAATGTAGGGTTCGAATTGTGCCATTTTCTTACTGAATAAGTATTAATATATGTTGTCTTATTGCTTTGTATCTATACATATTCCATTATCTCCAATTATGTTAATGTATTCTATATCTTATGTAAGATGAAGTTCAATGGACTACATGATTTTATATATTTTGTATATATTTTCTTTGTTTAATCTGTAAATGGATCTGTAATCCATTCATGCAATACCACTTTAAATGTCTTTTATAATATACAGTATATTGTGTGTTAGACTAATTGCGAGTTTCCTATGTAAAACTGGTTACATTTTCCTTGATACGATGAATCAGATAATTCATATGTTTCAAAAAGACGTTTCAAACAATGGAATATCATCTTAAATGTCCATTACAATTTAACATTGCTTGCCATTGGATGTTGCTTGCTTAAAAGAATAATCACTGGACCGCTAGATCATCACCCTTAAAAAAGTCACGGGGGCGTGGTGAAAGGTACGTCGGGTAGCACGTGGATACAGTGACGTCATGGTGAAGGGCTTTTCTCTATATCAAAGTGGTAACTGAATGGATACATTGTTTTTTTTAAAACAATCCATCACCATCCTCTCTGGAGACTTTGGATACAACTTCAGTTGTTACACATATCCTATATAGCCCTTAGTGACTTCAAGTCCTGATATTCATTTTATATATATAGTATGTTTTTATACTTTTAATAAATGTAATTGTTTATATAGCGGTTCCGGACCTTTGCTTTTGTGTGGCCTCCCTGATAGTCGATATCAGGTCTGCTTATATATCAGGTGCTGATGTTTAGCTCCTGAAAAGTGTGAGTATATATATCGAACAAATCAAATTTACATCTGTTATACGCAGTATCACACTATATTTGTGTTCTTTATTTGTGGAAACATAATTACAGATTTCGATTCCACCATCACTGAGTGAGCTGAGCCTGACAGCTTTGTGAATCAGGATCGCACGATACTTGAGCTTAAGATAGCTCAAGTTTATGTGAGTAGAAATTTGACTCATTGTAATAACTTTTTTTTAATTGTCACAATACTGCACCATAATTTGTTATTTATTTATTTTTTGAGATACCGTGATTTTGGAAAATTTACACGTCGTTGATACAGGATATCCTTTTTATTTCTATCACATTTTTTATAGTTACAAGCAGTGTAAATGTATTCTTGAAAATAATAAAAATCAAAATATCAGCCAGGATGCATCAGAATATATAAATTGTTCAACCAAGTTATAATATATTTAACTTTTTTTTTTTTTATCTTCTGTCTGTAGAGAACAATATGCCCTTTCACATTGACTTGGTTCACACTGCTTTGTTCCTCATGATTTCCCTTTTAAAACTATTCTTTTATTCATAGTACGGGGAGATGGTATTCAAGGAAAGCATTGTTTGCTGATTGATAGAATTTAGCTAAGGGGTATTCTTAAGGGAATTTAGTACAATCATCCAATGAATGACAGCCAGATTAGGAGGAGCTCCTCGTGCTTATTGCTATTAGTAATTTAAGAAAAGATTATAAGTATTTGAAGTACTTTTATATCTTGCAATTAAAATAGGCATTACAAACTGAATCAGGTTTTATAAATGAGTTATCTGAAAGCTACAAAAATTGCTATGTGCAATTTGTAAAAATTGTCTCTTTTAAAAGTAGTATAATGTAGTTTTAATCCATGTCACTTTAAAATATGTGTCTTTTCATGCTTGTTAACAATGCTCATTATACTTTTCAGGTGGGTAACGATATAAGATTGCACATCCTGCAGTAATATGCAAACACAATAACTTTTAATGGACATGTTGGTGCAATAACAAAATGTTCTAATAAATCAGAACATTTTTTACACAATATAATATTATAAAGCCCTAAATAAAGAAACTTTCCCACCTCCTTAATGTGACCTTCAATACAGCAGACAACATATGATTTTTGTACATAAAGATCTAACCATGAGATTTTGGCAAACATATACCTCCTGATGGGATGACCAGATCATCCGGCGAGACAACGTCCTCCCCCTCCCCTCTTTACTTAGGGCTAGATTTATCAACGCTGAGGTGTACAGGGGCTAGTATACGCGCCCCTTTACACCTCAGCTCGCCTGTGGCGGGGCAAAATTACCCGCAGGTAATTAACATTTTGCGCTCGTGTGCAATCCCGCCCCCTGCTCGCGCACAGCCAATCACGTGCGGGCAGGAGCTGTCAATCTCCTCGGTCGGACTCGACCAAGGAGATTTAATTTCGCCACAATAGAGCTGGCGAAGATGTTAGGGAAGCAGTGGTCTGGTGACCGCTGCTTGATAAATCGCGGCGAGCAAGTTCTTGTGAGAACTTGCTGCTGCAGGGGCTTGATAAATCTAGCCCTTATTCTTCTCTCCTTCTCTTAGTTATTTTTTCTCCTCTCTTTACTCTTTTTAAACTTGTGTTGACATACATCACGTTTTAGACATTGTCTACAATCATACAATTTATTTAGTATTATAAGAATCGGAGTTATGTATAACTGATAACCTCTTTCTCTTCAAGACAAAGAGGTATGAATGCAATGTTAGCTATAAGACTCATAATGGCAATGACTTTGTATTATACATGGAAATGATGTATATGTTATTGTAAATTGGCACACTTATAACTTAATAAAAATATTTTAACATAAATCAGAACATTTTGTTATTGAACCAATCTCACTTGGTAATCATGTCATGCAAACGTATTAAACACATAGTTCAAGCCCCGCTAGGTAACTGCAATGCATTGCACCTCCTCAGCAGGACAATGTAGTTATGAAGATGCAATGCATTGACATAAACAGAACACAAACAGTGAGCCAATCAGGATTGGAATATGAATGTAGCTTCCAATCTCCAGCTGTGTTCTGCTTGAGACAAAGTTGTGATAATGTTTAAAGGCTTTATTTTTGCAAAAGGACAACAAAAATGCTTCTATGCTACCATGCAGGCTTGTTGAGAGGTGTACATACACAGGGCCCTGCATTCTGAGAGGCTCCAAAATAAGATCAAGTTATGAGAATGTGCAATTTACATCCAGTATCTAGTTTATGAAGGTGTGTTTATTGTATTAGTAGTTTTTTTTTTTTTTTTTTTTTTTTTTTTTTTTTAAGATTCTATATGCATTTAACGGAGCACCAGAAGTAAGGAAAAGTTACACCAGGTAGTGAGTGCATAAACGTATATACGTATATATATATATATATATATATATATATATATATATATATATATATATATATATATATATATATATATATATATATATATATATAATAATATGTGTTAAAGGAATAAAAAGATTAAAAACATGAGCTGACTACTGCAAAGTTGATAAGATAAACATACTCAACAAAGAAGCTTTTCGAGGACTATGTCCTTGGAGTGCAAAACAATCAATTATTATATATTACTTAAACATCTCTTCAGTCATTTCCCATCTAAATTTATTTAAGAGAAAGTTGCAGGGAGTCAGCACTATAGCATAATATGTTTTATAGGAGGTTAGCATAGGTTAAAATTCTGTTTGAAATTTTCATGTTGCTATACCTTTTAAGAACTTTTTAGAGTGACAGATTCTATCTCAGATACACTGAAGCTGAACTTATTTTCCATAAATGTATGTTAATTCAACTTTATACACATTACACGTACAGTGTGTCTGATTTTGATTGGCAGCTGCCCCTCTAGCACAGCTATTTGAGTCTGATGAATTTCAAATTGTTCAAAATATAAAACTTATTTCAATGCTAAAATTCAAGCGTATATTAAGTAAGCAAAATATATCTACTAATAGCTAAAAATTATCCTCAAGGGAAAAGTTACAAAAAGTGCTCTTATATTACCAAACACATAAAAGAAATAGCAATAAAATGTACACGATGGATTAAGAAATGATTGAAAAAATTGGTCTGACAAATAAAAGCACACAAAGTGTAAAAAAACCAACATATTGCAGTATCATAATACTATCAGTGGTTGTAATTTGGCAGCAGCCATATTTTTTATACATATAAGGTGCATCCAATAGGCATCTTAATAAAATAAGATGCTGGGCACTTCAAAATGCAAAAGAAAAATGTTATTTAAATTCCTTGTGTTATGTCTACAGATTCATTAATCTTTTCTTAAAACTGTTCACAAATTAAATCTTGCCACACCTCATAAGATGAGAAGAGGTTGTGAAATAATATATTAAAGATTTTTTAAATCCTTAGAGATGTAGAAATAAGATTCATAGAATAATGTAAAAATAAACTTAGCAAAACAATTTAAGAGACTTAAATGCCTGAAGATTACAAGTAAAGGTGCAAAGCTTGAAATTGATGTAGAGTCACTGTAACGGTTTCCTGTTAATGAAAGGTTCCCAAATAGTTTACAGTATCATCTATCTTCATACGAAAGGTTTATTGCTATATTAATCACAGAAAGCGATGAGTAAGTGAACAGCAATTCCTTTTTGGTTGACCAGCATCAGCCAAACACATTATAAATATATATACAAAATATTTTGTACAAAGTGACAGTCACTAACTGTGGGATTGAATGAAGGCCAAATTACAATATACTCCCACCTATGCTAAAGATAAACCCACAAAATAAAAATTGCATGATGGTTAAAAAAAAAATACTTAGGAAAATAATTAGTAATAATGTAATTTAAAGGGACGATGAAATCAAAATTCCATTTTCATAATATTTCCAACAATTTTATACGTTATACATTGTTCTAAACGTTGCTGCTCTCTAGAGATCAACAATGTTAAAACATTGTTAGTTTGTTTTCCTTTTTTTCTTTATTTTATTCGTTGAAATTTAGCAAACACAAAAATAGACAATTCATTTGGACAATGTATGCATAAAAGAAATCATATAATATTAACATTACTATATATATGAACTAATATGGCATTTTAAACCTACTGCTTTATAAAAGAAAGAAACAAACAAAAAATATAACATAATATACAATCTTAATCCAAATTAAAATTAAAATCATATAGATAAACATTCTTTGAATTATTATTATTATTATTATTATTAGTTATTTGTAGAGCGCCAACATATTCTGCAGCGCTATAAACAAAGGGGGAGTACAACAAAACAATTATAGGGATCAAATGGGTAGAGGGCCCTGCCAAGAGTTGCACTGTTGTAGTCAGCTCTTAAGAAGGTGATCTACAAACAGCTGGACTCTTAGGCTTACATGCTAAGGGGGTTCTGGGGATAGCAATGGAGGAGAGGAACTGGTATAAAGAAAGGTTAGTGTAGGTTGTATGCATCCCTGAACAGTAGCGTCTTTAGGGAGCACTTGAAGCTTTTAAAACTAGAAGAGAGTCTTGTGGAGCGAGGCAGAGAGTTCCACAAGATGGGAGCCAGTCTGGAAAAGTCCTGTAAACGGGAGTGTGATGAGGTGACAAGACAGGAGGAGAGTAGGAGGTCATGAGAAGAGCGAAGGGGACGGGAGGGAGAGTATCTGGAGACAAGGTCTGAGATATAGGGGGGAGCAGTGCAGTTGAGGGCTTTGTATGTCAGAGTGATAGTTTTGTGTTTGATCCTAGAGGCAAGAGGAAGCCAGTGAAGGGATTGGCAGAGAGGTGCAGCAGATGAAGAGCAACGTGTAAGGAAGATGAGTCAAAATAATTCTGTTTTAGGGCAATTCAATTTACATTAAGAAAAACAACCGCACATTCCCAGTATACTCCACATCAATATTAAAGGGACAGTTTACTCAAAAAATGTCTCCCCTTTAATGTGTTCCCAATGATCCACTTTACCTGCTGGAGTGTATTAAATTGTTTACAAGTATTTCCATTAACTGTATATTGGCATTTGAATTAGTTTATTTAGTCTGTGGTATCCCCACCCATCCTGAAAGTTTTTGGCATCGAGGCCAAGCTGTGTTAACACAGCCAGTAGAATAAATTACAATCCCATTGGGTTATAGAAGAGATAAGGTAATAAAATGTTCATTTTCCATTGTTCTCTACAAGTGTTAGTGATTGGTTTATAGACAGATATAATATAAAGAAGCAGGTATATGTACACAATGTGAAAAAGTAATGAGATCTGAATATACCTACAAGATCAACCCATTTTATTAGGTTGTGGCTTCAAAACAAAAAAATCAGCTAATTCATATACACAAATAAGTGTTAAAAAAGCAAATCTCATACAATTTATACTCTGCAGCTGGTACAAAAAGTAATTGGAAACACATTAAAGGGACACTGTACCCAAAATTTCTTTCGTGATTCAGATTGAGCATGAAATTTTAAGCAACTTTCTAATATACTCCTATTATCAAATTTTCTTCATTCTCTTCTAATCTTTATTTGAAATGCAAGAATGTAAGTTTAGATGCCGGCCCATTTTTGGTGAACAACCTGGGTTGTCCTTGCTGATTGGTGGATAAATTCATCCACCAATAAAAAAGTGCTGTCCAGAGTACTGAAACCAAAATAAAAGCTTAGATGCCTTCTTTTTCAAATAATGATAGCAAGAGAACGAAGAAAAATTGATAATAGGAGTAAATTAGAAAGTTGCTTAAAATTGCATGCTCTTTCTGAATTACAAAAGAAAAAATTTGGGTACAGTGTCCCTTTAAGGGAAAAACAATTTTAAAGTATACTGTCCCTTTAATGGACAGTGTCCTATTGTTCCCACGTGAAAAAAGAAATGCAAGGTATTGCACATGAATACTAAGGTACAACATCTTGTTGCCAATAAGCGGGAGGAAAAAACACCCAGTGCATTACACATCAATACTGAGGGACAACATGCTGTTGCCCATAATTGGGGGGAAAACACCCAGTGCATTACACATCTATAGTGAGGGACACTATTGCCTATAAGTAAAAAAAGAAAGAAAAAAACAAAAGTATCCCAAAAGGATAAACCATTTTTTAATTATCATGTATCAGTTAGTTTATAATGCCTTTCTGAATACAAGGTAACATTCCATAACTGAAATAAAATAAAATTTTCCATCAGGAATGGAAAACAAAAACAAAATAGACACTCTCTGTCTCCTCCCAAAATAACTCAAACCCCTTAGTCACACAGCTTATTTTCCAATAATGCTTTTAACCTCTTAAAGGGTTGAAGGATTTGACAATAACATTCCTGGGTTGATTCACAATATAGTTCGATTTTTGTAAAAAAAAATCTTAATAGCTGATTCTGAGGCAATATTTATATTTTGCTGTTCAATAAACATCTGTTCATTAATAAGGCTAATTAATTTGTTTAAGCTTGGCACTTTAGCATTCCCTAAGAATTATATTTCTTCCAACTAACATTATGGTATTAATAAATCTTCTAAAAATGCCCAGTTCTCCACCTGAGAGAAGGAAAATCATAAAGCAAAATTAATATAACATTTATTTTAAATGTTTTTAACCAATATTCAATCTAACTCCAAAACTGTTTGACTTTTGGGCATTCAAAAAAATAGTTTGATACATCAGCTTTAGTAAAATAACATCTTACACAGCAACACATTCTGGGCAAGATTACAAGTGGAGCACTATTTAGCACTTTCAGTTGATAGCTAACACCACTCAAAGTAAAATTTTAACGTACAGGTTAGCGAACATATCACAAGTTGAAATTAAGTGTTTTTTTGTGCAAGCAAAACCTATCGCTGGCTAAATTCAGGACTTTGTATATTGCTACTGCATTAACTTCTCCGGTGCTCTGACAAAATGCAGACGGACATTTGGCAGACAGACATTTGGCAGACAGCCTTCTGTCAGACCGACATTTGGCCGATGGACAGAATGCCGAAGCATGTTCCGATTTTGGTCGAGGGCAGATATGCTCCAGAGTGCTCTGTTCTAATCAGAGCCTCGGGCGCCGCAACTGCCTCTGGGTACCTTACCATGGGTCCCAGCCCGCACGTCTTGTAATTCTCTGCCTGGGAAATTATCTATCGAATCTATCTATCTATCAATTCTATCTATCTATCTATCTATCTATCTATCGAATCTATCAAATTTATCTATCGCATCTATTAATCTATCTATCTAATCTATGTATCTATCTATTAAATCTATCTATTTATCTATCTATCTCGTGGCCGGACTGTTATCTGACAGCCACTTGTGTGTCGGCCAAATGTTCATCGGCCAAATGTCCATCGGCCAAATGTCTGTCGGCTAAAAGTCCGGCCACAGACTTCTCCACATAGAGGCCTATTTATCAAAGGTCTTGCGGACCTGATCCAACAGTGTGGATCAGGTCCGCAAGATCTCGCTGAATGCAGAGAGCAATACGCTCTCCGCATTCAGCATTGCATCAGCAGCTCTTGTGAACTTCTGGTACAACGCCGCAACCTGCAGACTCGCGGACAATAGGCCGCCAGCAGGGGGTGTCAATCAACCCGATCATAATTGATCGGGTTGAATTCCGGCGATGTCTGTCCGTCTGCTCAGAGCAGGCGGACAGGGTTATGGAGCTGCGGTCATACGGAGCTTGATAAATGTGCCTCAAGGTCTTTAATGGAGCATGCTGTTAAAAAAAGCCCCCCCAAAAAAAGATATCAGTCATATGCTAACCCAACACCTTATTAAACACACAGCACTATAGCTGATAGGAGTTATTAATATATCACATTCCAATGTTCTTCACATACAGAACAATGTTATATATATATATATATATATATATATATATATATATATATATATATATATATATATATATATATATATATATATATATATATATAAATATTATAAAGGCTCAAATATATGAGATCTCAGGTTTTAGAGGAAAAAAAAGGGCAGGCAAAGGACTTTAACATTGAGATACATACATACATAAACATATTTAATTATATGTATGTACATATATATATATATATATATATATGTTTATATTTGTGTACATTTGTATTTATGTATTTATATGTGTATATACACATATAAACACATAAATACACATGTACACATATTTAAAAGGATATTAAACCCAATTTTTTTCTTTCATTATTCAGATAAAGCATGCAATTTTAAGAAACTTTCTAATTTACTACTATTACCAATTTTTCCTAACACTTTTGGTATCTTTATTTAAAAATGTAGGAAGTTACCCTATTTTTTGTTCAGAACCCTAGGTAGTGCTTGGAAGAGGTTATCTTTTCCGCCATAGTCTAATTGCGCTAGAAGTAAACCGTTTGCGCTTGTCGGGTTAGCGCCAGCGCAATGACTTTTTACTTTCAACTCATAATACCAGCGAAACCCGACACATGCAAATAGATTACTTCCAGAGTAATTAGCGCTCTAGCAGAAGCGGTAAATACTGCTCCATTTGTAATCTGGCTATAAGGCTACATATTTGAAAGGAGCCTGATGATCCTGACCGATTTACCAGCGTTTCTTGTTTATTAAAGAAAAAATGATTGCTGAAATCCCTAACTTGGCTCATGATTGTTAAGCTCAGGTGAGAGTAAATCCCACAAGTACTTGTTATCAGAATGTAAACTTCTATTCTTTTTACACAATATGACTAGTGTACCCTGTATAGTAATGTAAAATCTAAATGGCTAAGCTATTGCTCTATATATTTGCAAAACAATATCATTGAAATTGAAAAATATAATTTCACTTATGAAAAAATATTTTCCAAGAGGGTTTATAAAAGAAAGACAAGGAACTGTAGGAATATACTGGGCATCATGACTAGAGCTCCTTTGTCTATTAAAGCAGAGAAAGTGTCAACTACGATTTCCTCCACTGCACAAAACTTGAGCTGTCTGCACTTTCTCTGGTTGCAACCTTAGTTTTATACAACTGATCCGTCAAATACCAACCAACAAGGGCCCTCATTCAAATGCCTCAGAAAACACTGTTCCCAAGTTCAGGTGATTTGAGCTTTGTTTTCTAAGCCATTCTAATCCTTCAGAAGAGCTGTTGTTTAAATTAGTAAAGCCACTAGAATTCCAAAACACAATAACAGGAACATCTAGTTAAATACACAAAAAATATAGGAAACAGGATTCTGACAAACCTTTACTGAAGCAAATGATACAAAACCAAAGCAAACATAAAGTGGAACAGCTGATTGTTTTAATATTGACAATGACTGCCTAATGTGTTTGAAAGCAGGTTTATTCAATAAACCAATAATGTCAGTTCATGACATGTATAATTAACTTCATAGCATTTTACTAATTTTAACTAATTTTATATTAAACCTTTTTACTGGTAGTTGAAATCACAATAAACAGTTTCATATTGATATTTTAGTTGTTTCTTTATTTAAAAATATGATTTCAGTAAAATCTCCAACAGTTATTAATGTGTTAATGAAACATAAACAAAAGCTTTTAAAAAATGTGCAATGTGGAGGTGGTAAAGTAAGTTTTTGCTTGATTTTTTATGATTTCTGTGATAAGCACTTCTAAGAATTCTGAAGCCCAATTCTTCTCAGAGTACAGTCTTTGTCAGAGGGAGTATCGCCTGAAGAAAGTATCGCCTGTTTGATTTTATGGTTTTCCACGCGGGAAATCTTTTCAAGGTTCTCTGTTATCGGTGGTAGGGATTCATCTCCTACCTCCCTTTTCAGATCTACGATATATACTCTTACATACCATTACCCCTGCTGATAGCTTTCAGTACTGGTTTGGCTATATGCTATATGTCGATGGGTGTTCTTCGGTAAGTATGTATCATTATTTTTAGACACTCTCAGCTATCCTTTGGCGCTTTATGTATTAGTATAAAGTTTTAAATATATGTATTTTACTTATCTTTGCCATGTGTCAGGTCTATGTGTATTTCCCTTTGCAGTCCAGCAGTTTCGTTATGGGAATCATGTTTAGGAAGTTTGTCTTACCTGGGGTATAGTCCTTTTTTCAATATGACTTGTTTTTTCTTGGAAAACTTGTGGGCAAATTAGCCTCGCAAGGGCGCAAAATGCTATTTATTGCGTCATTCTTGGGGTGAGAATTTTTTGGGGGTGCGAATGTGCGTCTGTCATGACGCAAGTTCGTCATTTCCTGAGTTGCAGTTGATGCTAGGTTGTTTGGCACAAAATTGTGTTTGTTATGACGCAAGTTGCGTCATTTCCTGGATGTTTGTTGGAGACAAAAAAATTCTCAACTTCCTTTTACGTTGTGCGTCATACTTGGCACCAAAAAATTTAGTTTTATTTTACCTAACTTCATATATGCTCCTTGCCTTCTTTATGCTCAGAGGGCTATGCTATTTGCTTTTTTTGCCAATTTTAGCATTTGCATTTTTTCCCATTCCTGAAACTAATGTTATTTTTCTTTTTTTACATTTTACAAGATGTCTCAATTTGATCCTGTCTCAGAAGCTGCTGTAGGAACCATGCTGACTGAACACAGTTCTACCAAAGCTAAGTGTATCTGTTGTATGCTAGTGGAGATTATGGGCCCATTTATCAAGCTCCGTAAGGAGCTTGTGGGCCCATGTTTCTGGCGAGTCTTCAGACTCACCAGAAACACAAGTTATGGAGCAGCGGTCTAAAGACAGTTGCTCCATAACCCTGTCTGCCTGCTCTGATGAGGTGGACAGGAATCGCCGCGAGTCTGCAGGGGGCGGCGTTGCACCAGCAGCTCACAAGAGCTGCTGGTGCAATGCTGAATACGGAGAGTGTATTGCTCTCTGTATTCAGCGATGTCTGTCAGACCTGATCCGCAGTGTCGGATCAGTTCCGACAGACATGATAAATAGGCCCCTATAACTCCAGCTGTAGTATGTAACAGTTGTCATGATAAGCTTTTGAATGCAGAAAAGGTTTCTATTAGTGCTAGTACAGTATCTGTTGTTCCTTCAACATCTAAAGTACATGATATCCCTGTTGATATGAAAAATTATATTGCTGAAGCAATACAGAAGGCTATGGCTGCTATGCCGCCTTCAAATAAATGTAAAAGGTCTTTTAAAACTTCTCATAATACTGATGAAATTTGTAATGACTGGCAACATACTGATATAGCCTCCTCTGATGAGGATCTCTCTGACTCAGAAGATCCTACTTCAGACATTGACACTAATAAATCATCTTATCTTTTTAAGATTGAGTATATTCATTCTTTGTTAAAAGAAGTGTTAATAACTTTGGATATTGAGGAGTCTGGTCCTCTTGATAATAAATTCAGTAAATGATTAAATTCTGTTTATAAACCTCCTGTGACTACTCCTGAGGTTTTTCCTGTTCCTGATGCCATTTCCGATTTGATTGCTAAGGAATGGTCTAAGCCTGGTACTTCTTTTGTTCCTTCTTCAAGGTTTAAAAAGTTGTATCCTTTGCCAGTGGCTAAATTAGAGTTTTGGGAAAAAGTCCCTAAGGTTGATGGGGCTATGTCTACACTTGCTAAACATACTACTATTCCTATGGAAAATAGTACTTCTTTTAAGGATCCTTTAGATCAGTGCTTGACGAATATGTTCAAAAATTAGGAGCCAATAAGAATATTAAGGAGCCAGGCATATTTTTTAGGAGCCAGACAGTTGGATTTGTATATAGATATATGGAGAATAACCCAAAAAGTTAGGAGCCAGGGGTAAAATTCTAGTAGCCAGTGGCTCCCAGGCTCCTGGGTTTGTCGAGCCCTGCTTTAGATAGAAAGATTGAATCTTATCTAAGGAAAGCTTATTTGCATTCTGGCTATATGCTCAGACCTGCCATTTCTATGGCTGATGTTGCGGCTGCATCAACTTTTTGGTTGGGTAGCTTAGCACAACGGAAAAAAGACTGATTTGCATAGCATTGTTCGTTTGCTTCAACATGATAATCATTTTATCTGTGATGCTATTTTTGATATTATCAAGATTAATGTTAAATCTATATCTTTGGCTATTTTAGCTAGAAGAGCTTTATGGCTCAAATCATGGAATGCTGACATGGTATCTAAATCTAGGTTACAATCTCTATCATTCCAGGGTAATAATTTGTTTGGTTCCCATTTGGATTCTATTATTTCCACTGTTACTGGGGGGGGGGGGGGAGAGGGAGAATTTTTGCCTCAAGATAAAAAGTCTAAAGGCAAACATAAAGCTTCTAATCGGTTTTGTTCCTTTCGTCAGAATAGAGAACAGAAAACCACTTATTCCACTAAAGACTCTGGCTCCAATTGGAAGCCATCCTTGAGTTGGAATAAATCCAAGCCTTACAAGAAACCAAAATCATCTCCCAAGACTGTATGAAGGTGCGGCCCTCGATCCAGCTCTGCTGGTGGGTGGCAGATTTCAAGACGTTTGGGCAGGTTCCATTCAGAATCATTGGATTCAGAATATTGTCTCTCAGGGGTATCAAATATGTTTCAGAATAAGAACTCCTGTGAGAAGATTTTTTTCTCTCACTTTCCAACAAGTACTGTGAAAGCTTAGGCTTTTCTGAAGTGTGTTTCAGATCTAGAGCTTTTAGGAGAAAATGTACCAGTTCCAATTCTGGAACAGGGTCTGGGTTTTTATTCAAATCTATTCATTGTCCAAAAGAAGGAAATTTCTTTCAGACCAGTTCTGGATCTGAAGTTTTTGAATCATTTTGTAAGGGTCCCAACTTTCAAGATGGTGACTTTAAGGATTATTCTGCCTTTTGTACAGCAAGGTCATTACATGTCCTCAATAGACTACCAGGATGCGGATCTTCACATTCCAATTCATTCAGACCACTATCGGTTTCTGAGATTCTCTTTTCTAGACAAGCATTACCAATTTGTTGCTCTTCCATTTTGCCTAGCAACAGCTCCAAGAATCTTTTTGAAGGTTCTTGTTGCCCTTCTATCTGTAATCAGAGAGCAAGGTATTGCAGTGTTTCCTTATTCGGACGATATCTTGGTACTGGCTCAATCTTTTCGTTTAGCAGAATCTCACACAAATCAACTTGTGTTGTTTCTTCAAAGACATGGTTGGAGGATCAATTTACCAAATAGTTCCTTTATTCCTCAGACAAGGGTCACCTTTTTAGGTTTCCAGATTTGCAAAGCAGCAACTTGGTCTTCTTTGCATACATTTACTAAATTTTACCATTTTGATGTATTTGCTTCTTCTGAAGCAGTCTTTGATAGAAAAGTTCTTCAGGCAGCTGTCTCAGTTTGATTCTTCTGCTTATGATTTTAGTTTTTTTCTTGAAATTTATGTGAAATTTATAAGAAAGACTTATTTTTTTGTGGATTTAATTTTTTCAGCGGAAATAGCTGTTTTTATTTTATCCCTCCCTTTCTAGTTACTCTTCTGTGTTCTCCCACATCTTGGGTATTTCTATCACATACGTCACTAGCTCATGGACTCTTGCAAATTACATGAAATAAAACATAATTTATGTAAGAACTTAATAAATTAATTTCTTTCATATTGGCAAGAGTCCATGAGGCCCACCCTTTTTATGGTGGCTATGGTTTTTGTATAAAAAGCACAATTATATTTCCAGTTCCTCTTTTTGTATGCTTTTTTACTCCTTATTTTGTCACCCCACTACTTCGCTATTCGTCAAACTGAATTGTGGGTGTGGGGAGGGGTGTATTTATAGGTATTTTGAGGTTTGGGAAACTTTGCTCTTCCTGGTAGGATTGCATATCCCATACGTCACTAGCTCATGGACTCTTGCCAATATGAAAGAAATGAATTTATCAGATAAGTTCTTACATAAATTATGTTTTTCATATAATGTAATAGACACTACTTTAAAGCAGAAATATGCACAGATACCGATCTAAAAATTCAGTTTAAAGCCTTTTAAAAATGTACTTAGAAGCTCCCAGTTTGACACTGTTGATGAGGTTAGACTGGGACAACCACTTAAAGGGTCTGGGAAAGTAGGAACAGGCAGACCCCCCCTCGCATATGAAAATACCCATTACACAAACCGGATTTTGTAGACATCAGTATACATCAAAAACTTTGGGGCTTGGTTAGGAGTCTGAAAATCTGTACAATGTTATTTAAAATTAAGAAAACTATAACTTTTTACAAATACTCTCCCAGATAGGCTATATAAATGGATCATCTACAAAAAAATTATGTGAAGTAAAATATAGTGTACTATATTCCTTTAATTATGCTTAGTTAGTTATTTTGCTTGTTTTTCTATATATACATCTTTTTTTAAATTAGTGTTTTGCAAAATAAATTGTGCATGTGCCACTCTCCCTAGGTTAAAAATCAAAATCAAATGCATCAACTAAACCATGTACTAGTCTGCTTAGAGCAGTGGACACATTTATTTACAGCTAGCAATTATGAGCTATAAACCATAATAGTTGAAATGCTATTAAAACATTTTTGTTCTTGTATGTACGTCAATGTGATATAGCTTGCTAATGAAGTATAGCTAATTTTATTTACAGAGAAGTTTCTTTCTCTTTTTCCGTTTTCTTATATTTGAAAGAATATATACAAACATTTTCATAGTAAGTTCCAAACCATAAAAAATAAATTATCTTTTGTAGCATTCTTCAGATAACTACAAAACAAACTGTTTACAAATACACATAATAAGACTATAATAAATAATTATGAATTAGACAAAACTGATAAGGAAGAGCACCTCAAGGTAGAGAGCATGTATATATATATATATATATATATATATATATATATATATATAATCCAGAAACAAGCAGGGACGCGCCGGTATTAATTAATTTCATATACAGTGACATTTCAGGGCGAACCCCTTCCTTAGACAATTAAACATAATACATTTACTTACCCCTTATATCCCCACCATTGTGTGTACAGTGACGTTTAGAAGGAAGGAGTTCGCCTGAAACCTCACTGTACCCTGTTTCCCATCTTCCTACCCATCTAGATTGCCAGTTCCCACAGGGGGCCCTTGATTTCCCCTGTATCTTTATCTGTTTTTTTTTTGTATTGTTTCTCCATTATACTGTTATCCTTGTACCCATGGGCAGTGCTGCGGAATCTGTTGGCGCTTTATAAATAAAGAATAATAGTAATAATAATATATTAAATATCATTTATGATTTAATACCGGTGCGTGCCTACTTGTTTAAACACACACACATATATATATATCCAAATCTTTGTCACCAAGCACTCGCGTTCGTTATATTCTTCTGCCCAGGGGCGGTGCATATATGTAAATACAATTTCAAAATTATAGAGACCGCACTCATAGGACTTTAAGTCCTATGAGTGCGGTCTCTATCATTTTGACATTATATATATATATATATATATATATGTGTGTGTGTGTAAAAACTTTTTACTGCATCTATTGATTTCACTAGCACCCTGGCAGTTGTTGGATGGAGTGGGAGTGCACATCCTAGAGATAGAGATATATATATATATATATATATATATATATATATATATATATATATATATATATATATATATATATATATATATATATATATATATATATATATATATATATATATATATATATATATATATATATATATATATATATATATATATATATATATATATATATATATAATCAGTGAAAGCGATACACTGTTGCTCCACTAGGTGTCTCAACACACGTGAAAGAAGAGAGAAAAGAATAAAAAAATATCAGAAAAGAGAGAAAAGAAGAAAAAAAAATTCACCACAACAAATTAACACATAAAAGGTGCACTTTTACTCTGCTAAGTATATACTTTAATCACATAAAGGTACTCCATAACTGAGATGTTACTATTAGTAACATTTATACAATTTCCTCACTAGAATTTTAATGGTCATGAAAGTTAAAATTAAACATGTGTGGCTCTGATAGAGTATACAATTTTAAGAAAATTGTCAGTTTACTTATTTTATTAAATTAACTTTGTATCCTTTGTTGAAAGGCATACTAAAATAGGCTCAGGAGCAAAGATGCACTACTGGAATCTAGCAAGTAATTGGTGGTTATACATGTATGCCTTTTGTCATTGGCTCTTAAGATAAGACAAATTAGTGTATTGCTGCTTTGCAGGGGGTAAACACAGTTAATTGCAAGTTATAGTGCAATAATAACATTTTGTAATACAAATCATTTACTTTTTATGTCTCTATAAATATGTACATCTCTGCTTAGAAGGTAATATCTGTAATAAGTAAGGAGTGTTACTATAAATTATACATAACACAATTATGACATTGTAGTTACTAGTATGATCTGTCTAACAGAATATGTAACCCTATGGACTGTTGTTTCAAGTTCTTAAACTGCATTCAGAATTCCAGTTACGTTAGCTGTCACTTTGCATTTCACCTTGGGAATGTAAAAGAAATTGGAAAATGCTAGGAATATGTTTATATTTTGCTTGTCCCCTCTATCTTCTAAATTATTTAGAAATTAATTATCTAGTGCTGCTGTTTTATTGCCACAATTTATCATTTTCTGAAATGCTATTCTCATGGCAGGCAACTCGAAAGCACGAGGAAACAAAACAAAAAAACAATTTATCAGTAGATAAAGAATGTATTGATTTTATTTAACTTGCCTTGGCTACTGACATTCACAAGAGTGGGGTCCGTAGTGGGGAGACTTTAATGTCAGGGATATGACAGTATGTTAGATCAACCAAAAATATGCTGTGTACAAGATGTGGCATGTCAAACTATATTTACAATTTGGAGAGTTTTGAGAGACCTTCATGCAAGGGCAAAGTTGAAACAATAATAATCTCAAAACCAGAAACCAGAAAACTTCAATGCTCTGGGGTTTTTTTTTGGGGGGGAGGGGTTGGGGGGTAGGGGGAGTGGCAGGAAATAGTTTAAAAAAATTGTTGCAATTAAAAAGGCTGTAGTACACTCATGGGTATATTACAAATAAACAGAGCATGGACTTCTTCAAAACTGACCTTGTAGATATAACTGCTTTAGAATATGCACTAGAAAAAAGGTCACTTAAAGGGACATACATGAGCAATGATAAAAAGTCTTAATGCGTTCAATCATTTCATTATTACACCATTACTTTAAGAGAATTAGAGTATGTTTAACCCATGCAATATAGTAAACACAAAGATAGAGGGACATTAAAAAAAATGTTTATGATGCAGATAGAACATGCAATTTTATACAACTTTTCCATTTACTTATATTATCTAATTTTCCTTTTTTATTGTTATCCTTTGTTGAAAAGCAGGAAGGTAGGTTCATTAGTGTGCACGTGCCTGCAGCATTATATGGCATCAATTTTGCAACAATGCTATACATTAGCAAGAACACTAAGATGGCAGCACTATTTAATTGTCATGTAGTGCTCCAGACAAGTGCACACTACCTATCTAGATATCTCTTCAACAAAGAATAACATGAAAACGAGACACATTTGATAATAGAGGTAAATTGGAAATGTTTTTAAAGTTGTATTCTCTATCTGAATTATGGAAAATGTTCAATATGCTGCCAACCCTGAGATGGCCACAGACAATGATTGGCAGCTACACAAATATGCATTCTCTGATTGGCTAAGGGGATGTGTTCAGCTTTGAACCAACAATTCACTACTGGTCCAGAGGAGTAGGAGTAATATATACACATTGTTCTGTTCCAGCAATAGTTCTATAATAAAACGCTAAAACCTTAGAGTATTTCATTTTCTACTTTGTGTAGAAAAAAAATAGATCATTTTATTTTGAAAATACTTTTAACTTCTAAGTTTTAAGTATAAAAGTGTAACAACAGTTTAGGGCAGGATTTTCCTCAGCTGTTTTAATCCAATACCTTTTTGGGCTACTCATATTGACAGAACCCCATAACTCAAGAACAGTGCTCAAGAAACCCATTAGAATTAGTTAATGATGCTCAACACATTAACATTGGTAATCAATGTCTGGATTCTATTCCATTTGTAAAGTTTTTCAAGCAGTATAGGATCTATCCCTGAGATTACACAATTGGAGTCACTTCATTTGCATTTCCTCTATATGCTGTTCCAAAAACAAAACATTTTCATTTATAAATTATTCATTAGTGGTAATAATTGGAAACAAAAAAAGCAAACACAAAATATAATTTACAAACTAAAAAAAATCAGTTAGCACTGCTATAGCTTGTGGCATTTATTTTCTAAGTTATTAATCTTAGAAGAGGCACACACACCAGCACTCATTGCCAGTAAAGATTATTAATGGTCACAAGCCATATTTTGCATGGATCACCAGGCAAGAACAATTACCTTAAGCACACATATGAACCATGAATCATATGCATAATTCAAATAAAGGTTTGTTTGTATTAAATAAAAGTAAACAATTTAATTAACAAATGTTTAAATCAAACAAACTTGTAAAATTTGTTTAAGAAGTACTTTATCAGCATTATAAAAGCACAACAGGATCTCCAGGAAACTGAAAAACCCCCACAAACTTGTTAATTAATGGACATCAGCGGGGTATCCACACATTGGTGAACTAGAGAAGTCAAATTAATTAAACTTTGACAGAAGTGAAAGCATAATGCATTCCTAATATCCGACTCATTCAAATAATTGCCCAGTCCAAACAAATGTGCAACTTTTAGGGACATATTGGCCTCCATAAAAACCCTTGCAAATATAACTACTAGAATAAGTAGGATCTTTGCAAATTAATTTAAAGGGACATAAATTCACCACAAATGTGGAAAATAAACGTTCTCATGTACTTTTGTTGTTTATTGCGCTCCTCTTTCCTGTAAACTTTTTTTCCCCAATTCCCACAAGAATTGAAACTACACATTCCAGACTTCAGAAGCCTAACACCGCTACATTTTATACAGAGATAGACTGAACACTGTACTAGATCATTTATGTCACTCTTTAAATGACCACAGCCCAGGAGATAAGATAGAAGGCTTGAAATACAGTATATATATATATATATACACACATACATACATACATACATACATAAAAATAGCTTTATACCCCTTTAAAGTTGTGAAAGGGGTGTACACAGTTTTCACAAAAGTATGTAGATGAAGAAAAAAAAAGACAACATCCATGCAAATCCAGATTATTAATCATGATAAGGTAGAAAGTAGCCAGCTACAGCCTATATTCCTTTTACAGCAATATCCACTTTCATCCTAATGACTACTGTTTACTACATCTCTGCATTGTGTGGTGTGAGGAAATGATAAAAACAAAATGAACCCGTGGGTCCTTCTGCATCTTTGAAGAATTTATGCTAGGTGGAAGATTAAAATAAAATATAAATACAATGAATACAATGGACATGGAAATGGAAAATGAGTCTGATGAACTTTTGGAAAGTTAACTACAGTTTAGTAGAGAGGGTGCATTAAAATATATGATGAATAGAAGGAAACAGTAACAAATAAAGCACCTGATACCCTATAGGTAAAACAAAGAAACAAACAAAAAACACAATCATCTTTAAATGAACATCATTGTGTTCTATCACTAGAAACCGCTCTTTAAACTAGGTTGAAGTCTAATTCCCTATTTTTTAGCACACAATGTACAATTCAAAATGTGTGAACAAAATCTCTCCATATGTTGCACATTATAAAAAAGCTTCACTAAAAAGAGAGGGTAGAATGACTCTTAGCTTGGTGATGCCTTTTAAAAGTGCTACTAAAATAAGTAACCAATCAGATAATGACACATGAATTAATGGAATCATAAGATGGCCCATAACTTTGCAATATCATTAAATTATAAATCTTTTTCTAACTGGTTAATTATGTTTTTTTTTTAAAAAAGCCATTAAATATGATTTATAAATATACCTGTCAGTCTCCACCTTTCACACTTCATGGAAAAAGGATTACAATGATCTTTTTTAAGACTTAAATTAATATTTTGATAGTGTATTTCATGGGCTGTATAAATCATAGATTTTTAATCAAGGATGAACAGCTCTTATTTGAAGAGAAGATAAGGTACAGGCAAAGCTCAAGGATCATAGCAACATTTTTCATACTTTATATGCAAATTACATGTAGGGATCTATTTGAGACTAGCTGATTGGTGGCATTCACATTGTACTTTGATGGATATAAGTGCATCTCACTGAGAAGAACCACACAGGCTAAACCATTTGCTTGAGGTTAAAAGGAATTATTTTTAATTCAAACATGGTTCTTAGTATTTAGGGCACATAGAGTCCATTTTGATGACAAAACAATAAAATATTTTCTAATGTACCAGCAGGCATGTGAGTGCTCTTATGGCTGAAATAGAGAAGAGAAGACTGTCACACCCCTGGCAAATGTAGCTCCATGTAGGTGCCTTATAGGGCCAGTAAAAACCCTGTTATTGCAAAACATCTCTGTTGTTTTGATAAAGAACAAACACCAGCCAAGTTAAATATGTTTTTAAAGGGACAGTCTACTCCAGAATTGTTATTGTTTAAAAAGATAGATAATCTCTTTATTACCCATTCCCCAGTTTTGCATAACCAAACAGTTATATTAATATAATTTTTATATCTGTTACCTTGTATCTATGCCTCTGCAGACAGCCCTCTTATTTCAGTTCTTTTGAAAGACTTGCATTTTAGCCAATCAGTGCTGACTCTTAGGCAACTACACGGGCGTGAGCACAATGTTATCTATATTTCACACATGAACTAACGCTGTCTAGCTGTAAAATGCATTCAGATAAGAGGCGGCCTTCAAGCGCGTTTAGAAATTAGTATATGAGCATACCTAGGTTTAGCTTTCAACTAATAATACCAAGAGAACAATGCAAACTTGATGCTAAAACTTAACTGGAAAGTTGTTTTAAATTGCATGCCCTACCTGAATCATGAAAGTTTAATTTTGACTAGACTGTCCCTTTAAAAACATATTAATATGTTGTTTGCTGCAATTGTTTTTCAACAGACAAAATCTACCCACCACTTAATTTATTTAGAAGAGCCAATCAGTGTTTGAGTCTTTAACTGTTGTTAGTATTACATGCATTGTTTTGAAGTACTTATCTGTTAATTCCAATTAGGGAAAGATATTTAGCATGGTCTGTAGTATATTTGGGTAGGAGTAGAATTGTATTGTTATTGCAAGCTTGTAACTGAAAATTCAAAACTTGCATAAACTTTGATTCTAACATCTCTGCCCACATAGTTTAATTTTTACAATCTTTTAATAGTGTCATTTACAGTAAGACGTTTATGTTCTGGCATTCAGAGAAAAAAAATAAACTTCTTTTGAATTCTCCCCACTTAGTAAGTATCCTTTTCTCACAGAATCTCACTGACGCTGTGTCAAAAATGTCTAATCTAATTAAGATTTAAAGCAAAGAAATAAATTTAAAGAAAAAAAAATATATAGTAAGCTTTAGATCCACATTTTTAAAGTGCACAGACTTATTGTCATCTGTTAGAGTCCCTAACAAACAGTAATTTTAATGTATTGCTACTCTCATTCTTTATTTAACACACACGTACGTATATGTATATATATATATATATATATATATATATATATATATATATATATATATATATATATATATATATATATATATATATATATATATATATATATAAAAGAAATTCTACCCAGATGACTGACCTTGGGTTGATAAGGGCTATGCTTCTTTGAACCTCATAGGGGTCATTCCCATTGGTCAGTCATAAACACTGGATATATTTATATTTTGCATGACTGAAACAGCAGTAACTTCAGCCAACCATTACCAGACAAACAGATAGACAGACAGATAGATAGATAGATAGATAGATATTCCAAACAAAGGCAATTTCACACTTTTAGAGTTTAGTTTGTGGTTTAAAATACATGAAAATATATCTAATCAGTGTATATTAGTAGTATGTGTGTGTATATGTCTGTGTGTATCTGTGTATATATGTAATGTGTGTATGTTTGTGTGTATTTGTGTATATATGTAATGTGTGTGTATGTTTGTGTGTATCTGTGTGTGTGTAAGCCAGTGGCAGAGTGCCAATGGTTTCTGAATAATACAGTGACACTAGAGTCAAAATGCAAATGCAAGTTAGCACAAGCTATGTGTTAAATGTACTACTGGACATGCACCCCAGACACCAACACCAAGTGAGAGCATCTATTCAAAGATCCAGGTGTATGGGGCATCAAGACATTTGCTCAGTAAGTTACATGCACAGTTAAAGATAACATATAATATATGTGTATTGTGTAAACATTTCTGCTGAAAATCTAAATTTACATGATTGCAATTTAGACTATAATGACACTTTTTCTACCTTTGAAACATGTACCGCAATACTTTCCTTCTACAAAGTAACAACGCAGACGTCTATTTCTCCAGGGAAGATATTTTGGATGCTATTTTTTAATATTAGTTGGTCACACTCTGGGATTTATGTTATTTTTTCCCCTTTGTCTCCATTTCCTGTGATCTAATCCTCCTCCCCTAGGGTGATTGTGTCTGCCCCTCCTCTTTTCTCCTAACAAAAAAAACTCTCTCTCCTTTCTGCCTCCCAGCAACAGATTGATACAGCTCTATTCACATTAACACATTTCCATATTTAAAACTCAAACTGTTACTCTTTTATGTAACAAGACTGACACAGTTCTCTGAAAATTAACATTTGTCCACATTTGCAATGTTTCTCCCTCCCACCTACCTGCAAAATCCCTATTGTTGTTTTCTTAAAGGGACACAAAACCCAATTTTATTCTTTCATGATTCAGATAGAGCAGGCAAATTTAAACAACTTTCTAATTTACTTCTATTATCAATTTTATAAAACTTGATAATAAAAGTAAATTAGAACTTTTTTTTTAAATTGTATGCTCCGTCTGAATCACTAAAAAAAATGTCTGGGTTTCATATCCCCTTAAATTATCATCATGTAAATGAAATAATGGTGTGTGACTTTTTAAATTATGACATTATCACATGTACCAGAAGGCTTCCATAATCTATTAATCATATGTGCCATATTAAATAAAATTGTAAATAAAGAAGAAATTGTTACCTGCTTATTGGTCTTTTTATTTTGCAAAATGCAGTGGTTTCTGGATCTAATGAGAACCAAGATCTTGTGACATGTACAAAACTTGGGTTTCACTCACACACAAACATTTTACTTTCAACTTGTAATACTCACGCTAACAACCCACCCGTTTAAAAAAACAAACAGTGTTTTACTCACGACTGAAACCGCTAAATAGTGCGCCACTTGTAATCTAGCCCATAGATGGGAAATGTGTGTGCTGAGTGTGAAGACTTTAAGCAGATAGTGCTGCAGATGGTGGGAGACAGGGGACATTACAGAGAGCTCTGTAAAGGTTGCTACTGATATTGTTATTTTTTCTAAGACCATATTTTTTCTTTCATGATTCAGATAGAGCATGCAATTTTAAGCACCCTGGGTAGCACTGTTGATTGGTGGCTACAACCAAAAATGGGCTGGCTCCTAAGCTTATATTTCTGAGTTGTTTTTAAAAAAAAATAAAGATACGAAGAGAATGAAGCAACATTGATAATAGAAGTAAATTAGAACGTTGGTTAAAATTGCATGTTCTATCTGAATCATGAAAGAAAAAAATTGGGTTTCATATCTCTTGATTGTAGTGAGCATACATACATATGCCTAGATAATGGTTAAAATTAAATAAAAAAATAAGCCATTAAGATCTTTTTAAGCACTGGATGAGATTGGAATATAACTCATTGGAATATGAATTATTGGATATCCCAGTGTGATTAACATGATTCATCGGCATCCATTTAGTGCAGAGAAATATGCTAAACATAAATATTGGGATGGCTTAGAATTTGGAAAAGTTAAATTAATCTAAAAGTGCAAAAAAACAGAATTAATGTTTACCTGATAAATTACTTTCTCCAACGGTGTGTCCGGTCCACGGCGTCATCCTTACTTGTGGGATATTCTCTTCCCCAACAGGAAATGGCAAAGAGCCCAGCAAAGCTGGTCACATGATCCCTCCTAGGCTCCGCCTACCCCAGTCATTCGACCGACGTTAAGGAGGAATATTTGCATAGGAGAAACCATATGATACCGTGGTGACTGTAGTTAAAGAAAATAAATTATCAGACCTGATTAAAAAACCAGGGCGGGCCGTGGGCCGGACACACCGTTGGAGAAAGTAATTTATCAGGTAAACATAAATTCTGTTTTCTCCAACATAGGTGTGTCCGGTCCACGGCGTCATCCTTACTTGTGGGAACCAATACCAAAGCTTTAGGACACGGATGATGGGAGGGAGCAAATCAGGTCACCTAGATGGAAGGCACCACGGCTTGCAAAACCTTTCTCCCAAAAATAGCCTCAGAAGAAGCAAAAGTATCAAACTTGTAAAATTTGGTAAAAGTGTGCAGTGAAGACCAAGTCGCTGCCCTACATATCTGATCAACAGAAGCCTCGTTCTTGAAGGCCCATGTGGAAGCCACAGCCCTAGTGGAATGAGCTGTGATTCTTTCGGGAGGCTGCCGTCCGGCAGTCTCGTAAGCCAATCTGATGATGCTTTTAATCCAAAAAGAGAGAGAGGTAGAAGTTGCTTTTTGACCTCTCCTTTTACCGGAATAAACAACAAACAAGGAAGATGTTTGTCTAAAATCCTTTGTAGCATCTAAATAGAATTTTAGAGCGCGAACAACATCCAAATTGTGCAACAAACGTTCCTTCTTCGAAACTGGTTTCGGACACAGAGAAGGTACGATAATCTCCTGGTTAATGTTTTTGTTAGAAACAACTTTTGGAAGAAAACCAGGTTTAGTACGTAAAACCACCTTATCTGCATGGAACACCAGATAAGGAGGAGAACACTGCAGAGCAGATAATTCTGAAACTCTTCTAGCAGAAGAAATTGCAACCAAAAACAAAACTTTCCAAGATAATAACTTAATATCAACGGAATGTAAGGGTTCAAACGGAACCCCCTGAAGAACTGAAAGAACTAAGTTGAGACTCCAAGGAGGAGTCAAAGGTTTGTAAACAGGCTTGATTCTAACCAGAGCCTGAACAAAGGCTTGAACATCTGGCACAGCTGCCAGCCTTTTGTGAAGTAACACAGACAAGGCAGAAATCTGTCCCTTCAGGGAACTTGCAGATAATCCTTTTTCCAATCCTTCTTGAAGGAAGGATAGAATCTTAGGAATCTTAACCTTGTCCCAAGGGAATCCTTTAGATTCACACCAACAGATATATTTTTTCCAAATTTTGTGGTAAATCTTTCTAGTTACAGGCTTTCTGGCCTGAACAAGAGTATCGATAACAGAATCTGAGAACCCTCGCTTCGATAAGATCAAGCGTTCAATCTCCAAGCAGTCAGCTGGAGTGAGACCAGATTCGGATGTTCGAACGGACCTTGAACAAGAAGGTCTCGTCTCAAAGGTAGCTTCCATGGTGGAGCCGATGACATATTCACCAGATCTGCATACCAAGTCCTGCGTGGCCACGCAGGAGCTATCAAGATCACCGACGCCCTTTCCTGATTGATCCTGGCTACCAGCCTGGGGATGAGAGGAAACGGAGGGAATACATAAGCTAGTTTGAAGGTCCAAGGTGCTACTAGTGCATCCACTAGAGCCGCCTTGGGATCCCTGGATCTGGACCCGCAGCAAGGAACTTTGAAGTTCTGACGAGAGGCCATCAGATCCATGTCTGGAATGCCCCACAGTTGAGTGACTTGGGCAAAGATTTCCGGATGGAGTTCCCACTCCCCCGGATGCAATGTCTGACGACTCAGAAAATCCGCTTCCCAATTTTCCACTCCTGGGATGTGGATAGCAGACAGGTGGCAGGAGTGAGACTCCGCCCATAGAATGATTTTGGTCACTTCTTCCATCGCCAGGGAACTCCTTGTTCCCCCCTGATGGTTGATGTACGCAACAGTTGTCATGTTGTCTGATTGAAACCGTATGAACTTGGCCCTCGCTAGCTGAGGCCACGCCTTGAGAGCATTGAATATTGCTCTCAGTTCCAGAATATTTATCGGTAGAAGAGATTCTTCCCGAGACCAAAGACCCTGAGCTTTCAGGGATCCCCAGACCGCGCCCCAGCCCATCAGACTGGCGTCGGTCGTGACAATGACCCACTCTGGTCTGCGGAAGGTCATCCCTTGTGACAGGTTGTCCAGGGACAGCCACCAACGGAGTGAGTCTCTGGTCCTCTGATTTACTTGTATCCTCGGAGACAAGTTTGTATAGTCCCCATTCCACTGACTGAGCATGCACAGTTGTAATGGTCTTAGATGAATGCGCGCAAAAGGAACTATGTCCATTGCCGCTACCATCAAACCTATCACTTCCATGCACTGCGCTATGGAAGGAAGAGGAACGGAATGAAGTATCCGACAAGAGTCTAGAAGTTTTGTTTTTCTGGCCTCTGTCAGAAAAATCCTCATTTCTAAGGAGTCTATTATTGTTCCCAAGAAGGGAACCCTTGTTGACGGAGATAGAGAACTCTTTTCCACGTTCACTTTCCATCCGTGAGATCTGAGAAAGGCCAGGACGATGTCCGTGTGAGCCTTTGCTTGAGGAAGGGACGACGCTTGAATCAGAATGTCGTCCAAGTAAGGTACTGCAGCAATGCCCCTTGGTCTTAGCACAGCTAGAAGGGACCCTAGTACCTTTGTGAAAATCCTTGGAGCAGTGGCTAATCCGAAAGGAAGCGCCACGAACTGGTAATGCTTGTCCAGGAATGCGAACCTTAGGAACCGATGATGTTCCTTGTGGATAGGAATATGTAGATACGCATCCTTTAAATCCACCGTGGTCATGAATTGACCTTCCTGGATGGAAGGAAGAATTGTTCGAATGGTCTCCATTTTGAACGATGGAACCTTGAGAAACTTGTTTAAGATCTTGAGATCTAAGATTGGTCTGAACGTTCCCTCTTTTTTGGGAACTATGAACAGATTGGAGTAGAACCCCATCCCTTGTTCTCCTAATGGAACAGGATGAATCACTCCCATTTTTAACAGGTCTTCTACACAACGTAAGAATGCCTGTCTTTTTATGTGGTCTGAAGACAACTGAGACCTGTGGAACCTCCCCCTTGGGGGAAGCCCCTTGAATTCCAGAAGATAACCTTGGGAGACTATTTCTAGCGCCCAAGGATCCAGAACATCTCTTGCCCAAGCCTGAGCGAAGAGAGAGAGTCTGCCCCCCACCAGATCCGGTCCCGGATCGGGGGCCAACATTTCATGCTGTCTTGGTAGCAGTGGCAGGTTTCTTGGCCTGCTTTCCCTTGTTCCAGCCTTGCATTGGTCTCCAAGCTGGCTTGGCTTGAGAAGTATTACCCTCTTGCTTAGAGGACGTAGCACTTTGGGCTGGTCCGTTTCTACGAAAGGGACGAAAATTAGGTTTATTTTTGGCCTTGAAAGGCCGATCCTGAGGAAGGGCGTGGCCCTTACCCCCAGTGATATCAGAGATAATCTCTTTCAAGTCAGGGCCAAACAACGTTTTCCCCTTGAAAGGAATGTTAAGTAGCTTGTTCTTGGAAGACGCATCAGCTGACCAAGATTTCAACCAAAGCGCTCTGCGCGCCACAATAGCAAACCCAGAATTCTTAGCCGCTAACCTAGCCAATTGCAAAGTGGCGTCTAGGGTGAAAGAATTAGCCAATTTGAGAGCATTGATTCTGTCCATAATCTCCTCATAAGGAGGAGAATCACTATCGACCGCCTTTACCAGCTCATCGAACCAGAAACACGCGGCTGTAGCGACAGGGACAATGCATGAAATTGGTTGAAGAAGGTAACCCTGCTGAACAAACATCTTTTTAAGTAAACCTTCTAATTTTTTATCCATAGGATCTTTGAAAGCACAACTATCTTCTATGGGTATAGTGGTGCGTTTGTTTAAAGTGGAAACCGCTCCCTCGACCTTGGGGACTGTCTGCCATAAGTCCTTTCTGGGGTCGACCATAGGAAACAATTTTTTAAATATGGGGGGAGGGACGAAAGGAATACCGGGCCTTTCCCATTCTTTATTTACAATGTCCGCCACCCGCTTGGGTATAGGGAAAGCTTCTGGGAGCCCCGGGACCTCTAGGAACTTGTCCATTTTACATAGTTTCTCTGGGATGACCAACTTGTCACAATCATCCAGAGTGGATAATACCTCCTTAAGCAGAATGCGGAGATGTTCCAACTTAAATTTAAACGTAATCACATCAGGTTCAGCTTGTTGAGAAATGTTCCCTGAATCAGTAATTTCTCCCTCAGACAAAACCTCCCTGGCCCCATCAGACTGGTTTAGGGGCCCTTCAGAACCATTATTATCAGCGTCGTCATGCTCTTCAGTATCTAAAACAGAGCAGTCGCGCTTACGCTGATAAGTGTGCATTTTGGCTAAAATGTTTTTGACAGAATTATCCATTACAGCCGTTAATTGTTGCATAGTAAGGAGTATTGGCGCGCTAGATGTACTAGGGGCCTCCTGAGTGGGCAAGACTCGTGTAGACGAAGGAGGGAATGATGCAGTACCATGCTTACTCCCCTCACTTGAGGAATCATCTTGGGCATCATTGTCATTGTCACATAAATCACATTTATTTAAATGAGAAGGAACTCTGGCTTCCCCACATTCAGAACACAGTCTATCTGGTAGTTCAGACATGTTAAACAGGCATAAACTTGATAACAAAGTACAAAAAACGTTTTAAAATAAAACCGTTACTGTCACTTTAAATTTTAAACTGAACACACTTTATTACTGCAATTGCGAAAAAATATGAAGGAATTGTTCAAAATTCACCAAAATTTCACCACAGTGTCTTAAAGCCTTAAAAGTATTGCACACCAAATTTGGAAGCTTTAACCCTTAAAATAACGGAACCGGAGCCGTTTTTAACTTTAACCCCTTTACAGTCCCTGGTATCTGCTTTGCTGAGACCCAACAAAGCCCAAAGGGGAATACGATACCAAATGACGCCTTCAGAAAGTCTTTTCTATGTATCAGAGCTCCTCACACATGCGACTGCATGTCATGCCTCTCAAAAACAAGTGCGCAACACTGGCGCGAAAATGAGGCTCTGCCTATGATTTGGGAAAGCCCCTAAGAATAAGGTGTCTAAAACAGTGCCTGCCGATATAATCTTATCAAAATACCCAGATTAAATGATTCCTCAAGGCTAAATATGTGTTAATAATGAATCGATTTAGCCCAGAAAAAGACTACAGTCTTAATAAGCCCTTGTGAAGCCCTTATTTACTATCTTAATAAACATGGCTTACCGGATCCCATAGGGAAAATGACAGCTTCCAGCATTACATCGTCTTGTTAGAATGTGTCATACCTCAAGCAGCAAGAGACTGCTCACTGTTCCCCCAACTGAAGTTAATTCCTCTCAACAGTCCTGTGTGGAACAGCCATGGATTTTAGTAACGGTTGCTAAAATCATTTTCCTCATACAAACAGAAATCTTCATCTCTTTTCTGTTTCTGAGTAAATAGTACATACCAGCACTATTTTAAAATAACAAACTCTTGATTGAATAATAAAAACTACAGTTAAACACTAAAAAACTCTAAGCCATCTCCGTGGAGATGTTGCCTGTACAACGGCAAAGAGAATGACTGGGGTAGGCGGAGCCTAGGAGGGATCATGTGACCAGCTTTGCTGGGCTCTTTGCCATTTCCTGTTGGGGAAGAGAATATCCCACAAGTAAGGATGACGCCGTGGACCGGACACACCTATGTTGGAGAAAATTACCATAATATGTTTGAGTATTTTATTATTGCACTGTTGCTTGAATATTATTACGTGTTTAACTCCTGCAAAAGTATTAAATATATAGGTAAAGTCATCTCCAGATCAGCAATACACTATGCTACCTGAATACATATGGTGAGCTAATGACAAGAAACCAATGATAGCCACAAATCACGAGTTAGCTCCCAGCGTAGGATATGTAAACATTATTTTTAAACATAGGATACCAAGAAAACAAAGTACATTTGAAAACATAGGTGAAATTAAAAGTGACTTAAAATGACATGCACTATCTGAATCATGCAAGTTTAATATTGACTTTCCTAATTCCTTTAAGTTATGTCAGCAAGACTGGGATAGACTCTGTTTTAATATTTTAAAGGCAAACTTACAAACTATTTCTTCACACTTAGGGGCCGATTTATCATCGGTCTGTCCGTCAAGATCCGCTCAGTGGATCGATAAATGCTGACAGCATATGCTATCTGCATTTATCATTGCACAAGCAGTTCTTGTGAACTGCTTGTGCAATGCCATACCCTGCAGATTTGGGGCCAATCGACTGCTAGCAGGGGGTGACAATCAGCCCGATCGTATGAGATCGGGCGGATTGATGTCCACAGCCTCAGAGCAGGAGGACCACTTAAGACCGCTGTATCATAACTGCTGTTTCCAGTGAGCCTGAAACAGGGACATCAGGGGCCATTCAGTCCGTGATAAATCGGCCCCTTACAGTTGAAAACTCAGGAATTTAGGGAGTCTTGGACTTTCCAAAATAAAAATGTCACTTGCAATAAGTAATTGAGCATACCATTAATACATACATTATTTTCTTTTCACAAATGCTTTTCTTCTTACATACCTAACTAGTACTAAAAACATATGCTATTAGCATTCTAAGGTTATTACACAGTTGTTGTTTTTTTCGATCTTGCAGGTTTTTTTTACATGACTTTGAATAGCTTTTGTGATTTTAATTTAAAGTTGTCCTTTCTGTGAAGATAGCTGTCATGCTGTAAAATCAATGCCCCACTATCATGCTGAGTCTGCAGCTTAATAGAAATGAGACAAAAGCAGAGATAGTACCATACATATCCCCTTTTATCTTTCCATGGTGAGAACTTCAAAGGGCATTTGTGACCACCTAAATACTGTCACTTTTAAATAGCTGTCAAAAACACAAATCACTTTGCTATAGTCAATAAACTTTAATTACATTGAGACAGCTGTGTCCCTTTAAACAGTTGATGTGGAATTTCTTAATTCCAAACGTATCCATTGCAATCTGTTTAATTTATTTTATACACTTTATAGTAACCCCCCGAATCTTTAGGTAAAGAAGTGTGCAAACTATTACATATTAAAATGTATTTTACTATTATTAAAGAAAACACAGATTAACAATTATTATGTATTTATTTCTGTTTAACTATCTTAAAAACAATGTACTATTTATGTGGATTTGTACCCAAATTAATTTATAATGACAGTTTCCCATCCAAAAAGTTCCATTCAATACAGTTAAAGGGACAGTCTACACCAGAATTTGTATTGTTTTAAAAGATAGATAATCCCTTTATTACCCATTCCCCAGTTTTGCATAACCAACAGTTATATTAATATACTTTTAACCTCTATGATTATCTTGTATCTAAGCCTCTGCAAACTGCCCCTTTATTTCAGTTCTTTTGACAGACTTGCAGTTTAGCCAATCAGTGCCTGCTCCCAGATAACTTCACGTGCATGAGCACAGTGTTATCTATATGAAAAACATGAACTAACACCCTCTAGTGGTGAAAAACTGTTAAAATGCATTCTGAAAAGAGGTGGCCTTCAAGGTCTAATAAATTAGCATATGACCCTCCTAGGTTAAGCTTTTCAACAAAAGTAAATTGGAAAATTGTTTAAAATTACATGCCCTATCTGAATCATGAAAGTTTATTTTGGACTAGACTGTCCCTTTAAAGGTGCATTGCAGTGCATTTTCTCAATTTTAGTGTTCACAGTGGTCCATTTTACATGCTGGAGTATTTAAAAAATACAAATAGATTATTTACCTTTATTTTATTCTTTGAAATAGCTGTGTTTGCCTGTTGAAACCACCAATTATACATAAAATTGTAATACTGCAGTATTATACAAAACTACTGTAAACAAAAGGCATTATCAGAAATCATCTTCTTAGTGGGGTGGCAGAGAAAGAGAGAGAGGGTTTTCCTGAAACATGTTTAAATTCAGATGCTTGTCTGAGTCTAGTTAAACAGAAATTAATCCCCATATCTGTTTAATTAAAGGGACATTATAGTAAAAAAAATGACATGCTCTTATCTGTTAGAGCATGCATTTTTTTGACTTACGAACCAAGAGTTCTATGTGTTTAACACCCACAAACACACATTAGAAATATTGTTTAAGACTCGCAGAGCAAATGTGAAACTAGCGTTGCTGATCCAATCAACAGCATTTTCTACTCTGGACCAGTTTTGTGTGAGTCCCAAGCAGCTAGGAGCAGTGATTCCTTTTTTATTTTGGTGATTTTGAGGTAATGTACCTTTGAAAAAACAGTTCCTCCATAATTGGTGAAATGTATATGCCCCTGCAAAATTCTTCACAGTGATTGTTTAGATTGCAAAATCCACAGCAAATAAAACCAGAAATATGAAATCCACCATGCTTTTTAATGTGTATTTCATTGTTAAAATAGGATCTCATAACTGTATGATGGTGATGCAGGTTCTAATGACAGGTAGTAGAGAGCAGATTAAGTATTCAAATAAGTCTGCTACATGGCTAATCAATATACATCTTTGTACAGAAAGCTTAAGGACTACAAGCTAATAAAATTAATTGCTGCAAATTATACTAAGGAATAAATGATGTTTTCATGGCATGAGAAATCCATGTGATAGAAGACACATAAAATAAAAAAATGAAAATATATGAGAAAATAAAAAATATATGAGATGTCTAATCACAAAGGGATTTATGAACAACACTTGTCACAGAAATAAAAATGAAAAGTCTATTCAGTATTTGAAATTGAACATCATTATTATTAGTATGTGTAGTATGCAAATGCTAGTTTAGCTGAAACATTCTGAAACTGTTCTGTCAACAGCTATGAAATGTGCTTTTCGGAACAATAGAAATACAGAATAAGTGGTGTAATAGTGATTTCCCCTAGTTCGTGTTGTTCTAGGAAATAGCACTTGACCGTTTAAGTGATCTATAAACGTATTCTCAAAAATAAGCAAACATGGACCTTATTCAATTATCTGTGAACAGCTATTGAGGCTTTGTGGGGACACAATAAACACTAGTTTTCAATTAGCCTGAGATGTAACTTTATTTTTTACATTATATTAGCTGTTTAAATATTGAAGAAATAAGTGCAAAGTTGGTCACCTTCATATTTTAAGTTTACTGAGGTTTAAAGCCTCATCTCTTATCTAATCTACAGAAGCCAGTTAGGGACATTTATAAAGAAGCTGATATAATAACTATCTCCCAGGGGACGATTTATAAAGTGCGAGCGGACATGATACGATGTAGCGTATCATGTCCGCCGCACAATGATAAATGATGAAAGCATACGCTGTTGCCATTAATAATTGCTCAAGCAGTTCTTGAGAACTGCTTGTGCAATGCCGCTCCCTGCAGATTTGTGGCCAATCGTCTGCTAGCAGGGGGTGTCAATCATCCCAATAGTATAGTATTGATGTCCGCAGCCTCAGAGCAGTCGGACAAGTTATGGAGCAGCGGTCTTTAGACCGCTGCTTCATAACTGCTGTTTCCGGTGAGCCTGAAGGCTCGTGCAGAAACAGGGGCATCAAGCTCCATTTGGAGCTTGATAATTTGGCCCCCCAGTGTTTAATTCTACTTTAACACTTTTTCTACTTTTTATATTTCTGTGTCTATCTTAAATACCAGTCCATCATATTAATTGGAGTATTGACAAAGCTCAAAAGCCACAAAGCCACAAGTCCTAAAGTTTAAGTTTTGGCTTTGAACATAAAATGAATAAATCTCCTAAATTTCTATGATTGGCTTCTCAATATTGTGGGTGTCTCCTAAAAGTCAAATAAATGTATTTGAATTATTCATAAAAAATAAATTAAAGGGACAAGAAATACTGTGAGATTGTTACTTTGTCAGTATATTTTAACTTTTCTAATACTAATTGGCCTCAGCAGAGGAGATACAATAAGGAGAACAGGCTTTTAAACCTATGGCATATCATTTAAAAAGCATACACCTGCATGCTGTTTTCTGAATATGTCATTATTTACTGTGTGCTCAATTTCCCCTTTACACATTTGCAAAATAAGAATATATAAGCAGATGAAATGCATTCAAATGTCTCTACATAAAGTAATGTCAAAATGTCTGCCTTACAAATGTTTCAAAATTGAGCCAATTTGGGATAAATTGGCTAAATTTATTGGCTCAAGATAATAGATTTTAAATACTTTGATAACAGAGTATGGTTGCTGGGCTTACATACATTCTCTGTAGAAGTCAAAAAGTAAATTGTTATGAGGTAACAGGATTAGTTGTAAGTATACAAAAAAAGATCTCACTAAAGTTTAAGATCTTCCTCTCATACAGAGTTATGAATGCAGACAGAAAAGTGTTGAAAGTACACATATTTGATAAATCACCCAGAGGCTGCCTGAAGGTTTTAGATTACATTAAATAATGTATTTTTTCTAGAAAAACATTGCTAGTGTCTGCAGGACCTTTCTTAGGAACAAGTACAATAAAATAATTCTGCTGTATACTAATAAAGTTAAGCCATACAGGTATAATCAGAGTATTTTTAAAAGCACACAATTCCACAGTTTTTGTTTAGAGGGAGTGAACAGATGGGGGCTAAAATTCCAAAAACATAAATATATATGTGTAGACAAGGACACTATATATATATTATGTGAATGTCCATACTATGTTTTATTCCTAAAGCAAGTATGTAGCGAGTAAAATATTTGTATATGGATTTATTTCTGGCTGAGATAGATATACAGTTTCAGAGTCCTCACATATACATTACATTTAATTGGGTTACAAATCTGCCATTATCCCAGTAAACATGTGATAAAAAGAGAGGACCCTCAGTTGAAAGATAAGATTTAAAGGGACACTCAGGTTAAATTAAATTTTCATGATTCAGATACAGCATGTAATTTTAAACAACTTTCCAATTTACTTCCATTTAAAAAAATGTGCACAGTCTTTAATATTTACACTTTTTGAGTCACCAGATCCTACTGAGCATGTGCAAGATTTCACAGAATATACGTATATGCATTTGTGTTTGGCTGATTGCTAGCACATGGTACAAGGGGAGTGGAAATATACATAACTTTGAAATTTGTTATAAAAAAATCTACTACTCATTTGAAGTTCAGACTCAATGCTATTGCATTGTCTTGTTATCTTGCATTTGTTGATTATGCAAATCTAATGTGTTGACTGGTCCTTTAAGGTTGCACAGGGGATACGTTAAAGGGCCACAAACCACAAAACTACATTCTCTATAAAATAATTAATACATGAAAATGAAATAACATTTCAATATACATTGTTTATTTATTTGACATACTTTTGCTATTATTTATTTTTATATATAAATATTTTGCTTGTCCCACATACCATAGAGAGGACAAACACATATTTTGTAATCAACATATTCTGCTAAATATGTTAAATTTCTGGAACTAGCTACATATATTATGTCTCTTCACTGTGGCCAATTAGGACTAACTATAAAAGGGTTTGTGCACTGCCCTAAACAATCAATGTGTAGTATATGAGGTTGGGTCAGAGCTTCTCTTGGGAGTATAGGGCAAGCAGCA